>NC_045960.1:56225799-56548299 GCF_010909765.2 Amblyraja radiata
AAAAGGCACTACCTACTGCAAATGGTGATGGGTGATTTGGCTTGAAGTTGAAAGGCACTTCTTACTGCAAATGGTGGCTTGGATGCTTTGGCTTGAAGTTGAATTGCACTATTTACTGCAAATGGTGGCTTGGATGCTTTGGCTTGAAGTTGGATTGCACTATTTACTGCAAATGGTGGCTTGAGAGCTTTGGTTTAAAGTTGAAAGGCACTACTTACTGCAAATGGTGGTTTGGGAGCTTTGGCTTGAAGTTTAAAAAAAATCACAATTCTCTCTGCTGCACCTGCTGGAGGGAGGGGGAGGGACTATAAAACCAGGAAGTGGTGTGCCTCACTCAGTCTCTGCAAGATGGATGAAGCCAAGGCACTATTTACTGCAAATGGTGGCATGAAGTTGAAAGGCACTACTTACTGCAAATGGTGGCGGGTGATTTGGCTTGATGTTGAAAGGCACTACTTACAGCACATGGTGGATTGGGTGATTTTGCTTGAAGTTGAAAGGCACTACTTACTGCAAATGATGGCGGATGATTTGGCTTGAAGTTGAAAGGCACTTTTTACTGCAAATGGTGGTTTGGGTGTTTTGGCTTGGTGTTGAAAGGCACTACTTACTGCAAATGGTGGCTTGGGTGCTTTGGCTTGAAGTTGAAATGCACTACTAACTGCAAATTGTGGCTTGGGTGCTTTGGCTTGAAGTTGAAAGGCACTACTTACTGCAAATGGTGGATTGGGTGCTTTGGTTTGAAGTTGAAAGTCACTACTAACTGCAAATGGTGGCTTGGGTGCTTTGCTTGAAGTTGAAAGGCACTACTTACTGCAAATGGTGGCTTGGGAGCTTTGGTTTAAAGTAGAAAAGCATTACTTACTGCACATGGTGGCGGGTGATTTTGCTTGAAGTTGAAAGGCACTACTTACTGCAAATGATGGCGGGTGATTTGGCTTGAAGTTGAAGGGCACTACTTACTGCAAATGGTGGATTGGGTGCTTTGGTTTGAAGTTGAAAGTCACTACTAACTGCAAATGGTGGCTTGGGTGCTTTGCTTGAAGTTGAAAGGCACTACTTACTGCAAATGGTGGCTTTGGTGCTTTGGCTTGAGGTTGAAAGGCACTACTTACTGCAAATGGTGGCTTGGGTGCTTTGCTGGAAGTTGAAAGGCACTAACTGCAAATGTTGGCGGGTGCTTTGGCTTGAAGTTGAAAGGCACTACTTACTGCACATGGTGGCTTGGGTGCTAATGCATGAAGATGAAAGGTACTGCAAATGTTGGCTTGTGTACTTTGGCTTGAAGTTGAAAGGCACTACTTACTGCAAATGGTGGCTTGGGTGCATTGGCTTGAGGTTGAAAGGCACTACCTACTGCAAATGGTGGCGGGTGCCTTGGCTTAATGTTGAAAGGCACTACTTACTGCAAATGGTGGCATGATGTTGAAAGGCACTACTTAATAAATCCCCTGGGCCTGATGGATTACATCCAAGGGTCTTGAGGGAGATAGCGGTGGGGATTGTGGATGCATTGGTGATAATTTTCCAAAACTCCCTGGAGGCAGGAACGGTCCCAGTGGATTGGAAAATGGCCAATGTAACACCTATATTTAAAAAAGGAAGTAAACAGAAGGCGGGTAACTATAGACCGGTTAGTCTAACATCGGCGGTGGGTAAAATGTTAGAGACAATTATTAAAGAAACACTAACGGGGCACTTGGATAAACATGACTTCATCGGACAGAACCAGCATGGTTTTGTGAAGGGGAAGTCCTGTTTAACGAATCTGCTCGAATTCTTTGAGGAAGTAACAACCCGGGTGGATAAAGGGGAACCGGTGGATGTGGTATACTTGGACTTCCAAAAGGCTTTTGACAAGGTGCCACATAAGAGATTATTGCTAAAAATAAAAAATTATGGGATTGGGGGTAATATATTAGCATGGGTAGAGGATTGGCTAACAAATAGGAAGCAGAGAGTGGGGATAAATGGTTCATACTCGGGATGGCAACCGGTAACTAGCGGGGTTCCGCAAGGGTCGGTGCTGGGACCCCAGTTGTTCACAATTTATATAAATGATTTGGAGGAGGGAACCAAGTGTAATATATCAAAATTTGCGGACGATACAAAAATGGGAGGAAAAGTAGGGGATGAGGAGGATAGGAAGAGTCTGCAAAAGGATATAGATAAGCTAGGTGAGTGGGCAACAACTTGGCAGATGAAATTTAATACTAATAAATGTGAAGTCATTCACTTTGGGAAAAAAAATGATAGGGCAAGTTATTTTCTAAATGAGGAGGAGCTGCGTTGTAATGCAACGCAAAGGGATCTAGGGGTATTAGTACATGAATCACTAAAAGTTAGTATGCAGGTGCAGCAAGCAATCAGGAAGGCCAATGGAGTTTTGGCCTTTATTGCTAGGGGGATTGAGTATAAAAACACGGAGGTCTTGCTGCAGCTGTACACAGTATTAGTGAGACCACATTTGGAATACTGTGTACAGTTCTGGGGTCCATACTTAAGAAAGGATGTACTAGCCCTGGAGGCAGTGCAGCGAAGGTTTACAAGATTAATTCCTGCAATGAGGGGATTGACATATGAGGAAAGGTTAAGTAGGCTGGAACTCTACTCTTTGGAGTTTAGAAGAATGAGAGGCGATCTCATTGAAACATATAAGATCGTGAGGGGCCTTGATCGGGTGGATGCACCGAGGATGTTCCCAATGATCGGGGAAACTAGAACTAGGGGACATAGTTGCAGAATAAGGGGGGGCTCTTTTAAAACTGAGATGAGGAAGAACTTCTTCACCCAGAGGGTGGTTAATTTATGGAATTCACTGCCCCAGGGAGCAGTGGAAGCAGAAACTTTAAATATATTTAAGACTAAAATAGATGGTTTTTTAGCTGCCAAGGGGATAAGGGGCTACGGGGAGAGGGCAGGGATATGGACCTAGGTATGGTTAGTATAGTAAGACCTGAGTGATCTCCTGGACAAGTGTCGATCGCCTGGATTGGGGTCGGAGAGGAATTTCCCGGATTTTTTTCCCGAATTGGACCTGGGTTTTTATCCGTTTTTTTGCCTCCCCCAGGAGATCACGAGGTTCTTGGGGTGGAGAGGGGTATAAAGGGGAGGGTAGTGTCTTGTGTTCTGTGTCTTGTGTCTACTGTTTGTGGGTAAGTGTGTCTGTTTAGTGTTCAGCCATGAGCGAATGGCGGTGCGGGCTCGACGGACCTGGTGGTCTACTCTCGCACCTACTTTCTATGTTTCTATGTTTCTATGTTACTGCAAATGGTGGCTTGGATGATATGGCTTGAAGTTGATAGGCACTACTTACTGCAAATGGTGGCTTGAGTGATTTGGCTTGAAGTTGAAAGGCACTACTTACTGCAAATGGTGGCTTGGGTGCTTTGGCTTGGTTGAAAGGCACTACTTACTGCAAATGGTGGCTTGAGTGCTTTGGCTTGAAGTTGCAAGGGACTACCTACTGCAAATGGTGGCTTGGTAGCTTTGGTTTAAAGTTGAAAGGCACTACTTACTGCAAATGGTGGCTTGGGAGCTTTGGCTTGAAGTTGAAAGGCACTACTTACTGCAAATGGTGGCTTGGGAGCTTTGGCCTGAAGTTGAAAGGCACTACTTACTGCAAATGGTGGCTTGGGAGCTTTGGCTTGAAGTTGAAAGGCATTACTTACTGCAAATGGTGGCTTGGGAGCTTTGTCTTGAAGTGGAAAGGCATTACTTACTGCAAATGACTATCGCCCCATAGATCTGTTGTGCCAGTGCATTGAGCAAGTCAAAGACTGGATGTGCCAAAATTTTCTCTAACTAAATAAGGACAAAACGGAGATAATTGTTTTTGGTGCTAAAAAAGAAAGGCTTAAAGTAACCCAACACCTTCACTCTCTGTCCCTGAAAACTTCAAACAAAGCCAGAAATCTTGGGGTCATTATGGATTCAGATTTACATTTCGACAGTCACATCAAATCAGTAACAAAATCGGCCTACTATCACCTCAAAAACATAGCAAGATTAAGAGGACTCATTTCAGCTCAAGACTTAGAAAAACTTGTACATGCCTTTATTAATAGTAGGCTAGATTATTGTAACGGTCTCCTTGCAGGTCTTCCAAAAAAAACTGTCAGGCAGCTACAGCTTGTTCAGAACGTTGTTGCTAGAGTTCTAACAAAGACCAAAAAATTTGAGCATATTACACCAATTCTTAAATGCTTACATTGGCTCCCTGTATGTCAGAGAATTGATTTTAAAATCCTGCTGCTCACCTATAAATCACTACATGGTTTAGGGCCAAAGTATATCACTGACATGCTTCCACTATATAAGCCTTCTAGACCGCTAAGATCTTCTGAAACCAATCTGCTAGTGATTCCCAGAGTAAATACAAAACATGGGAAAGCAGGATTTAGTTACTATGCAACAAATAGCTGGAATAAACTTCCTGAAGATTTAAGACTTGCCTCAACTTTGACCACTTTTAAAATAAGACTGAAAACTTTTATGTTTACTTTAGCTTTCAGCTAAATCTTAACTACATTGCACTTTTAACTTTTGCACTTTTTATAATGCATTTTTAATTTTGCTTTTCTTTTCTTTTAGTTCTTCTATTTTATTTCATTTTATTATTTCATTTATTGTATGACATGTTTTTATGTGAAGCACTTTGAGTCTGCCTCGTGTATGAAATGTGCTATATAAATAAAGTTGCCTTGCCTTGCCTTGCCAAATGGTGGCTTGGGAGCTTTGGCTTGAAGTTGAAAGGCACTATTTACTGCAAATGCTGGCATGAAGTTGAAGGGCACTACTTACTGCAAATGGTGGCTTGGGTGCTTTGGCTTGAAGTTGAAAGGCACTACTTACTACAAATGGTGGCTTGGGAGCTTTGGCTTGAAGTTGAAAGGCACTACTTACTGCAAATGGTGGTGGGTGATTTGCTTGAAGTTGAAAGCCACTACTTACTGCACATGGTGGCTTGGGTGGTTTGGCTTGAAGTTGAAAGGCACTACTTACTGCAAATGGTGGCGGGTGATTTGGCTTGAAGTTGAAAGGCACTATTTACTGCAAATGCTGGCATGAAGTTGAAGGGCACTACTTACTGCAAATGGTGGCTTGGGTGCTTTGGCTTGAAGTTGAAAGGCACTACTTACTGCAAATGGTGGCTTGGGAGCTTTGGCTTGAAGTTGAAAGGCACTACTTACTGCAAATGGTGGTGGGTGATTTGCTTGAAGTTGAAAGGCACTACTTACTGCACATGGTGGCTTGGGTGGTTTGGCTTGAAGTTGAAAGGCACTACTTACTGCAAATGGTGGCGGGTGATTTGGCTTGAAGTTGAAAGGCACTACTTACAGCACATGGTGCATTGGGTGCTTTAGCTTGAAGTTAAAAGGCACTACCTACTGCAAATGGTGATGGGTGATTTGGCTTGGTTGAAAGGCACTTCTTACTGCAAATGGTGGCTTGGATGCTTTGGCTTGAAGTTGAATTGCACTATTTACTGCAAATGGTGGATTGGATGCTTTGGCTTGAAGTTGAATTGCACTATTTACTGCAAATGGTGGCTTGGGAGCTTTGGTTTAAAGTTGAAAGGCACTACTTACTGCAAATGGTGGTTTGGAAGCTTTGGCTTGAAGTTTAAAACAAATCACAATTCTCTCTGCTGCACCTGCTGGAGGGAGGGGGAGGGACTATAAAACCAGGAAGTGGTGTGCCTCACTCAGTCTCTGCAAGATGGATGAAGCCAAGGCACTATTTACTGCAAATGGTGGCATGAAGTTGAAAGGCACTACTTACTGCAAATGGTGGCGGGTGATCTGGCTTGATGTTGAAAGGCACTACTTACAGCACATGGTGGATTGGGTGCTTTGGCTTAAAGTTGAAAGGCACTACCTACTGCAAATGGTGATGGGTGATTTGGCTTGAAGTTGAAAGGCACTTCTTACTGCAAATGGTGGATTGGGTGCTTTGGCTTGAAGTTTAATTGCACTATTTACTGCAAATGGTGGCTTGGGAGCTTTGGTTTAAAGTTGAAAGGCACTACTTACTGCAAATGGTGGCTTGGGAGCTTTGGTTTAAAGTAGAAAAGCATTACTTACTGCACATGGTGGCGGGTGATTTTGCTTGAAGTTGAAAGGCACTACTTACTGCAAATGATGGCGGGTGATTTGGCTTGAAGTTGAAAGGCACTTTTCACTGCAAATGGTGGTTTGGGTGTTTTGGCTTGGTGTTGAAAGGCACTACTTACTGCAAATGGTGGCTTGGGTGCTTTGGCTTGAAGTTGAAAGGCACTACTAACTGCAAATTGTGGCTTGGGTGCTTTGGCTTGAAGTTGAAAGGCACTACTTACTGCAAATGGTGGATTGGGTGCTTTGGTTTGAAGTTGAAAGTCACTACTAACTGCAAATGGTGGCTTGGGTGCTTTGCTTGAAGCTGAAAGGCACTACTTACTGCAAATGGTGGCTTGGGTGCTTTGGCTTGAGGTTGAAAGGCACTACTTACTGCAAATGGTGGCTTGGGTGCTTTGCTGGAAGTTGAAAGGCACTAACTGCAAATGTTGGTGGGTGCTTTGGCTTGAAGTTGAAAGGCACTACTTACTGCACATGGTGGCTTGGGTGCTAATGCATGAAGATGAAAGGTACTGCAAATGTTGGCTTGTGTAATTTGGCTTGAAGTTGAAAGGCACTACTTACTGCAAATGGTGGCTTGGGTGCTTTGGCTTGTGGTTGAAAGGCACTACCTACTGCAAATGGTGGTGGGTGCATTGGCTTAATGTTGAAAGGCACTACTTACTGCAAATGGTGGCTTGGGTGCTTTAGCTTGAAGTTGAAAGGCACTACTTACTGCAAATGGCGGCTTGGGTTCTTTGGCTTGAGGTTGAATGGCACCACTTACTGCAAATGGTGGCGGGTGCTTTGCTTGAAGTTGAAAGGCACTACTTACTGCAAATGGTGGCTTGGGTACTTTGGCTTGAATTTGAAAGGCACTAATTACTGCAAATGATGGTTTGGGTGATTTGGCTTGAAGTTGAAATGCACTTCTTACTGCAAATGGTGGCTTGGGTGCTTTGGCTTGAAGTTGAAAGGCCCTACTTACTGAAAATGGTGGCATGAAGTTGAAAGGCACTACTTAATGCAAATGGTGGCTTGGGTGCTTTAGCTGGAAGTTGAAATGCACTACTTACTGCAAATGGTGGCTTGGGTGCTTTGCTTGAAGTTGAAAGACACTGCAAATTGTGGCTTGTGTGCTTTGACTTGAAGTTGAAAGGCACTACTTACTGCAAATGGTGGCATGATGTTGAAAGGCACTACTTACTGCAAATGGTGGCTTGGATTATATGGCTTGAAGTTGAAAGGCACTACTTACTGCAAATGGTGGCTTGGGCGCTTTGGCTTGGTTTGAAAGGCACTACTTACTGCAAATGGTGGCTTGAGTGCTTTGGCTTGAAGTTGAAAGGCACTACTTACTGAAAATGATGGCTTGGGAGCTTTGGCTTGAAGTTGAAAGGCACTACTTACTGCAAATGATGGCTTGGGAGCTTTGGCTTGAAGTTGAAAGGCACTACTTACTGCAAATGGTGGCTTGTGTGCTTTGGCTTGACGTTGAAAGGCACCACTTACTGCAAGTGGTGGCATGAATTTGAAAGGCACTACTTACTGCAAATGGTGGCTTGGGTGCTTTGGCTTGAAGTTGAAAGCCACTACTTACTGCAAATGGTAGCTTGGGTGCTTTGCTTGAAGTTGAAAGACACTGCAAATAGTGGCTTGTGTGCTTTGACTTGAAGTTGAAAGGCATTACTTACTGCAAATGGTGGCTTGGGTGCTTTGGCTTGAAGTTAAAATGCACTACTTACGGCAAATGGTGGCATGAAGTTGAAAGGCACTACTTACTGCAAATGGTGGCTTGGATGATATGGCTTGAAGTTGATAGGCACTACTTACTGCAAATGGTGGCTTGAGTGATTTGGCTTGAAGTTGAAAGGCACTACTTACTGCAAATGGTGGCTTGGGTGCTTTGGCTTGGTTGAAAGGCACTACTTACTGCAAATGGTGGCTTGAGTGCTTTGGCTTGAAGTTGAAAGGGACTACTTACTGCAAATGGTGGCTTGGGTGCTTTGGCTTGAAGGTAAAAGTCACTACTGCAAATGCACTTACTTCCTTCCTGTTTGCACTATATATTGATTTTAGATAAAACACTACCACTTTCGGCTGTGATTTTTGGCCATCTTACTCAGTCCCCCTTCCGCTTAGCAGGTGCAGAGAATTATTTCCATCAATGAAAAATAAAAGTGTTATTAGTGTTTAAAAAATGTTGAGAATCTCTCTCCTGTCAATCACGCCCTGAAATCACACCTTTTCCGGTGGGAGGGGGAAGGGGTTATAAAACCCAGAAGTGTGGGTGTGGCGCAGTCTCTGCATGATGGGGGAGGGAGAGGTCATGACTCTGTCTGAGCTGTGAATCAACTGAACACACTGAATGTCTACTGAACTGTGAGTTTGGTGTTTTGTGTGGTTTTATGGTGGTTTCACCCTGCATGAAATGATATGAAGCTGCATTTGAATTTGGTGGCCTTGCACCCTGCTTGAAGTGGAATGAAACTGCACTTGAATTTGGCGGCCTTGCATCCTGCTTGAAGTGGTATGAAACTGCACTGAATTTGGTGGCCTTGCACCCTGCTCATAGTGGTAAGAAACTGCATTTGAATTTGGTGGCCTTGCATCCTGCTTGAAATGGTAGGAACATGGATTTGAATTTGGTGGCCTTGCACCCTGCTTAAAATGGAATTTCAAGGAATAGTCATGAGTCAACTGCCAGCCCACCAGCCGTGAGTGAGCTGCCAGCAGATCAGGCTTGAGGGACTGAGCTGCCACCCCAAGAACCCATACCAGCACTCCAGAAACCCCCCCCACTGGCCACCAATATTGGAATTGGTGGAGAGGTGGAATATTGTGTCGGGGGACCAGCCCTCCCGTGTGAACATGGGACCCAATGGGTCCCACTTAGTCTAGTAACAAATAAATGTCAAATATTTTGAAAAATAATCTTACATATCAAAATCTAGTAATTATTATAATGTCTGAGGAACCTATAAACTCACAGTAATACTAACATTCTGAAATTCTCTAGGCAATGTTTGATCAACTTGAAATGAAAATTATATTTAAAAAGAGAAAGAGAGACACAAATAGATAGATTGATTGGTTGAAAGATACAGCATGGAAACAGGCCCTTCAGCCCACCGCGTCCATGCTGACTATCGATCACCCGTTCACACAGGTTCTATGTTATCCCACTTTTGAATCTACTCCCTCCTCATTAGGAGCAATTACAGAGGCCGATTAATGTACAAACCCGCGCAGCTTTGCGATGTGGGAGGAAGCCAGAGCACTCGGAGGAAACACGTGTAGTGTCACAGGGAGAAAGTGCAAACTCCACACAGACAGCACCTGAGGTCAGGTCGGGAGGCATCAGCTCTACCAGCTGGCAATATTATGCTGCCCTTATTCTGGGGTATTGAGTACTTCCCTTATTGGGGAACATTGTGTTAAAAAACTCTGGAAAATGACTCAGAGGGATGAAAATTGTGAAAGAGGCCCCTCTAAAAATAAATTGCAGAAAAAAATGAAAAAGGATGCACGAAGTACAACGGATCTAAAGTTAAAGTTAAATGCAAGAGAAACACGGTGGACCTACAAGGCAGCTGAAGAGAGACAGAATGGATTCAAACAACCTGGACTGTTAACAAGTCCAAGCCCCTACAGCTCGGGAAGAGATTTCCAGTCTTAGCCAATGTGCGTGCGAGTCATAATTTCAGAGGGATTAGAACGATCTACATCCATTAAATTCAGAACTTGTCATGGAAAAAATACTGTTGGTTGCTATAGATACAAATGACTGAATGTCCAAGAGGCTGGGAATTTGAACATAAAGTAGCAATTTCCATCAGCAGGAGATCTGTTCATGTTCAAGAAACTGCCACAATGGAAAAAAATCATTTAAAATCTTGAAAGATACTTTGATGAGAACATTTTGAATTCTGTTCCATCTAATCCTAATCCTAATATTTGATTCAATATGGCTCCATGACAAATTTATTGTGATAAGTAAACATCGAGAAATGTGGAAATTAACTGATGGCTGTCCACATTTTAATATCTTCTTCAGATAATGTCAAATAAAGGTTCTTTGCCAATGAATATATTCCTGATTTATGAATGAGTAATGAGGATTTACACATTGTATAAAACAAACTCATTATATTGTCTTATATTGGGAGATGTAAATATGAAAAAACCCCAAATATTTGGGAATGAGAACATTAAAATAATCAAGATTACTTATGGTAGGTAAATACAATATTATGGAAATGTTAAAAAATAATGAAAGGGACATTTAAAAAGAAAAGTAGCAAGGTCCATTAATTAAAGAGGCCAAAACGAGAGCCGGGTAGACAATCAGACCTTTTTTTCTTGAAGTGGAATTGTCAAAAATGTATAGGGCTTTCTTCTGCAGTTGTATAAGGCTCTGGTGAGACCACATCTGGAGTATTGTGTACAGTTTTGGTCTCCTAATTTGAGGAAGGGTATCCTTCTGATTGAGGCAGTGCAGCATAGGTTCACGAGATTGATTCCTGGGATGGCGGGACTGTCATCTGAGGAAAGATTGAAAAGACTAAGCTTGTATTCACTGGAGTTTAGAAGGATGAGGGGGATTCTTATAGAAACATATAAAATTATAAAAGGACTGGACAAGCTAGATGCAGGAAAAATGTTCCCAAGGTTGGGCAAGTCCAGAACCAGGGGCCACAGTCTTAGAATAAAGGGGAGGTCATTTAAGACTGAGGTGAGAAAATACTTTTTCACCCAGAGAGTTGTGAATTTATGGAATTCCCTGCCACAGAGGGCAGTGAAGGCCAAGTCACTGGATGGATTTAAGAGGGAGTTAGATAGAGCTTTAGGGGCTAGTGGAGTCAAGGGATATGGGGAAAAGGCAGACACGGGTTATTGATAGGGGACGATCAACCATGATCACAATGAATGGCGGTGCTGGCTCGAAGGGCCGAATGACCTCCTCCTGCACCTAATTTCTATGTTTCTACGTAAAAACTAGAGGGCAAAGCTTGAATGTGAGAAGGGCAAAGTTTAAAGGAGATGTGCAGGGCAATGTTACACAGTGAGTAGTGGGTGTCTTGAACCCAGGGGTGATGATGAAGGCAGACACGATAGTGGCATTTAATAGGCTTTTAGATAGTCACATGGATATCCAGGGTGTGCAGCGGTGTAGATCGTACAGGCAGAGGAGATTATTTTAGCCTGACATGTTGTTCTGCAGACATTTTGGGCCAAAGCACCTGTTTCTGTGCTGTACTGCTCTATGTTCTATGACTGGAGACTAAACCAGATGAACTTTTGCCACATTTTCAACATGTGTAAATGTACTGGGGATGAGCGATGTAAGGGAAAATCTGACAGACAGGGATATAGAGAATGCTGAGATTGTATATTCATTGTAACTGTCTTGTTCTTGTTTGGTTAAATGACAGTCTCCATAAATCCAGCCAAAGTGAAGACACTAGCTCTCTCTGACAAGCTGCAAGAGGTACCAATCCATTTCCTTAACCTCAGTATGGTATAAATTTTCTCAGCACAAGAATAATCTTGATGCCTTTAACTGTGAAACCCCTACAGTTTTACAAGGAAAATTGCTATCATCTGATCCCACTCTCCTGACATCAGTGTGAAGAAGGGTCTCGACCCAAAACGTCACCCATTCCTTCTCTTTAGACATGCTGCCTGTCCCGCTGAGTTACTCCAGCATTTTGTGTCTACCTTCAGTTTTACAAGGTGATGGTTTATGGTGGGTTAGAATGCACAACACAGCTGTATCCTACACTTGACCGTGTAGTTTAGTTTCGTTTAGAGATAAGGTGCAGAAACAGGCCTTTCGGCCCACTGAGTCTGTACCAATCTGCGATCCCCACACATTAACACTATCCTACACACACATTTAAAAAAAGGGAAACCAAAGATGTCATAGAAAACACACGCGGATCACGGGGAGAACATACAAATTCCGTACAGACAATACTCGTAGTCAGGATCGAACCAGGGTCTCTGGAGCTGTAAGGCAGCAACTCTACCACTGTGCCACCGTGCTGCCCTTAATAGAAACATAGAACATAGGTGCAGGAGTAGGCCATTCGGCCCTTCGAGCCTGCACCGCCATTCAATATGATCATGGCTGATCATCCAACTCAGTATCCCGTACCTGCCCTCTCTCCATACCCCCTGATACCTTTAGCCACAAGGACCACATCTAACTCCCTCTTAAATTTAGCCAATGAAATGGCCTCAACTACCTTCTGTGGAGTTCCAGAGATTCACCACTCTCTGTGAAAAATGTTTTTCTCATCTCGGTCCTAAAGGATTTCCCCTCTATCCTTAAGCTGTGACCCCTTGTCCTGGACTTCCCCAATATCAGGAACAATCTTCCTGCATCTAGCCTGTCCAACCCCTTAAGAATTTTGTAAGTTTCTATAAGATTCCCCCCTCAATCTCCTAAATTCTAGCGAGGGCATTGAATAGGCAAGGTATCTACAGACAGGAGGATCCTGTCAGATAGTCCTTGGGTAGAGGCCTTCAGAGGAAGGTGGGGGTGAGGGCAGCAGGCAAATATCATCCACATGGCTCACACAGTGGTAACCAACGTGTTACCACTGTGTACCTTTTTTCAGCAATCTGACATTTTCAGGAAATCCTTGAAAGAAGCATGTTGTTCAGCTCCGCCATTCAATAAGATCACAGCTGATCTTTCATCTCAGTGGCGTTTTCCTGCACTAACCCCACATCCATTGTTTGAAAACAAATAAAACTGGTGATGCTGGAATCTGAAACAGAGACGCTAGAAAAACTCAAACCGTCAAGTGGCATCTGTGGAAAAGAAACTCGTTAACATTTCAGGTCAGTGACCTTTCCTCCATTGATTCCTTAAAATGCTTTTTAAAATCCAGCAAAATTTGTCTTTCATATACTCATTTTGCAGCACTTTTGAGTAGAGATGACTGAAATGTCACCATCCTCTGTGTTGTGGGATTTCTTTGCACCTCTGTACTTATCAGCCAATTCCTTATTTTGAGATTATGAGTCTTGGTCCCAGAAAGACAGCTTTAATTTGAGGTATGTTCTTTCTTCAAGTCCCTCACATCCTGCCTCAAATTGAGTTAGTTGATTTTGTTTTCTGCTTGTTAAAAATAAAACGGTTGTTGAGCTGGTCATAAACAAAGTGCTAGATTTATTGTTGACCTCAGCAGCTGATACTGATCAATGTTCCAATAACGAACATTGCAAATAGAATACCAAGTCAGAAGTGTTTAATTGTCCTATGTACCAACAATGAAAATCTTACTTGCAGCAGCTTAAAAGGACCTGTAAATGTAATACTCCCAGATATTATATAATATATATTTTTAAATAGAATAATACGGTGTTTAAGGTGAATTTGAAAACATCTATGAAGAGCATTGACTTCCAAACCCAGTACTGCCATGAAGGTAGGTCCATTATTTTGATTTCATCAATACTAAGATAGTCAGATGATGGAGCTCCCTCCAAAAAGAGGGCATTTCTCCCCCAATTTGCCCCTCCAGATGATGTTGTACACATGACCTTGTCCTATAAACTGCCTATGCCTGTGCCAAGTGATTAACTCGGGGTGACAATGGTGATTCAAAGTTTTCAAGTTGCTTAGCCGGGATAGCAGAACAGCATTTACATATTTTACCGTGGGGATTATCCACGAGGCTCCTGACATTCCAGGTCCCAAACTTCACGTCAAAATGTATGCATTGATTCCTTCAAAGTGGAATAGTTGCTACGCTCCAACCACCCCACAGGCTTCAAAGTCCCTATTTAGTGACAAGGATCCACCGAAGACCAGGCTCTGCATTACTAAATTAATTTATTATTCTATAAAAGAATTAATTAATAATTTTGACATAAGCAGAAAACAAAAACACAAGCTTAACCCTCAAATTTTTATTTTAGAATACGTACCAAATTTCCAGTCTGCTTTCAAAGTTATTTCATAAGCAGCAGTTCTGAGTGCTATGTCCTGCACTTTAACATTTTAAGTGGGTCATCTAGCCCCTGAGGCAGTACAAGAAGACAATAATTTCATTTAAGTGGGACAGCAGTGAAGGAAGGCGAAAGTTCAGTGTTTTAATGGGCAGATTTGGACTGCTGTCAGAAAACAACTCTTGATACCATAGTCAACAGTAGAAATGAACTAATAGGAATTCTAGTTAAGACCGGACCTCAAAATATATTGATGTTGCATCAATTATACATCTCAACAGTGTAAAATAGGTGCTTTTGTGTGAGTGCTGTGTGCTATGAACATACAAATAATGATTGGGAGAAGGCCAATCGGCCCCTTGAGCCTGCTGTGTCATTCCATACTATCATGGTTGATCTGACTGTAACAACTCCACATTCCCATCCACCTCAGTAACCTCTCACTCTTTGCTCATCAAAAATCTATTCTACTTTGTCTTAAAATTACCCAAAAGCCACCCTTCCACCACTCTTTGAGGAAGAAAGTGCCAAATAATTTTGAAGAAGGGACCTGACCCGAAATATCACTTATCCATGTTCCCCAGAGATGCTGCCGGTCCTGTCGAATTACTCCAGCATTTTGCGTCCTTTTTGTAAATCAGCATCTGCAGTTCCTTGTGACCAAAGAAAACATTTAACTCATTTCTATTTAAATAAGTGAGTACATTGACCTAGATTCTTCCCCAAGTTCTTAATGTTTCAACCTGGTGCCCCCCACTCTCCTAAACTTTAGTGGATATGTTTTTGTTTTCATCTGGTACGGTAGCTATGTGCAGCCTCACAATGCCAGGGATCTAGGTTCAATCCTGACCTCAAGTGCTATCTGTGTGGAGTTTGCACATTCTCCTGTGTGGGTTTCTTCCAGGTGCTCTGGTTTCCTTCCACATCTCAAAGACACGTGGGTTTGTAGGTTAATTGACCTGAATAAATTGCACCTAGTGTGTAGGGAGTGGATGCTAAAGTGGGATAACATGGAAGAATTGTGAACAACTGATCGATGGATGGCATGGCCAAGGTGGTCCAGGGGCCTGTTTCCATGCTGTATCTTTCAAACAATTTATCAATAAGGCGTGCCTCCAGAAATGTACCTTGCCTTAATGTTTATCCCATTCAAGGCCAGTGTTAGAACCAAATGCTTGCTCCTCTGGACAAACATACAAACTGCTCCTGAAATTGCTATGATGGTGTCTACTTCAGACAGGTTCATCAACTCCATATGTAGCCAAGGGAACAGTCCTCGGGAAGAGGTGTGCTGCAGGGCACCTAACTTTAAAATTAATACCTCTCTGAATGTGGAATTAATGGAATGATGACCAAAGACATGCCAGAATCTGCCAGCAGGTCAACCTGCAACTTGGATAGAACATAAAACAGGCCATTCAGCCCACAATATATGTGCCAAACACGATGTCAAGGTAAACTAATGTCCTCTGCATAAGATTCATATCCCTCCATTCCCTGCATATCCACACACCTATCTAAAAGCCTCTGAAATGCCATCATCATACCTGCTTCCACCACCACCACTGGTAGTGCGTTTCAGGCACTCACGTTCTTTTTAAAAACCACCCCCCACAAATCTCCTTTAAACTTTGCCCTTCTCACCTTGAAGCTATGCCTTCTAGACATATCCACTCTACTTTTGACAAGTCGTGAGTGTTTGTGAATGTCATGGCAGAAGACCAACCTCTGCAACACAGCCTTTAACATGCTGGCAGGCTCAACGATGTGGGGGGGGACAGGGTTGGTTCCGTTACTGAAATCAGGCAGTTTTAATCGTTAAAAGTAATATTTAAATGAAAGTAGGCATGCATGTACAGCAGGCAGTGAAGAAAGCGAATGGCATGTTGGCCTTCATAACAAGGAGTTGAGTATAGGAGCAAAGAGGTCCTTCTGCAGTTGTACAGGGCCATAGTGAGACCACACCTGGAGTTTTGTGTGCAGTTTTGGTCTCCTAATTTGAGGAAGGACATTCTTGCTATTGAGGGAGTGCAGCGTAGGTTTACAAGGTTAATTCCCGGGATGGCGGGACTGTCATATGCTGAGAGAATGGAGCGGCTGGGCTTGTATACTCTGGAATTTAGAAGGATGAGAGGAAGTCTTATTGAAACATATAAGATTACTAGACTAAGTCACATGGGAGGGCTGGTCCCCCAACGCAATATTCCACCTCTCCACCAATTCCAATATTGGTGGCCAGTGGAGGGCTTTCTGGAGCGCTAGTATAGGTGTTGTGCGCTGAAGGGACTGGTTTCCAGAGGGCTAGTATAGACATTGTGGGCCAAATGGATTCTTGTGCTGGCGGCTCAGTCACTCAAGCCTGTTGTGCTGGCAGCTCTCATGCCTGGTGGGCTCGCAGTTGACTCACGGCTCTTCCTTGAAATTCCATTTCAAGCAGGGTGCAGGGACACCAAATTCAATTGCAGTTTCATACCATTTCAAGCAGGGTGCAAGGCCATTAAAGACAGCGAGTCGTGACCTCTCCCTCCCCCATCTTGCAGAGACTGAGCCACGCCCACACTTCTGGGTTTTATAATCCCTCCCCCCTCCCACCAGAAGGGGCGTGGCCTTCATGGCGTGATTGACAGTAGAGAGAATCGCAACATTTTTTAAACACCAATAACTTTTATTTTTCATCGATGGGAAAAATCCTCGGCACCTGATGAGCGGAGATGGATTCTGAGTAAGATGGCCAAAATCACAGCCGTAAATGGTAGCGTTTTTTTCTAAAATCAATATAAAACGCAAACAGGAAGTGGTCAAGATTAGACTTTTAATTATATAGAAGGCAAGGCCGCTCTAATTAAGCAAGGCAGCTCTAATTAGGCAAGGCAGCCCGCTTTAGCACTTTCAAAACCAAAGGCAAGGCAGCTCTAATTAGGCACTTTCAAAACCAAAGGCAAGGCAGCTCGCTTTTGCACTTTCAAAACCAAAGGCAAGGCAGCTCGCTTTAGCACTTTCAAAACCAAAGGCAAGGCAGCTCACTTTAGCACTTTCAAAACCAAAGGTAAGGCAGCTTGCTTTAACACTTTCAAAACCAAAGGCAAGGCAGCTTGCTTTAGCACTTTCAAAACCAAAGGCAACGCAGCTTTAGCACTTTCAAACCAAAACACACTTTTGCATTTTCAAACTACATTTTCAAACCACATTAAGGGCACTGACAGGTCAGTAAAACCACTCACAGTTTAGTAGACGTGTTCAATGTTATTCACACCTCAGACTGAGAATTGCGACCTTTCGCTTCCCCCATCTTGCAGAGAACTGAGGCACCTCGCAACTTCCAGGTTTTATAGTCCCTCCGGAAGGGGCGTGGCCTACAGGAGAGAGAATCTCAACATTTTTAAAACACTAATAACTCTTTTAGTTTTCATCGATGGGAAAAATACTCGTCCTGCGCAGCGGAGGGGGACTGAGTAAGATGGCCAAAAATCGCAGCCGTAAGTGGCAGCGTTTTTTCTAAAATCAATATACAGAACAACAGGAAGTGGTCAAGTTCAGACTTTCAGTAATATAGATAAAGGGTTTGGATACTTTAGAGCAGTGGTTCCCAACGTGGGGCGTACGCCCCACAGGGGGGCAATTTGATTTTTAAGGGGGGCAATTGAGCGCGACTGAGGAGGTCTGGGTCCAAATTTTCGATTTTTATTTTTTTGGATTTTCCATCAGGTAAACATATGTAGTTTATGTTTCAGAAATGTTTGTTTAAACCAAGGTATTGGCGTTTTATGCTTCTTCAGCTGAAACGGAGTTCACTTTTTAAATGATAAGAATTATATATCACCACATGGGGGGTGGGCATCAGGATTTTAGAGGTGATTAGGTGGGGCATGGCCAAAAAAAGGTTGGGAACCACTGCTTTAGAGGCAGGAAACATGTTCCCGATGTTGGGGGACTCCAGAACCAGGAGCCATAGTTTAAGAATAGGGGTAAGCCATTTAGAATGGAGATGAGGAAACACTTTTTCACACAGTTGAGAGCCTGTGGTATTCTCTGCCTCGGAGGGCGGCGGAGGCCGGTTCTCTGGATACTTTAAAGAGAGAGCTAGATAGGGCTCTTAAAGATAGCGGAGTCAGGCGATATGGGGAGAAGACAGGAACGGGGTATTAATCAGCCATGATCATATTGAATGGCGGTGCTGGCTCGAAGGACCGAATGGCCTACTTCTGCATCTATTGTCTAAATTAAAACCTCAGGAAATGTACCAACTTTCAGCTTGAGTAAATGATTGTAATTACATTGGTAACGGCAACAATAATATCAGTGCCTTCTGCGTCCACTAAGTAATTAAGGTAGTTCTTCAAATATGTGTTTTCTCTTACTAATCAGTGAAAATGAAAAGTTGTTCCCCTAAAAACTATAGAAACATAGAAATGCATAGTACAGAAACAGGCCTTAGCAGTCTACCTCACCCATGCTAACGGTGTTACCCATCCACACTGATTCCATTTGCAAGCATTAGGCTCATGTCCCTCTACACCTTTTGAATCCAAGTGCCTGTCCAAATGTCCTTTAAATATTGTAATGGTATCTACCTCCGCCACCTCCTCTGGCAGCTTGTTCCACATAACTACACCCTCGGTGTGAAAATCCTACCCCTCAGATTTCCTGCAAATTTCTCCTCTCTCACATTATAGCTATGCACTTTAGTTTTAGACTCTTCTGCCCTGGGATAATAAAAAGGTTTTAACTGTTTACCCCATCAATACCCCCTATAATTTTATGTACCTGCACAATTTCACTCCTCAACTCCCAACTCGTAGTCCTACAATCCAGGCAATACTATGGTGAATCTCTTCTGGACTCATTCTATGGCTACCATGAAAGGTAGATTATTTTACCTTGAATGGCTTTTGCTTAGATTTTGCCAGAGGCAGCAACCTAAATTAGTAGAACACTGGCAACAATACCTATTATGTAATTTCTAACCCAACCACAAGTCACACATTGCTTTATAAAGTGAATATTTATCATGGTCTAACCTATTTGGGTGAAAAGGTAAATTATGTTTTACGAATGAGCCATGGCTCTCTGTTCTTTTATGCTTAAAAGGATGAATTGGAAAGAGTAGATTTTTTTAAATTCTCAAAAGCAAGACATGAACAAAGAGAACAAGTAACTTCTTTGTATCCTTTCAAAACCTTACAGTTATTAATACTGTGGACTAACATTGGCGTGTATAAAAAGTAAAGCAAAACAAACCCAACAGCTGCAGAGATTGCGAATATAAACTGCGACAGAGTCTGCGATGATGAATTGTTTACATTCATCTCCATCACTAAAGACTACATTATATCTCTCGTGGCAAGGATTCAACCATAAATAACCCAATTATGTATAAAAAAGGGGCAGGAGCCTCTGGTGGTTCAATTTCAGTATTTTTATGGTGAATGATTTTAAGGGGGATGCAGCAGAATGATTCATTATCACGCGATAGAGTTTTATTTTTATTACATTCGGCTAGAAAATGTATCCTTCATTTAAAACTACTGTTTATGGCAATACAATTCAATGCATTTTTCAAAAAAATTGAAGGCAAATACATGAAGTTGAAAATTGTGTTTTCAATTCCAGTTGGATATTTTACGAGAATGTTTCACATGCAGTTTTGATTTAAGCTACTTCCAACAGCCTGTGATGTTTAAATGATGAATTTAAGCATTCAGCAATGTTTTTTATGAAATATTTTTGCAAAGTGTTCACATTTATTGCCCTTCACCAGGTGCTTTGAAAAAGGGTGATAGGTCTTTCCTTGCCTGTACATGATCCACGTCTCTCTCTCTATACCCTGCATTTCAATGTCTTTCTAAAAGCCTCTTAAATGCCCCTACCATATCTGCCTCCACCACATCCCTTGGCAATAGGTTCTGGGTCCCCACAACATGTAAAAAAAATTGCCCCGCACATCTCCATTAAACATTCCCCACTCACTTTATAGCAATGCCCTTTGGTGTTGGATATTTCCACCCTGGGATAAAGATTCTTTATGTCTACCCTATCTGTGCCCCTCATAATTTTATATATTTCTATCAAGTCTCCTCTCGACCTCCAACGTTCCAGATAAAACAATCCAAGACAATTTGTGTCTAGCTTGCTCCTAGAATTGATGGGTGGCAGGAGAATCAGGATGGAGTTGATGAGCATGTGATAGAAAATAGTTACTGAGAAATAAGTGGAAAAATTAGAATACTGGGAATGTACTGGGAGCTGACATAATAGTAGCCGTCATAGACTAGATAGGCTGAATAGCTCCTCCCTGTTCGATAAATTTAGTCCAGTGGCTTAAACCACTACTGTCAAACTACTGTCCCAAATGGTGTTGGATTCTGAATGATGCAGCTACACCCTCTGAGAATATACAGCTGTCAGTTATTCGCACAATGAGCTGATAAAAATACAATATGGATTTCCTAAAATAAATGGTTCTGAATAATCTATAGCGATAATAGAGAAGGTTGATGAAAGAAATACAGTAGCTGTCATCTTCATGAACATTCAGAAGGCACAAAAGGCTGGTTACAAAAATTGAGGCCAATGCAATTAAGGCATTTAGCAGTATAAGTAGGAAATTAGCTGCATGTACTTAAATCCTTGAAAGTTAAAAGGCACATTGAGACTTTGGTTTGGTAA
Organism: Amblyraja radiata; assembly: GCF_010909765.2. NCBI lineage: Eukaryota > Metazoa > Chordata > Chondrichthyes > Rajiformes > Rajidae > Amblyraja > Amblyraja radiata. The sequence continues at coordinate 56,246,526 of NC_045960.1, forward strand.
CCTCGGATCTAGGGATTCATAAACACAGAGGGTACAAAAGCAGGGAAGATACTATGATCCTGTGCAAAATATTGGTTAGGCCAGAACCAGTGGACTGCATCATTCAATGATCGTTGTATTCCTCACCTACTGAATGTATCCAGCATTCTTTGCTTTTATTTTACATAATATAAACTAGTCTGCCACAGCCAGAAGGGATGTGGTTTGGTAATACTCAGCGGGTTATCTGGTATTTGTGGGATGAGAGCAACTGAGTTAAGGTTTCAGGTCAATGACCTTTCATCAGAATTAGACAGCTAGAAAACAAAATATTTGAAGTTTTAGACAAGGAAGAGGGATGGAGATAACCAAGGAGAATGGCTGTGATAGGATGAATATCACGAGAGATTGTGATGGGATTGTAGAAGGGCTGAATAGCATGCCATGCAGAAAGGTGAATAAAGGTAAGGGAGAACAAAGAAAAACTACTAGAACTATTCTTTGCTCTCGTCGAGAACTCACAAGTTTCACAACTCTTCTGTCATTAAGGACAAGGTTCTGCTTAAGGAACACAAACAGTTAAGGTCCAAATTGAAAAGAGGTGCAAAGATGATAGTTGTTAAGAGGTTATCTAATCTTATCTGAGTGGATCTTTCCCTCTCTAAGGCTTCTTTCCCTCTATAAGGCTTCTGAATGGTCCTTCCATATCTAGGGCACTGTCAGATTTGTCTCTACCACATTGAGGACATTGGACTTTGTCTATGGAACTGATACACTACAGTACTGAGAACTAGATTCTGTACTTTGTATCTTCCCCCTGTGCTCTATCTATTATACTTGTGTTTGACTTGATTGTATTTACGTCTGGTATATCTGATCTGTTTGGATAACATGCAGAACAAAGCTTTTCATTGTACCTCAGTACACGTGACAATAATAAACCTATATCTATTTGGCTGTCTTGAGATCAGCAACAGTGTTTTACAAAGTGATTATGCACTTTATTATCACAATATTGTACGTTTTTTTAATTGCTAATACACAAACACAGGTAATGGACTATCCACCTTCACGCCGCTTCAGATTTCAGACACTGGCAGCATCTTCCCGAGTTGCACAGTGGCTACATCAGCCAATCGACTAAAGTAAATTGGCTAAAATATAACCCAGAAAAGCAACACATCTGCAAAACCTCAACTATCTCAATTTAACAAAATATTTATTGACTATCAAAATTTCGATATTTCACTGCGGATAACTGTCACATTATTTACACCTTATTTCATTTTTGTGGTAATTTTATCAGTTACAAAAATTAGCATTAACTGCTTGAGGCAGCAAGGTTCAATGTTTAAAGAACATTATATTTAACTATAAATCAGAGTAAAAAAAAAAATTATAGCAGACTAACTGATGCTTAAATTGCATCATATGTTATGTTACATTGGGTGGCACAGTGGTGTAGCTAGTAGAGTTGCTCCCCCACAGCTCCAGAGACCTGCGTTCAATCCGGACCTCCAATGTTGTCTGCAAACAGTTTGAATATTCCTCCTGTGACTGTATGGGTTTCCTTCAGGTGCTCCAGTTTTTTTCCCACATCCCGAAAGTCATGCAGTTTAGTAGATTAATTGGCCCCTGTAAATTGTCCCTAGTGTAGGTAGGTGAGTGGTAGAATCAGGGGGGAGATTGATGGGAACATGGGATAAATAAGATGGCATTAGTGTAACTAGTTTAGTGATTGTGATTGTGAATGAAATTCAGTCCCTTGCGAGAGGTGACATAGAATCAGGAAATGTAGAGTCAGTATGTTCTGTAGATTCAGGATCTGTTCCTGTGGATTGGAGGGTAGCTAATGTTACCCCACTTTTTAAGAAAGGCAGGAGAGAGAAAACAGGGAATTATAGACCAGTTAGCCTGACATCGGTGGTGGGGAAGATGCTGGTGAATTATAAAAGATGAAATAGCAGCACATTCGGAAAGCAGTAACAGGATCGGTCTGAAGCAGCATGGATTTACAATAAGGATATCATGCTTGACTAATCTTCTGGAATTTTTTGAGGATGTAACTAGGAAATTTGACAAGGGTGAGCCAGTGGATGTAGTGTACCTGGACTTTCAGAAAGCATTTGATAAGGTCCCACATAGGAGATTAGTGGGCAAAATTAGAGCACATGTTATTGGGGGTAGGGTGCTGACATGGATAGAAAATTGGTTGGCAGACAGGAAACAAAGCGTAAGGATTAATGGGTCTCTTTCAGAATGGCAGGCAATGACTAATGGGGTACCACAAGGCTCGGTGCTGGGACCCCAACTATTTACAATATAAATCAATGATTTAGATGAAGGGATTCAAAGTAACATCACCAAATTTGCAGATGACACAAAGCTGGGTGGCAGTGTGAACTGTGAGGAGGTTGCTATGAGGATGCAGGGCGACTTGGACAGGTTGGGTGAGTGGGCAGATGCATGGCAGATGCAGTTTAATGTGGATAAATGTGAGGTTATCCACTTTGGTGGCAAAATCAGGAAGGCAGATTATTATCTGAATCGTGGCAAGTTGGAAAAAGGGGAAGTACAAAGAGGTCTGGGGTCCTTGTTCATCACTCACTGAAAGTCAGCATGCAGGTACAGCAGGCGGTGAAGAAAGCTAATGGCATATTGGCCTTCTTAACATAAGGAGTTGAGTATAGGAGCAAAGAGGTCCTTCTGCAGTTGTACAGGGTCCTAGTGAGACCACACCTGGAGTATTCTGTGCAGTTTTGGTCTCCAAATTTGAGGATGGACATTCTTGCTATTGAGGGAGTGCAGCGTAGGTTCACAAGGTTATTTCCCGGGATGGCGGGACTGTCATATGTTGATAGAATGGAGCGGCTGGGCTTGTACACTCTGGAATTTAGAAGGATGAGAGGGAATCTTATTGAAACATATAAGATTATTAAGGGATTGGAAATGCTAGAGGCAGGAACCATGTTCCCGATGTTGGGGGAGTCCAGAACCAGGGGCCACAGTTTAAGAATAAGGGGTAGGCCATTTAAAACGGAGATGAGGAAAAACCTTTTTACCCAGAGAGTTGTGAATCTGTGGAATTCTCTGCCTCTGAAGGCAGTGGAGGCCAATTCTCTGGATGCTTTCATGAGAGAGTTAGATAAAGATAGCGGAGTCAGGGAATATGGTGAGAAGGCAGGAACGGGGTACTGAATGTGGATGATCAGCCATGATTACAGTCAATGGCGGTGCTGGCTCGAAGGGCCGAATGGCCTACTCCTGCACCTATTGTCTATTGTCAATGTAGGCTTTGTGGTCTGAAGTTCTGTTTCTATGCAGGATGCCAGATGATTCAGGATAAAAGCACTCACATTCTTAAGTATGAAAACATGTTAAGGCCAATTGACAAATAATTCAAGCCATCCTTATAAATGGAACCAAAAAGAAAAAAGTACACCCGTAAGAAATCTGGTTTGTCTAACGCTCAGGTATGTAATTCTGCTAATAAAATGTATTTAAATATCTTCAAGATGTCTGGAGACCAGTTTGAATCCCCAAAGCAAAGCTTCAAGAATGTACAATTTGAAGCCTGAACTGATCTCTAAAATGTCACGAGTGGTAACAGAAGATGTGACCCCTTTGAAAGTAAGGTTAGGCATTAAAGTAACAAGTGCATTAAAACAAAACATCATTAGAAAGGGTAGAACCAACCAAACAAATCAGGATTATTTCAAAAAAGTACATCAACATGGTTGCTGTGCATTCTTTGGCCATTTATAATTAGTTAAAAACACACCAGTGGTTGCAGAATGCGAGCTAAATTATGTGAACAATCGGCAACTGAATACAGAATAAAAATAAAGATTTCCTTTGGCTTAAATAAAACATAATACAAAATAATATTTAAAAAATCACCAACAGAAACAAATGATATTAGTATTTAGTATCAGGATCTATTGTTTATGCAAGTTTCAATATTTCCTGTTATTGATCAGTGAGTGATCACTGAACATGGCAGACAGTTCATTTTGTTTTACTTCTATGGCACACAGAGCCATTCTAATCAAGATTAAAGAAGAGGAAAGCAACTAGTGCACATTGTTGGCAGTTAACAACCCTACCTGGTCAGTGTTATTTACATCATCAAATGAAAAACAGGCACAAAATTAAAATGTAGTCTAATGTTTGGATTAGGTCTTAAATACTAAATTATATTTTACATCACAGCATTTGAACTACCAAACTGAAAAAGCTATCCATGTCTTCTTATTGTGTTACTGGTAGAGCAACACCCGTGGAGACCTGGCCAGAAGGGACGGCTGGAGAAGCACTGGTTGTTGGTTGAACAGGAGCTGCTGGCTCCACTTTACTAATGTGTGTCACAAAACGCAACCGGAGTTTTAAAGCTGGCCTCAGCGTACAGATTATTTTTTCCACCTAGAAAGAAATGCAAAAATCTCAGAATGTAGTGCTGATAGATTCTGTGTAAGTTACAAACAAAAATTAATGTGTTCATCAAGTGGTCAATCTTTTCACTAAGAAATTATTGTCAAATCGCCTTAATAGTTAATGAAATAGGAAAACTGCTTCTCTGATTCTTCGCTGCGATGCTACAAAGACCACTAGAGTTTTCTAGACCTATTACTTTTAAAATGTCAAGATTGAAACATCAACTTTGAACAATGCATGAAACATAGCAGTAATTTCCATAGATGCTGCCTCACCCGCTGAGTTTCTCCAGCATTTTTGTCTACCTTTGATTTTTTCAGCATCTGCAGTTCTTTCTTAAGTAATTCAGGACAATTGTTCATCTCAAATTCTTTAACTCCTCTACTCTAACATCCCCCATGATGAAAATCAATAAACACATCATGAAAAGCATTTCCCTCTGCCAAATATTTAGAACCTTACATATCCCAATATGAATGTATGAGCATACTTATAACCTTACCTGATCCTTTACACTGTCTCCAGTAAACATGTATTTTACATGGTATAGAAAATCACAAATCGGATCCATGTAGCTCAAATATTTGCTATTTTGATCTACATTCTGCAACATCTCATAAAATGCTATGCCAATCTGTAGAGTATAAATGTTAAAATTAATTACTTGCTCTGCTAAACCTATAAGTTACTCATCATTCATTTTAATACATTAAGCACAAACAATACGGCTCTCATTAAAATTTGAACAGATGATATTGAGTTGTCAACAGGCCTTCCAACAAAAAATGAATGAACATTTTGTTGCAAAGTTTCACAGCAGTGTTATAGAAGGAGAAACAATTCAATTTGTTGTGAATCATAATAAACATTCAATCTAGCATCATTCTTCAACTGATGAATGAATAGAGCAATTTGTAACTGCACGGAGCTATACTGAAACAGAAAAAAACAGAATGCACCATTTCAAAATTTAATATGACAAATGAGTTGAGAAGGAAATCGAGCTTGCCATCTCTTTTGATTCCACATACGTACATTACTTCCAACTGATTACTTCCAATTTGACAAACAAGTCAATGTTGTGGTAAAAGCTAGCTTCTTTCAGCTTCGGACGATAGCTAAAATAAAACAATTCCTCCAGTTTGATGACCTCGAAAAGATCATCCACACATTTATCTCCTCCCACCTAGATTACTGCAACTCCCTCTACACTGGCATCAGCCAATCTTCCCTGTCCCGCCTGCAACTGGTCCAAAACACCGCAGCGAGACTCCTGACGGGCACCCGAAAGAGGGACCACATCACCCCGATCCTAGCCTCTCTCCACTGGCTCCCTGTACGGTTCCGAATAAATTTCAAGATCTGCCTTTATGTCTACAAAGCCCTTAACGGGCTTGCCCCCGCCTACATCTATAGTTTGCTTACCCACCACACCACCTCCAGGTCCCTCAGATCGGCCGACTTGGGGTTACTGAACATCCCGCGGTCTAGGCATAAGCTCAGGGGCGACCGCGCTTTCGCGGTTGCAGCTCCTAGACTGTGGAACAGCATCCCTCTTCAAAATCAGAACTGCCCCCTCCATCGACTCCTTTAAGTCGTGACTAAAACCTCATCTCTACTCCCAAGCCTTTCTTGACGAAAAAGACAGACAGGCTGAAGGCGGCGCGACTCACCCGTTGCAGCGGCCCCTACAGCCTGTCTGTCTTTTTAAAATTTTTTGTCTAGTTAAATGCAGTGTTGGTGTTTTTTTAATACTGGTTTTAAATGTGTATATGTGGGGGGTGGGGGGGAGAGGGAGGGGGAAACTGTTTAAAATCTCTTCCCTGTCCGGGAGACCCGACCTTTTCCCTGTCGGGTCTCCGTTGTCGTTGGGGCCTAGCACCGTGGAGCGGCCTCCAACCTGAACGACCCGGGGGTTCGGGAGACTGCGGAGCTGCGGACTCACCATCGTGGGGCTGGCCGGCCTCGGAGCGTGGGGAGCGGTGGTGACTCGCTGCTGCGACTCGACTCCTGGGGCTCGGAGGCTCCAGCAACGCAGCCGCAGGTCCGGTGGACTGGGACATCGGGAGCTCGCGGGTCCGGGTGGAGAGGCCGCTTCCCGGAGCTCCCGCAACGCGACTTCTCCAGCCCGTGTCGCGGGGTTGGAGCGACCCGGAGCGGGGCCGTACATTGCCCGGCGCGGCTTCAGGGCCGTGGGACATTACAGCGCCCGCCGGGGGCTCCAACTGTGTGACTTTTAGACCGGGAGCGGGGCCGTAAATCGCCCGGCACGGCCTAAAATGGCCGTGGGACTTATCATCGCCCGCCTGGGGCTTGGACATCGGGAGAGAAATGGAGAACAGGGGAGAGAAAATACTTTGCCTTCCATCACAGTGGGTTCACTGTGATGGATGTTTGTGTGAATTAAATTGTGTGTATGTCTGTAGAAATTGTCTTTGTATGGCTGTGGAAACGGAATTTCGTTTGAGCCTCACTGAGGCTCAAATGACAATAAATATTGTATTGTATTGTATTGTATCTGAGCAAGGGCTTTATGTATGTAGTGTTGTACGCATTTAATCTATAAACCAATGTTGTATAACGTTAGTACCTCCACCAATGTAAAGCACTTTGGCCAACGAGAGTTGTTTTTTAAATGTGCTATATAAATAAAAGTGACTTGACTTGATTAATGTCAACTGTTCACGAGGTTTCTAACAAACTTTCAAAAACATTGGTTAACTTTGAGAAGCATAGATGCCAAAGAATTTGATGCTGTCAAAGATACATTTACAGCATAACAACTATCAACATAACAACTATCAACAGAGCTATAGCTAGGGAAAAGATACAGTCTCAAAATTCTAGTGGTATCTAGTAGTCAGTTCTGAGTCACACAGATGCAACATGACATTACTTGGCAAGTTTACTTAAAAAGGAAAAAAAAGTATCAAACACAAGAAAGAATGACACCAAAACAAAACTCAATAAAAGAAAGCAAACATAAGGGCAAAAGCATTTAATGATCACCAATGAGATAGAAAGGCAATCATGGACAGATTGATGCAGCTGCTCCAAAGTTAGATTGTGTGAATTATATGATTCAATTTCTATGAAAAATAAAGCATAAATAATGATTGGAGCCACACCATAAAGGTCACAAATTAGGTTATGATCCTCACTGTGAGTCCCCGATTCATGCTGTACACTTTGGGTTCCCCTTCACACCCACCTCAAAAGACACACATAATAGTATTTGAAATTTGTATCTATCTCTGGCATTTCAGCTTCTCTCCCTCATGCAACCAAAAGATTCGGTTTTCACCACTCTACCTTCTCCCCCTATTTGCCTGCTTTCTTATACAACTGTAAAATAATTTAGCTTGAACTGAAGTGCCCTTGGGTTTGAGTTATGCATGTCATGAGAGGCAAACCACGAAATAGTGAAATGGCAACATGACAGCTACATAACAGCAAAGTCCAAGTGATGTTGTTGTTAAAACAGCAGAATTATAGCACTAGAGGCAGGGACTCTAAGGCACTGTTCTCCAGGAGGTTTAAATGGAGAAAAGCAAAATTAGACAAATCAAGACAAGGAAAACAATAAAGAAAGGGTAAATTAAAAGGGGAGTGAAAGTAAACAAATTGTATAGAGGAAGCACATCATCTTTTTAAACCTGAAGGGGACAATTGATTAAGCAATGTACCCGTTTTTAAATGCATCTCACTTATAAATCTCTACATCTCTTTTCCTTTTACTCTTATTTCTATCTCTACCATACACAAAACATTCACTCCTCCTGAACCCAATGTCACTTGATAACCTCAAATGTAATTGCTCCATCAATAACAGCTGTGATGTGACTTCAGTTGTTGAACCTTTAAACTTTCAAATTACAATCCTGAACCTCTCTGTCTTACCCCTTCTCTTTAAAGGAACATACTAAAAAAGAGATTTTGCTCAATTGCCTTATTCCTGGGTGTTTCTTTCCAGTTTACCACTAACGTGGCTTAGCCAGGAAAGAAAGGATGTTGGTGCAGACTTCTACCCAAGCCATTGATTTGTTGCTTATATGTTTTTGGTGAAAAAGAAAGAAACAATTTAAATTATGGCTGGCATAAGTTGAATAAAGGCACCGAGAACAATTTCTCCACAAAATGTTTGCTTTTGAAAACTGCATAATTTACACAAAAGACTTGGAAATTAACTCAATCCATGTAGTTCATAATTACATACAATAATATTAGTTTCCCTATGCCATTATTATTTATATTTAACTGCCATCAAAAGTGTCCATATTATTTGTTTACAAAATTTTAAAACAGGAAAAGTAAGTTTCTTAACTGGAAATTGAATGACAAATAATCTGCATGGGCAGCTGAGAGTAAATTAATAAATGTCTTGGAAGTTTCAAAGTTCCACAGGCATAGTAAATGTAGTTTTGTTCTACATGATAACTAAAATTATATACATCATCATTCTAAAATGTATTTGAATATTATTTAACAGTGAATATAGACATATGAAAATTTGGTGAGGCAGAGACAATTTAAAAAAAGTTGTAGTAAATAATGTCAATACGCATATTTAATTTGTTAAAGCACTAAACATTTATATTTTTTCTTGTTCTGATGAAAGTTCATATACCTGAAATGTTAACCATCTCTTTTCACAATTACTGCCTTATCTGCACTATATTTCCAGCATTTTATGTGTTTATCTGTGAAATGGCAAACTAATTTTCCATAATTGTGTTCTCAGTAGCTCATTGCCATAAACTGTGAGCTAATACTTGAAATTCATTGGGGTTCATTCATTAGTTTTGTAAACACCAAATTACTGACCTCGAGCATACATCGAGTTCTCTCTTGTTGGAACCGTTGCAGAAATGGGCCAACAAGATGATAAACATACAACAATTGGAACTCGGTCTCCACCAATGGTTTCAGCACTTCTGTGAGAAATCTGAGGAAAAGTAGTTTATTCATTTTAATGAAATGATAATTTTTACTTTTGCTACACAAATTAGATAGCATATTTCCATGGCATGGTTACATGACTGTTTCTACCAAAGGCAGAACATATACTGTATCTGAGTATGCAGTCTTCTCTGACCTAAAGAAGATGGCTTATTCAATATCATCACATACCATTCAATATCATCACATACCAGACTTGGATTATGTTCTCTGAAATGCTGGAAGTTGCGGGGAGACCTGATAGAAGTATACAGAATTATCAGAGGCATAGACATGGGTGACAGTCAGAACGTTTTCCCCCGGGATGGAAAAATCAAAAATGAATAAGCCACCTTCTTTAGGTCAAAGTGCATAGATGAGAGGGGAAAAGTTTAAAGGAGACGTGCAGGACAACTTTTTTTTTACAGGGGGTGTTGAGAGCCTGGAACATGATGCCAGGTGTTGTGGTTGAGGCAGATATGATAGTGGCATTTAAGAGACCTTTCGAACATGGTGCAGGCAGAAAAGGGTTTGTCTTGCATTATATTCAACACAATGTGGGCAGAAGGGCATGTTCTTGTTCTGTACTTTCATATGTACTATAGGATGCCATTCAACCCACTGGGCCTGAGCCGATTCCTTGCAAAGATGCCCCACAATGTAATTCCCCTCCTCCTTAATTCCGTGCAGCACGGCAACTTATTCTCTCCTGCATGCCCATTGACTCCCCTTTTACCACTTAAGCACACAGAGGCATAATTTATCATAACCAATTAACCTGCTGGACCATCTTTAGGATGTGTGAGGAAACTGTAGCAAACAGCAGAAACCAACATAATCACAGGAACGACATGCAAGCTCCACACTGACAGCATCCAAGGTCAGATTGATCCAAGGATTCTTGAGCTTTGTAGCAGAAGTATTAAGTGCTGCATCATGATAGTACATACCAATGGCATGGTGTTAATAATATATATATTTTCATATAAGAAACAAGTTCAAATATATATTCAGGGTTACGTGGCTGAAGCAGACTATTGGTTGGGTCATTGGCTTTTTAGAGAAAAATCAGAAAATGTGAACAGTTTAAAGTAAATTAACATATTTAGGGTAACAACATTTTTATAGTTCCATCTGCTATTATAAATGCACGGTGGTAAAGCGGTAAAGATGCTACCTTACAGCGCCAAAGACCCGGGCTCGATCCTCGCTATGGGTACTGCCTGTTTGGAGTTTGTACGTTCTTCCCGTGACCTGCGTTTTCTACAGGATTTCCAGTTTTCTCCCACGTTCCAAAGATGTACAGGTTTGTAGGTTAATTGGCTTTGGTAAATTGTAAATTGTTCCTAGTGTGTGTGTGTGTAGGATAACGTTAGTGTGCGGGGATCACTGGTTGGCGCTGACTCGGTGGGTTAAAGGGCCTGTTTCCGCGCTGTACCTCTAAACTAAGCCCTCTGAAACAGGAGAGGATCTAAAGGCAAATAATCTTAAACAGCTTTAACATATATAATTGCTTTTCTAATCAGAACATTATTTTTTGGAACTCTCAATTGGCAGTTTCCCACCTAATTCCTTCTATAATCTTCACTGTTTTCCACTCTATTATCTCCTTAGTGTATTTTCTACTGTTTCAGGTTTCTTTTCCTTTATTTACATCTTTATATAACCTTCATAACTGGATTAGTGAGCAAAAGACACACAAATAGGTATCAACTGTATTTGCATGATTTTTATACTCGCCTTTAGAGTTTCTCTCAATATTTTTCTTTCAGTTTGGTGGAGAGCTGACACAGACAGAATGGGCTGAATAGCTTGCTCTTGAGCAGTAAATAGTTCTACGATTTAAATTATCTTTCATTTGAAATACCATCCAGGCTAGTCCCATTTATCCACAATTGACCTAGATCCCTCTAAAACTTTCCTATACATTAGGCTATCCAAATGACCTTCAAATAAAGTTTTTGTAAATGCCTTCCTCTCCTTTCACCTTAAACCTATGCCCTCTAGTTCTCAATTGCACTCCCATGGAACAAGAATATGTGCATCACCTTATCTATGCTCCTCATGATTTTATACACCTCTATGAGGTAATCCCTGTCTCCTAAACTCTATACTAAGGCTTAACTCCAAAGAATAAAGTCCTCACACTCATCTGAATTGAACTTCATCTGCCATTCATTGGCCAACCTGATCAAGATCCCTCAGTAATTTGTTATAACCATCTTCACTGTCTATGCTGCCTATTTTAGTGTAATCTGCAAAACGTACCAATCATGCCATAAAATGTTCACAGAGCAAGTTTAAGAGGAAGAGAAGCATACATCAAAATGTTGCTTTATTCTAGAAACAAAGGCAGAACAGGTAAACATTTGAAGATGGAACAATGGTGGAGAAAGGGTGTGGAAATTGGAAACAACTTACTTGATTCACATAAGTAGGTGAGATTTAGATTCTAAATTTCTCCCAACCTCAAGATCTCCAATTAAATACTTTTGAAGTGAAATTTTGATTGTGCACATCAGGATTTCATAATCATGAAGTAAATGATCAGATAATCTTTGTTGCTGCTGATTTCAGATACAAGGGAACGTTTCCCACACAACGCCAGGTACTTATTTTATTTGCCTTGTCTGATGAACAGTATCTCCATTAGTGTAGGATTCTAACATCCACAGACATCAATACACAACCAGCTGACTTGATGACAAGTGTGTTGTCAAATAAACCACAACTGACCCTCTGTATTAGAATATGCTTATTATGTGGCATCACCGAGTTCGTATACAAACATGAGCAATTCTATTACATTTTTAAAGCGTTGCATACTAAGAGACAACATTTCAGCAAGAGAGATATATAGACTTCTATTACATACTTGGGGATAAGGGAAAGCTGTCCAATACTTGAGTGGTGCCATACTGCATGTGCCAAGGCAAGAACATAGCTGCAGTACATCTCACAATAAGACTGATGACAAGCTGTGAAATCAAAGAGTTGGAATGGATAGCCGACCCATTCTGTATCCGAGGTCAGTGTAGCACTGCTGATGACACTCACAATGCGATCATTCAATACTATCCAGTAGGGCTCCTTTAACATAAAATATAACAACATTCTGTAGAAATAACATCTTTATTTGAATGCATTATCCAACAATGACCCCCAAAACAACATATCTTTAGCTCTTTTCTAAGAATTCCACAGTTGCCTGATTTATATTCCTATTTATCAGACACCCATGGTTTCTTGATGATTTAACAAACGAAGCCAATTAGTACAATCCAACATATGTTTTAGTACAGACTGCACCCTATGACCATTGAGACTTCCTCACATAATACCATTATGTGAAGCATTATTTGCCACAGAAGACTGTGGAGGCCAAATCAGTGGATATTTTTAAGGCAGAGATAAATAGATTCTTGCTTAGTATGGGTGTCAGAGGTTATGGGGTGAAGGCAGGAGAATGGGGTTAGGAGGGAAATAGATCAGCCACATTGAATGGTGGAGTAGACTTGATGGGCCAAAAGGCCTAATTCTACTACTATTCCTTATGACCGTAACACTATTATATAGCATCAGGATTAGGCCCATTAGTTCCTTGAGCATGTTCCAATTCAAGGAGGCAATTGGTAATGTGCCATACCCTCATCCCTACATCTGTTAATGCTTTTTCAAAAACACACATTTCATAGGGAAAATTAACTGTGTGCAAGTAGAAAGCTTTCAAAGCTCGTCAAATTTATGTCTGGTAATAGACTAGTCTAACTAGAAATTAAACCATTAAATGTTTCAGGATGTATGCTTAAAATGCATACCAGTATTCAGCATAACCAGAGATCCCATAAAATTAAATAAATGAATCTCTGCTTGCTAACATACAATTGTTGCCCAAACTGTCACAGTAAATCCTTTTAAAGAATTATTCACAGCAGCTGTACTCTGTACTCAATCATTAACAATGCAAAGTATGTCAGGCTGAAGCATCTTCTCAGCAGAGTTTTTGAAGCCTAGTTACATATTTCATTTCCCACTTATTAATGCTTCCTCCCCATTTTAAGATTCAGTTATTTTTCACTACAATTAATCGTGTGATGTGCTTTATATTGCACACTTTCCCCATTGTTATTGTATAACTGAAGTATTGTTATGTTTTTTGGCTTTGGCAGCATCCTGTGTTCTCAATTGTTTCTTGATGTTATACACATCAAACTGCTTTTACTGAACGTTAGCATCCGTGATGGTGGGGAACTCTCAAAGGTCCCCAGATAATCTTCCACTTGGCAATTCACAGTTAAAGATGAACTAGAAAACTAATGGCTTTTCACAAAAATAAAATTTCAAAAATATTGTCATAATTGGAAAGAAAGATTAATTTAAGTTAGAAGAACCTTCACGAATCTCCTTGGTGTATAAAGTAATTTCCCTGGTTAATTTTGTCCCTTGCATTACAAAAGCCTATAGGCTGCATCAATTATAGTTATGGTCCCGGAATAATGTAAACACTTTTATACTTACAGGTAACGCAGTTATCACAAGACCAATTGCATTCATCCAAGCTGTAATATTTTCTCTCGGTACTAAAGGTTGACTGGAAAAAAGAAAATTATCACTGAAATTGTACCTACAAGATATCAGCCCACTTTCATGAGCTAACCAAGAAACAAGGTTTGTAAGTAAGATCCATTTTGGCATTATAATGCACATTTCACAGTGATCCTGAGTTTCCTGTGAGTGAGAACAAGCCCCCCCAGTGATACAAATGGAATGTTTTAAACAGACAGATGACCTATGCTCCATGGCTTAGCTGGCTGTCAAACTAGTCAATAATCATCAATCTGAAGAAGGGTCTCGACCCGGAACGTCGCCCATTCCTTCTCTCCAGAGATGCTGAGTTACTCCAGCATTTTGTGTCTACCTTCAATAATCATCAATGTCTTTTGAGTGAGGCATCTGGAAACTTAAAAAATTGATTCAAATGCAACAATTGAAATATATGATCAAAATTATGAAACAAAACCTGAACAAAAGAGTGAAGAACACTCTTAAGGGCCTGTCCCACTTGGGAGACCTCTGGCGACCTTAAGCGACTAAAAAAAAATCAAGGTCACGGTGACCTACGACCTTCCTCGACTATGTTTACGACCTCCTACGACTATGTTGAAGACCTCCTTCGACCATGTTGAAGACTGGCTTCGACCATGTAAGTTTTACTCGAGGATGGTCTCTGGCAAATTGGTCCGTGAATGAGCACGACCCCCTTCCACCTCAGAGGACCACACGGAAAACCAACAACGACCAGTGACGAGTGTCTACAGCTCAAATGATCACCTAAGAAAATGATGTCATGTCTGCATTTTCTTCTCACTAAAAAATGCCTCCAAGGTTTTTTTTTTTTTTTTTAATAATTCTGAACCATGCAAGCAAGGAAGGAACTAGTTTGGAGGATGTTAGTAAAACTACAACTACTGCTGTTTGCAGGAGCCCTTTTGCTTCAGCAGAAAGGCAGAAGGGGAAGAGCAAGCACAAGATGAGGTCTCAATGGGTGAATGGAGATGATGTGATGGACTGTCCCAGTACACCAGTTGACTGGAAGAGAGTGGCGCTGGGCTTTGACAAAAGATGGAACGTTAAGCACACATGTGGTGCAGTGGATGGCAAGCATGCATTCTTGTCCCTGCACCCCTCATTTTCTTTTCGTACAGGATGGCATTCTGCTGGAACCATTTCTCAAGGGGTATGGAGAGAAGGCAGGTATGGGATACTGAGTTGGATGATCAGCCATGATCATATTGAATGGCGGTGCAGGCTCGAAGGGCCGAATGGCCTACTCCTGCACCTATTTTTCTGTTTCTATGTCCCCCTCCTGCTGCCTGGTGAAGGTGTAGGGCATAACCTTCCTCCAGCCCTCCCTCACCACGAATGGGGCATCTGCCTCTGATGCTGTGTCAGACATAGGAGAAAGGGCTGCTTTGCTGCCTTCAAATGAGGCAGTGAAGGATGGGGTGGTTGGGGGGGGGACATATACTACCACCCTGGTCTCCACCTCCAGGGCGATCTCTCATGCAGGGCTTCCTCCTCCTGCACTATCACCTCCTGTGGCATCACCTCCTGCCACTCCGCCACCTGGGTAGGCAACACCTGCATGGCAGGTTTTTTTGAGGGATGTGCTGTTGCCATTTTGGTGCCATCTCTAAAACACGAGTCTCCTCTCCAAAAAACTCTCCAGCTGTGAATGAACATGCCTTGGCGTGAAAGAGGTGACGTTCTGCTGTTTAAATTATCTTTTTCTTTTCTACTGACCTTTTTTTCACCCCGGAGCTATTACCTTCGACTACCTTTGACTACCTACGACTAGCATCGCGACCTACTATGACTGGCTTCGACTAGACCTACGACTAAAAAAATATATATTTTTCCCACGGCGACCTATTTTTAGTCGCGGTCAATTTTTAACATCTTGAAAAATACGCCGCGACCTAGCTGAAGCCTCAACTACCTGTTGCAGGTTCTATGAGCAGAGTCTCCAGCATAAGTGGTACAGAGACCATGGGTCTGGAAAGTTGCTGACAAAGAGTAGCCTGCAATTATCGTGCAACTTCCATGGTAACAATGAAGTCCCAAACTTGGTGCTCCTTATAATGGGTGCCATTATAAGTATAATGGGTGCCATTATAATGCTCCTTATAACAGCAATGAAGCAACTGGCATTTTCTCATTTATTCTGGCCTATTGCTATATATTAGAAAAGGAACAGATAAATTTCTTCCCCCAACCCGACATAAAGGTTGATAGAAATAAACAAATCTAATGCATGTTATTTTTGAATCAGATGACGGGAATGGGGACCAAGAGACAGAAGCAAAAGGTAGAAGCGAGATAAGAAAAACCTGAAAACTTTGTGTCTTAATGCGAGGAGCATTCGTTATAAGGTGGATGAATTGAATGCGCAGTTAGTAGGTATGTTGCAAAGCCTACCTGAAGCGTCGTTGAAGATCTGCTGCTGAGGGTGTGCGCGATTTTGGCGCCGTTTAGAGGGGGCGGGTTTAAAACGCGATTTTCTCTAAGCTGTTCCAATCGAAAATGTTCAGCCTAGTTAATTATTAACGAAAAATCGCTGGAAGACCCCGTCGCAAAAGCTATTATTAGGTTTAAAGGCCTTGAATAATAGTTATAGTAGTTTAAAAATCAATCTCTAAACCCGCGACCGCCAGCAACCGCAGGGCCTCATAAAGCAAATAGCAGAAGTTAGGTTGTATATTTTTACATTAAAAAGGGCTTCTAAAGATCTCTTTATACTAAGTTTAATATTGCGAGTAGCTCAATTTGGGCCCATTATATCGCGCAGTATTTTTCTCGGCATTTGGGGCACAAATCTACCGCAATGTGAACGTTCTAAACCAGCGCGTTCCACAGGGACCCACTGGAAAGCTGATTTAAATGGGCATTTATTTACAGCAATTAAACACTAAATTCCTTCCATTTGGCCTATAAATTAATGTAAATGAGATTTAAAAATCATGTTTTATTGTGAATTATTTGTGAATATTATTTGGACATTTAGGCTATTTAAAAATGTTAATCATTTATTAAGAAATGGATAGATGTTTAGATCTAGTAATTGAAGTCTGAAATTAGCTACAATTAGGTAACTAACTAATTATATGCTTTAATTTCAGGTCATCCAAGTAAGATTATTTTATATTTGTTTCAGAATGCTTCAATCTATGATAACTGAAAATTTCATTCAGTTCTCTTAATTTTTAAGAAAGTTATGGGCTTTTGACTGTTCACGATCACAGCTTTTTTGTTATGTCCATAGAAAATCAATAGGGAACAAGATGCTCATTTCCCAGTATGAAAATGGCCATAACTTTTTAAATACTTGAGATATGAAAGTGAATTAGGTGTCAAATTAAACTTATTTTTATGCTTTATCTGATGGGATAAATTACAGACTTGATTTTTAAAATCTCAAAATTTTGTAACATTGCTACAGTTAGTAGTTAAGGGATATTATATAGTTGGAATTACAGTGACATGGCTCCAGGGTGATCAAGGCTGGGAGCTAAACATGCAGGGGTATTCGATATTCGTGACGGATAGACAGAAAGGAAGAGGAGGTGTGGTGGCATTGCTGGTAAAAGAGATTAATGCAAGAGCAAGGAGAGACATTAGCTTGGATGCTGTAGAATCGGGATGGGTAGAACTCCAAAATAGCCAAGGGCAGAAAACGCTTGTTGGAGTTGTATACAGACCACCAACCAGCAGTAGGGAGGTTGGGGATAGCAAGCAGGAAATTAGGGATGCGTGCAGCAAAGGTACTGCAGTTATCATGGGTGACTTTAATCTACATATAGATTGGGCCAACCAAATTGGAGATGCAATGGCAAAGATTTAAAGAACGCATGGATGAACTCCAAAAATAGTTATTTCTTGTCAAAAAAGGATGAACAATTTTTGGAGTTCATCCATGCGGTCTTTAAATTAAAAATAAAACGAAAAAATAAAATGGGGAAGGCGGCTCAACGGTGGCTAACGAGGGAAATCAAGAATAGTGTTAAATCCAAAGACGTGCATATAAATTGGCCAGAGGAAACAGCAAACCGGAGGACTGGGCGAAATTTAGAACAAAGGGGTTAATTCAGAGGGGGAAAAAGAGCATGAAATAAAACTTGCCGGGAATATAAAAACTGACTGGAATTCATCTTTAGATATGTAAAAAGGAAAAGATTAGTGAAGACAATTGTAGATCCCTTACAATCAGAGACAGGTGAATTTATAATGGGAAGTAATGAAATGGCAGAACAATTAAATGAGCACACTGGTTCTGTCTTCACTAAGGAAGACACAAACAATCTCCCAAAAATACATGGGGACCGAGGATCTAATGGGAGGGAGGAACTGAAGGGAATCCACATTTGTCAGGAAATGGTGTTAGGTAAACTGTTGGGACTGAAGCCAGATAAATCCCCAGGGCCTGATGGTCTGCATCCCAGTACTCAAGGAGGTGGCCCAAAAAATCGTGCATGCATTAGTGATCATTTTCCAATGTTCTCTCGACTCTGGATCAATGCTTGAGTCAATTATTAAAGATGTTATAGCAGCACATTTGGAAATCAGGATCGGTCAGTCAGCATGGATTTATGAAAGGAAAATCCTGCTTGACTAATCTTCTGCAATTTTTTGAGGATGTAATAAGTAGAATGGATAAGGGTGATCCAGTGGATGTTGTGTATCTAGACTTTCAAATAGCCCTTGACAAGGTCCCACACAAGAGGTTAGTGTGCAAAATTAGAGCACATGGTATTGGGGGTAGGGTATTGACATGGATAGAGAATTGGTTGGCAGACTGGAAGCAAAGAGTAAGAATTAACAGGTCCTTTTCAGAATGGTAGGCAGTGACTGGTGGGGTGCTGCAAGGCTTGGTGCTGGGACCCTAGTTATTCACAATATATATTAACGATTTAGACGAGGGAATTAAATGTGACATCTCCAAGTTTGTGGATGACACAAAGCTGAGTGGCAGTATGAGCTGCGAGGAGGATGCTATGAGGCTGCAGGGTGACTTGGATAGGTTGGGTGCGTGGGCAGATGCATGACAGATGCAGTATAATGTGGATAAATGTGAAGTTATCCATTTTGGTGACAAGAACAGGAAGGCAGATTATTATCTGAATGGTGTCAGATTAGGAAAAAGGGGAGGTGCAACGAGACCTGGGTGTGCTTTTACATCACAAAAAGTAAGCATGCAGGTACAGCAGGCAGCGAGAGGATTTGACTTTAGGAGCAAGGAGGTCCTACTGCAATTTTACAGGGCCCTGGTGAGACCGCTTCTGGAGTATTGGGTGCAATTTTTGTCTCCTAATTTGAGGAAGGACATTATTGCTATTGAGGGAGTGCAGCGTAGGCTTACCAGGTTGCGGGACTGACATATGATGAAAGAATGGGTCGACTGGGCTTGTATTCACTGGAATTTAGAATGATGAGAGGCAATCTTATAGAAACCTAAAATTCGTAAAGGATTGGACAGGTTAGATGCAGGAAAAATGTTCCCAATGTTGGGGTGGTCCAGAACCAGGGGTGGGGGGTCACAGTTTAAATATAAGGGATAGGCCATTTAGGACTGAGACGAGGAAACCTTTTTTACCCAGAGAGTTGTGATTCTGTGGAATTCTCTGCCGCAGAAGGCAGTGGAGACCAATTCATTGGATCTTTTCAAGAGAACGTTAGATTTAGCTTTAAGGGCTAAAGGAATCAAGGGATAAGGGGAAAAAGCAGGAACGGGGTACTGATTTTAGATGATCTGCCATGATCATATTGAATGGTGGTGCTGGCTCGAAGGGCCGAATGGCCTACTCCTACACCTATTTTACCATGTTTCTAAGAAGGAACAGTTACCATAACATCTGATGTAATGATTAGACTGTGAAGCTATGTTTGTGATTTTTATAGTTGATGAGGACAGAAATCCAGAAGTGGCGGCGCTGTGATACGGCTGCAGCTCGCCTGCAGTCTGTCTGTTTTAACTTTTTCGTGTTGTTTTTTTTGTCTAGTTTAGTAAATTTTTTGGTTATTAGGTGGTGTTATGTGTGGGGGGGTGAAACAGGGCTTTCTGTCTCTCCCTTCGGGGGAATGCGACTTTTTGTCGTATCCCCTTCTCTTCCCCCATCTGCGCTGATGCCTAATGGCGGAGCTGGCGGCCTCCAACCTGCGACCGACCTCGAGGGTCCGGAGGTAGAGCCAGCCAGGACTTACCAACGCGAGGCTGGCCGTCTTCGAGCTGTGGCGACGTCCGGGCAGCGGCACGACTCGGCGCTCCGGTGAGGGCGGACGGCGCGGGGCTGAGACACTCCCGTGCGGGCGGCATGGCTACCGGCTGGAAGGCGCTCCCGTGTGAGCGGCCTGGGTCCCGGCTGGAAGGCGCTCCCGTGGGGGCAGCCCGGTGCGGGGCTGAGACGCTGCCGTGTGGGTGGCCTGGCTACCGGCTGGAAGGCGCTCCGGTGAGGGCGGACCAGCTCCCGGCTGGAAGGCGCTCCCGTGGGGGCAGCCCGGTGCGGGGCTGAGACGCTGCCGTGTGGGTGGTGTGGGGCGGAGATGGTGCTCCGGCAGCTGAGGCGGCGGCGACCTGGAGCTCCCGTTGCAACAGCTGCGTCCGCTGGACTGGAGGGCGGCAGCTTCGACCACCCCCAGGCCGCGGAGCTTGAACCGCGGGACTGATACTATCGCTCGGTGGGGTATCGCCTCGGCGCAGAGGGAGAAGAGGAGGGAAGAGACAGTAACTCTAAGACTTTTGCCTCCATCAAAGTGAGGAGGTGTTTGGTGAACTCACTGTGGTGGATGTTAATTTGTGTTTATTGTGTGTTGTTATTATTACATGTGTGGCTGCAGGCAACAGCATTTCGTTCAGACCGAAAGGTCTGAATGACAATAAAGGAAATCTAATCTAATCTAATCTAAGTACACACTCAAACAATAAATAATACACAAATATGTACAATTTTCAAAATAATTTTTACATGGTAACTAACTTTACGCTCTCATTTTCTGTATCATTGGACTGACTTCAAAAATTAGACCAGGAATTTTGCACCATTCACTCATTTTTCAACAAAGGCCCTTTCCTTACATTAAGCAAGATGTTATTGATCATTTCCATATTAAAGTTAAGCCATTCTTTCTAGTCCATTGTTACCTTCGTTGAATAAAAAGAATTGCCAAAACTAGTTACCTCTTAAGAACGACGTTTAGAAGCTCATTTCCAACTTCCTTCCCTGTCACAGATAATGCCATAAGTTCCACACATGTTACATGGAGGGCATGTGCTGCTGGGTTGGGAAATTCATTGAATCTCCAGTCACAGTTTGGAAATGGACCAGGTGATTTTCCTGCCATAGCTGCAGAACTGATTAAGGGAACTGTTACTGAACATAAGGGCTTTCACATGCAGATATAGAAATTAAATGAAAAGCAAGCTCACTCAAACACCATATTGTAAACAGTAGTTTGGATATACCAAATAGCAGTAATGTTAATACAACCACTGTTGTTATAATACAACCACTAATAAAAAAGCTGTTGGATCAATAGATTTTTTGATATTATGTGAAATTAGGGATATGGGTGATAAGGCTGAAGTAAAAGCTCGGCAAAGTCTGAATGGCAGAACTGGCACAGTAGTCTGAAAGACCTATTCCTGCTATAACATATGTTCTCATTCCTTGGTCCTTGCTCAATCTTAATTATTACCAATAGAGGACTTCAAAACTTGGCTAAAAAATCAAAAATTGTGTTTAAGTAATCTAGAAGTTCCACATGTTCAACTGTCTCGGGTTAAGTATGTCCTGGACTCAGACACCAAGTGACAGCACAGGCACCCTGTCTGGTACTAGCAGAATTCCTAGCACATTAGGTTGGGAAATGTTATGCCCGCCAGACCCATTTTATGCCAGACAGACACAGTAATGGATTTGAATCCCCTTTTATTTATATGGAAATACCTAACCTGAAAATTATCGTTATCGCAGGGTCAAATTCAGCTCGCCAATCGGCGTGAAAGTCCTGTTGAGGTTGAGATCGGCCGCCTCATCCAGCCTTGGCACCACATTTTCGGGGGGGGGGGGGGCTTACGAGGGAGGATTTCTAGTGCACTCTCGTAATTTTGTTCGGATTAAAGGAGGGGCCAGATCACCAGTTGCCGGAAAATCAGTAGTGGACCAGTATTGCATGTAAAAGTAGGTAGAACAGCAAAAGGATATTCTCCACTAGTCGACCAATCAACTTGCAGTAATAAGTGTCGTCAGGAACCCATGGATTATCCTCACGTGCGTTCATGGCAAATTTCAAATAGGTTTCACTTAAACACCAAGTTAGTGGACGATTATCTTTTAGAGAACCAATAACAGCATGAACCAGTTTGCGTTTAAGATTTGTACGGTCTCTGAGATGTCTCTCATAGTAATGAAGTGTGTTGTACAAATATGTCACAGGTCGGTCTGTAATAAAAGGAAAAATGCATATTCTTAAACCAAAGGTAGAAACAAAAGGTACATTTTAATCATCTTAAGAAATGAAATGGACACATTTTGCAAAATTAAAACACAAATTTTCTTCACAATCAGGAATATAACAGACACCTTCGGTATCAGTCCTCAGCTGATTGCTCTCCCAGCATAATAAACACAGATTCTTACAAAGTCATTGTGTTGTCGAGATCAAGAATGCTTGATAGGCAAAAGATTAATCAATAACTTTCCAAACATATTTGCAGTTCTTTAATTTTTCAGTGTAAATGAAATCCCCAGAATATTAATGTCAAATTTTCCCCTCACAGTTGCTGATGCTTTAAAAGCATACTTCAATAGCATTTGCAGTCACATCAAAGTTTTTCCGAAATTTAAATTCTATGCAAAATATAACTTGAGAACGCTTAGTTACACATTATAATATTTGGCATTGCTATTATCTATCCAAGTCAGACAACATTTCTGAGACTTCACGATCAATGCTTTGTATTTGGCTTTGGCAACAGTTCAATAAGGATGATTTCCAAGAGTATATGATCTTCAAAACCTCACATATTCACTGACAAATGCATATTATGTGACTAATCTTTTGGTTAGCTCTGCCCTAGCAACAAATACCACCAACAATTTGTCATGGTCCAGTCACGAAAACACACAAACGCTTCCAAATCCTCAGTCGTCTAAGGTAATTTGGCATGCCTCCAAAGATTCTTACCAATTTCTACAAATGCACCATAGAAAGCATCCTATCCGGATAAGAAAGCATCCTATCCGGATAACCGGGTAAGAAAAATGCTCTGATCAAGAGCACAAGAAATTGCAGAGTTGCAAACTCAGCACTGTCCATCACGCAAACCAGCCTCACCCACCCACCCCCAAATTGACCCCAAAAGCTTGTACCACCAGATTCAAGAACAGCTTCTCCCCTGCTGATATCACTCTCTTGAACAGACTTCTCATATGCTAAGGATGTATTAGAATATGGAACAGTACAGCACAAGAACAGGCTTTTCAGCCCACAATGTTTGTGCCGAACATACCACGTTAAACTGATCTCATCAGCCTGTACATGATCCATATCCATCTATTCCCTACACTTCCATGTGTCTATCTAAACGTTTCTTAAATGCCACTATCGGATCTGCCTCCACCACCACCCCAGGCAATGATGTCCAGCGCCCACTAATCTCCATGTAAAAAAACTTGCCCCGTACATCTCCAATAAAATTCCCCCCTCTCACCTTATAGCTATGCATATAGATCTATAAATGTTGGACATTTACACCCTGGGAAAACTGTTCTGACTGTCTACCATATCTATGCCTCTAATAATTTTATTATTATTCACCAACATTTACGTCCAGGTCAATTATATACATCACAAACAGCAGAGGTCCCAGCTCAGATCTCCACTGCTCACAGATCTCCAGCCAAAATATCTTCCTTCCACTACAACCCACTGCCTTCTCTGTATTTCCATCGACCAATTTACTTTGATGTGGCCTTGCACTTTTTTTAACTGCAGTTTCTACGTTTCTGTAATGTTATATTCTGCACACTGTTTCTTTTTCTCTTTTGCACTATTTTGATGTATGGTAGAATTTACGTGTAACACAAAGTGTTCCAGCATCAGCAGTTCCTTGTGTCTTCATAATTTGCCTGGATAGTTTGCAAAATAAAGTTATTCACTGAATCTCGGTACACCTGACAATAATAAATCAATACCATTGTCAGTTCAAGGTCACACAAAGAAAAGACTGAAAATAGATTAACCTGAAGATTTTAAATTTCAAGAAATTAAAACAATAACAGTTAATCTACGAATCAAGGCTAATGAATTTATCGGAGGTTAAAACCTACCATGAAACTTGTAAAGGCCTCCTAAATGATCAAGAAGAGTTTCCAAAGATTTTGAAACTGGAAGCAACTCTAAAAATCTGTGGATTACAATATCAAATACAGGCAAAAATCGAAGGCAGACATTTCCAAAATAAATGGGAAGATACTGAGGCTGAATTTGCACAGGGGGATTCACCTGTTCAGCCAAACCCTCAAAATACAGCTTCTCAGGATATTTCTGAAAGAGAAAAAGGGAAACTATCAATAGAAAACCATCAGGTGAAATACATAAAAATTGATTTACTTCAATATATTTCTTCTAAACAATTTCTTCTCCCAATTCCATGTTTTTAATCCCCAATCTTTTAACGGCAAACTTTGGAGGATTTGAAATGCCTTCACATAGAAATTTACACCAAGTGCTGGAAAATGGGATTAATATTGATAGGTACTTGTGGATTGGTATGGAAATGAGCCGAAAGGCCTTTTCCTGCGTTGTATGATTTTTCATGTATACTTCTGGGCAGTCTCTCTTCTTCTGTCTTCCAAAAAACAGACATTGAAATTACTTTCATCCATGCAAGACCACAAAGGCATCACCCTTGTCAGCAGGTTTGATAACAATATTCTGGTTGGACACAATGCTCACTTGAGGAACAGCACCTCATCTTCTCGATATTGAATTCGGCAACTTCCGATTACCAGCTTTCTCTGTTTGTTTCAGAATTGGCCAGCACTACTGCAAGTCATTCATCCATACCATTGGCTCAGTTTTTCCTCTCTGGCGTAGTTGGATTTGTTGGGCATTTCCGACAGCTCTGCATTTCGCTATTTTTACATACCCATTTGCCTCTGATCTCGCTAACTGTCCTCGTTTAGCTGTGAACCAAGTGACTTTATCTGCAACGTATCTCCATGTCAACCCTGGCCTCTCTTAGTTATCCCTTTAATCTTGTTCATTAAAAGTAAAGGAGAGCAATATAGATTAAATAAATAATCACAACTGCAAGATCAGATAACTTGTAAGAACTATCAAATGGAGCTACATCAGATGAAAGATCATTCTGAAATGTTAATGCAGTTTCTTTCTCTACGGCTTTAGGTCTTTTTCTACTAGAAATTCCAGAAACGTCCTAGCCCAAAGGAGTAATCTCCAGAGGGACAGCAGAAACCTTGAATTAAAAAACACAAATTAATCCAGGACAATCAACATAGTATTGTTAAGTAAGGTCATGCCCAATTAAATTGATTGAGTTATTTTGTTGAGACAACAAGGAGGGTTGAAGGATTGTGGATTTGATGTATTCTATTAACTTTGATTTCAGCAAGGGTTTTGATGGTCCAGGATAGAGCCAATAGAGTCAGCATGGATAGAACTGAGGAATTGTACGGGTAAGAAGACCCTAATGGGAGTTATCTACAGGCCCCCAAACAGTAGCCTGGATATAAGGTGCAAGTTGAATCAAGAGTTAAAATTGGCATGTCGCAAAGGTAATGCTATGGTTGTTATGGGAGATTTCAACATGCAGGAAGACTGGGAAAATCAGGTTGGAAATGAACCCCAAGAAAGGGACTTTGTGGAGTGCCTCCGTGATGGATTCTTAGAGCAGCTTGTATTGGAGCCTACCAGGGAGAAGGCAATTCTGGATTTAGTGTTGTGTAATGAACCAGATTTGATAAGGGAACTCGAGGTAAAGGAGCCATTGGGAGGTAGTGACCATAATATGATAAGTTTTAATCTACAATGTGAGAGGGAGAAGGGTAAATCGGAGGTGTCACTATTACAGTTGAGCAAAGGGGACTATGGAGCCATGAGGGAGTAGTTGGCCAAAGTTGACTGGAAAGATACCCCAGCTGGGATGACAGTGGAATAACAATGGCAGGTATTTCTGGGAATAATACAGAAGGTGCAGGATCGGTTCATTCCAAAGAGGAAGAAAAATTCCAAGGGGAGTAAGGGGCGACTGTGGCTGACAAGGGAACTCATGAAGATAGAAGAAATATAACATAGCAAAAATGAGCGGGAAGCCAGAGGATTGGGTAACTTTTAAAGAGCAACAGAAGATAACTAAAGAAACAATACAGGGAGAAAAGAAGAGGTAAGAAGGTAAGCTAGCCAAGAATATAATGGAGGATAGTAAAAGCTTCTTTAGGTATGTGAAGAGGAAAAAATTAGTTAAGACCAAAGTTGGACCCTTGAAGACTGAAAAGGGTAAATTTATTATGAGGAACAATGAAATGTCAGATGAGTTGAACAGGTACTTTGGATCCGTCTTCACTAAGGAGGACACAAACAATCTTCCTGATGTACTAGCCAGAGAATCTGGGGTGGCGGAGTAACTGTAGGAAATTCACATTAGGCAGGAAATGGTGCTGGGTAGAGTGATGGGACTGAAGGCTGATAAATCCACAGGGCCTGATGGTCTGCATCCCAGGGTACTTAAGGAAGTGGCTCTAGAAATCGTGGATGCATTGATGATCATTTTCCAATGTTCTATAGATTCAGGATCAGTTCCTGTGGATTGGAGAGTAGCTAATGTTGTCCCACTCTTTAAGAAGGGCGGGAGAGAGAAAACAGGGAATTATAGACCAGTTAGCCTGACATCGGTGGTGGGGAAGATGCTGGAGTAAATAATAAAAGATGAAATAGCGGAACATTTGGATAGCAGTAGCAGGATCGGTCCGAGCCAGCATGGATTTACGAAGGGGAAATCTTGCTTGACAAATCTTCTGGAATTTTTTGAGGATGTAACCAGGATAATGTGGCTCCCGTGAGGGCGGCCCGGCTCGGGGCTGGAACGGCGCTCCGGTGAGGCGGCCCGGCTCGGGGCTGGAACGGCGCTCCGGTGGCTGTGGCGGCCCGGCTCGGGGCTGGAACGGCGCTCCCGTGAGGCGGCCCGGCTCGGGGCTGGAATGGAGCTCCCGTGAGGGCGGCCCGGTGCGGGGCTGAGATGGCGCTCCCGTGAGGGTGGCCCAGCGCGGGGCGGAGACGGTGCTCCGGTGGCTGAGGCGGCGTTCTGGCAGCTGCGACCTGAATCCGGGGCTCGGTAGGCGACATCGTCGGGAGCTCGCAGGTCACAGACTGGTGCCTGTTTTCCGAAGCTCCCGCGGCAACAGCTGTGTCCGCTGGACTGGAGGGCGGCAGCTTCGACCACCCCGGGCCGTTGAGCTTGAACCGGCCCGTTCGCGGAGCTCGGTGAGCCGCGGGACTAACTTACCATCGCCCGTGGGGTATCGCCTCAGCGCTGAGGGAGAAGAGGAGGGACAGTAACCTTAAGGTTTTTGATTCCATCACAGTGAGGAGGTGCCTGGTGAACTCACTGTGGTGGATGTTAATTTGTGTTAATTGTGTGTTTTGTTGTTTATTATTACATGTATGGCTGCAGGCAACGACATTTCGTTCAGACCGAAAGGTCTGAATGACAAATAAAGGATCTAAGTCTAAGTCTAAGTCGAATGGACAAGGGAGAGCCAGTGGATGAAGTGTACCTGGACTTTCAGAAAGCATTTGACAAGGTCCCACATAGGAGATTAGTGGGCAAAATTAGAGCACATGGTATTGGGGGTAGGGAGTTGACATAGATAGAAAATTGGTTGGCAGACAGGAAACAAAGGGTAGGAATTAACGCGTTCCTTTCAGAATGGCAGGCAGTGACTAGTGGGGTACCGCAAGGCTCGGTGCTGGGACCGCAGCTATTTACAATATACATTAATGATTTGGATGAAGGGATTAAAAGTAACATTAGCAAATTTACAGTTGACACAAAGCTGGGTGGCAGTGTAAACTGTGAGGAGGATGCTATGAGGATGCAGGGTGACCTGGACAGGTTGGGTGAGTGGGCAGATGCAGTTTAATGTGGATAAATGTGAGGTTATCCACTTTGGTGGCAAAAACAGGAAGGCAGATTATTATCTAAATGGTGTCAAGTTGGGAAAAGGGGACGTACAACTGGATCTGGGGGTCCTTGTTCATCAGTCACTGAAAGTAAGCATGCAGGTATAGCAGGCAGTGACAAATGGTATGTTGGCTTTCATAACAAGAGTCGTCGAGTATAGGAGCAAAGAGGTCCTCCTGCAGTTGTACAGGGGATATGGACTTTTTAATGTGGGGGGTAGGTGTAAACTTTATTTCTAGGTCCCTACCTGGTCGGTGTGGCAGCTTTTTCTCCGGGCTGCCCGCTGACCCGTCCTCGTGGCCTACCAGCGGGCTTGGAGCGCCGTTTCCTGGCGGGCACCGCCCAGCAGCTTGGCCTCGGTGGCGGCACAGTGTTGGAGCGCTATCGCGGAGCGGAGTGGAGCGGGCGATGCCTTGCCTGGGTCGCCGCGCTGGAGCGACGCGCTGGAGCTCTGGTGAGCTGGACCGGCGAGAGCAACATCCCCGGGCTGCGGGTCTGCGGAGCGGAGAGGGCAGCGCCGGCTTTAACATCGGGAGCCTAGGAGCTCCAACTCGGTGCGTCCTTGTCGGCTCCGGAAGCCGCGGTCTCAAGCTAGGAAGCGGCCGTTCCAGGTGGCCCAGCCGCCGAGAGGACTCTCCCGACGCCGGGGCAAGACTACCCGGTGAGAACGGCCAGGAACATCGGGCCTCCGTAGAGGCAATTGCGGTGGCCTCAATAGGCCTGACTTTGGGGTGAACTGGGGATGGGGACTGGACATTGTGCCTTCCTCCACAGTGGTATCCATTGTGGGGGGATGATTTTTTTGTCTAATGTAATCCTGTAAGTCTGTGTCCAAGATGGCTGCCGTGAAGAGAGAGTGGACGCTGGCACGAATTGGTTGCCGCTGCTCTCTCTTCACACTGTGTTTTTGATTTTCTGTTTTTGGAATGAATTCTGTTTTTAATTTGTGTCTCTGTGATGTCTTTATTACTTATTTTATTCTGATTATATGTTTTACTATGTAAGGTGTCCTTGAGATTTTGTATGAAAGGCGCCCATTAAATATAAAATTTATTATTATTTATTATTATTACAGGGCCCTAGTGAGACCACACCTGGAGTATTGTGTGCAGATTTGGTCTCCAAACTTGAGGAAGGACATTCTTGCTATTGAGGGAGTGCTGAGTAAGTTCACGAGGTTAATTCCAGGGATGGCGGGACTGTCATATGTTGATAGATTGGAGCGGCTGGGTTTGCATTCTCTGGAATTTAGAAGGATGAGAGGTTATCTAATTGAAACATAAGATTATTTAGGGTTTGGACACGCTAGAGGCAGGAAACATGTTCCCAATGTAGGGGGAGTCCAGAACCAGGGGCCATAGTTTAAGAATCAGTGGTAAGCCATTTAGAACAGAGAGTTGTGAGTGTGTGGAATTCTCTGCCTCAGAGGGTGGTGGAGGCTGGTTCTCTGGATGCTTTCAAGAGAGGGTTAGATAGAGCTCAGGGATAGCGGAGTTAAGGGATATGGAGAGAAGGCAGTAACAGGGAACTGATTATGGATGATCAGTCATGATCACATCAAATGGCGGTGCTGGTTCGAAGGGCCGAATGGCCTAGTCCTGCACCTATTGTCTATAATTCAGTAAATGCACATCCTCAATCTAGCCCTCTTCCTAAAATGCTGTGCATCATCGGCATAGATGTTCCAAAGCCAAGCCAAGTACATGAGTGCTGACAATTTTTTTGGCTCAAAAAGTTAGCATTTCTAATTATGCACACACCTAGCGTGGCATATTTGAAATACGGAAAGTTTAAAAAAAATAAACGGTTGAGAGACTTTTAGATTGGTATATAAATATGTCAAAATTGTTGGGATATGGCACTTATGCAGGCAGAAGGGATTAGTTTAATTTAGTATCATGTTCAGCAGAGACATTGTGGGCTGAAGGCCGTGTTCCTGTACTATTCTATGTTTGGATAAAATACTCACCTTGATACATATTAAATTAAGAGAATGAATCTGACACATGCAACATATGTCTGAAATAAAGTATCAGTAAGAAGGACACTCACCTTGTGGTAGTTCATGTGTTTTGTGTGCCAATCATCCTGCAGCCAATGCTCTGGAGAATTTTCCTTCACAAAATCACTCACCCTATTCCTAAAATCATTTGGTTTCAACAGCAGCAACTGAATAATGAAGTAACAGACCTGAGCTTCATTTCCTTCATGACTTCGCAAAGCCTACATTTGAAAACAATTTTAATTTGGTGAAATTCAATTATCATTTATATAAAAAGCAGACACTGTTTTACCATGAATTATATAAATTCACTTTAGAAACAAAAATAATTTCTAATAAGCAATTGTGTTGTAAAGGAAGACAACCAGAATCAGATTCTGAATCCCAATTAATTGTTTCCTGGCCACATCTGGAAGGACTCAAATGTGACAACAGTTGACAAAATCACTGAACAAATTTCTAGTTTTTATCTTTGGAGCATTAAGGTCATAAATAAAGGGACAATTATTTTGAAGTTTTAAACATGACATTCTTAAACTGAAGAAGGGTTTCGCCCGAAACGTCGCCTATTTCCTTCGCTCCATAGATGCTGCTGCACCCGCTGAGTTTCCCCAGCAATTTTGTGTACCATTCTTAAACAAGCATTTGTTTAATTTTCGATTAGTGCTCTGATCATTAACACCCATTAGTCTGAAATATCAACCATGTAGCATGATTCATGAACATAAAAAACGAGTAATGGTGGACTTACCAAACACAAAATCAGTCTGTCCAAGGTGACAATGTTGTATTTCCACACCATATCATTTAGGATTTCAATGCATTTGTTCAACTGTTGTCCTCCAGCAGAGGTTGAAAACTCATAAACAAGGAAATCGGCAAATGTTCGAACATGAGCTACCAAAGCTCTAGCTCCTATTCTCTCCAACACTCTGCATTTAAGGAAATTAACATAATTTACAAGAAAGTTACATAACTAGCAAATACATAATTTTGACAATACTGGCAAAAACAAACAAGTAATAAAATGGATATCTGCAAAATTTTAGAATTCTAAAATCGTACAATGTGCAATAAAACTACACGCATTTCACTTTACAAATATGTAACTGACAGTATATTGCATTAAACAATGGAAACACGTTTAACAGGTATAATCTTAAGGGAAGACTACAATTCAAGAGATTAAATCATAGGTTATTGAAAAAGACGCAAATATATAATATAAACATCTTAAGCTGTTGAAAATAGACAAATATAAGAAACAAGATGTTGTAGGTAGAAATCTATCATCTATAATACAGTATTAAACTCTTCTTCGGCAGTCCCTCGAGATTGAGGATGACTTGCTTCCACTACAATTTTGTGGGTTGAGACATACAGTGCATTCAGAAAGTACTTTTTCCACATTTTGTTGCGTTACAGCTTATTCTAAAATGGATTAAATTCATTTTTCTTATCATCAATCTACACACAGTTTGGCCAGGCAGTCAGCTCTATGAAGAGCCCTGGTGATTCCAAAGTTCTTCCATTTAAGAATGACGGAGGCCACTGTGCTCTTCGGGACCTGCAATGCTGCAGAAATTGTTTTATACCCTTCCCCAGATCTGTGTCTCGACACAATCCTGTCTCGGAGGTCTACGGACAATTCCTTCATCTTCATGGCTTGGTTTTTGCTCTGACATGCACTGTCAACTGTAGGACCTTACATAGACAGGTGTGTGCCTTTCCAAATCATGTCCAATCAATGTAATTTACCACTGGTGGACTCCAATCAAGTTGTAGAAACATCGCAAGGATCAATGGAAACAGGATGAACCTAAGCCCAATTTTGAGTGTCATAGCAAAGGGTCTGAATACTTGTGTAAATGTGATATTTCAGTTATTTATTTTTAATTACTTTGCAAAAATGTCTAAACACCTGTTTTCGGTTCTTCATTCTGTGGTAGTGTTTGTAGATTGATGATAAAACAAATGAATTGAATCCATTTTAAAATAAGGCTGTAACATAACAAAATGTGGAAAAAGTGAAGGGGTCTGAATACTTTCTGAATGCACTGTAGGCTAATGTAGCCAATGTGGGAGTCCCAAACTCCTCCACACGTAGGCTAGGGCCAAAGCAGGGAGCTGTTTGGGTGAATCATCCTACCATAACTAAAGAGCAGTCCTAAACTACTATCTACCTCATTGGTGACCCTCAGACTATCTTTGATAGGACTTTACTGGCTTTACCTTATACTAAACGTTATTCCCTTATCATGTATCTATACACTATAAATGGCTCGATTGTAATCATGTATTGTCTTTCTGCTGACTGGTTAGCCAGCAACAAAAGCCTTTCACTGTACCTCGGTACCTGTGACAATAAACTAAACTGAAACTGGTTTATGAGTGGTACATTCCTTCTGCTACTTATGTAGTTACCCTATTTGCTCCTAATGTATAATCTTGAGGTTTTTAATATCATTCTGATTGCATTTCCCCACTTTGAGTGGTCATGGGCCACAGATAGCAGTGGAGATGTTGCATTTCTTCAAGGAAGTTTTGAGAACAGGCTTAAATTGTTTCCTTGAAACGATTCCACATTTGGTGATTACACTCCAGAAATAAGGATGCCCAAAGCTCAATGAATTGCAGCGTGCAGACAACTCTAGCATTTGCATGCTATTAGAATCAAAGCTCCAAGCCAACATCCTCAGTCCTTTTGCTTACCTTTCATTCATTTGTTCTTTGTGCCTCCTCATATCATTAATTTCCCTCTCCCCTGACTCTCAGTTCTGAAGGTCTTAACCCGAAATGTCACCTACTCCTTTTCTCCAGAGATGCTGCCTGACTCGCTGAGTTACTCCAGCATTTCGTGTTCATCCTCAAAATAAAACTGTCCCTATTATCTCGTGCCACCGTCTAACAAGAAAGATTCATGATGAGCTTCAAGAAAAGGTAGACAACTTCTCATCTCAGCAAAGACAGCCATCGATAATGAAATTCACAAATGTTTTCAATGCACCAACACCACCTCTCCCCAATCGAAGAAAAATATGTTTGCAGATCAAGATCTTGGATTTGACAAAACATTCATGGTCAATTGAGCACATTAATCCCAGCACTTTCAAAAATGCTTGAAGATTTCGACTATCAACAGCAAACATCTTAGGGCAGAAGAAAATAACATTGACGTTATCTCTGCAAAATCGTCCAAGTTCACTGGAAAGACAAACCAACTAGCCAGGCCAACATCTGGAGAACTGACAATCTAAATATATTCATTCAGCTACATTAGGCATGTCACGTTATCTGTATTTTTTTTTAGATTAGATCCTTTATTTGTCATTCAGACCTTATGGTCTGAACGAAATGTCATTACCTGCAGCCATACATACAATAATATAATAATAAACAACAGAACACACAAATTAACATCCACCACAGTGAGTCCACCAGCACCTCCTCACTGTGATGGAGGCAAAAATCTTAGGGTTGCAGTCTCTTCCCTCCTCTTCTCCCTCTGCGCTGAGGCGATACCCCACCGGGCGATGGTAAAATCAGTCCCGCGGCTCACCGAGCTCTGCGAACGGGCTGGTTCAAACACCGCGACCTGGGGTGGTCGAAGCTGCCGCCCTCCAGTCCAGGCCGCCGCCGCCAGAACGCCGTCCCAGCCACCGGAGCACCGTTCCAGCCCCGAGCCGGGTCACCCTTACGTGGGCGTCTCAGCCCCGCGCCAGGCTGCCCCCACGGGAGCGCCGTTACCCTCGAGCTGGGCCGCCCCGACGGGAGCGCCGTTACCCTCGAGCTGGGCCGCCCCGACGGGTGCGCCGTTACCCTCGAGCTGGGCTGCCCCGACGGGAGCGCCGTTACCCTCGAGCTGGGCCGCCCCCACGGGAGCGCCGTTACCCTCGATCTGGGCCACTCCCAAGGGAGCGCCGTTGCCCTCGAGCTGGGCCGCCCCGACGGGAGCGTCTCAGCCCCGCGCCAGGCCGCCCTCACGGGAGCATCATAGCCCCTCACGGGAGCGCCGTTCCAGCCCCGAGCCGGGCCGCCCTCACGGGAGCGAGCCCAGGGCGAGTCCTGACAGGCTCTGCCTCCGGAGCCTCGAGGTCGCCAGCTCCGCCATTAGGCCTCAGCGCAGACGGAGGCAGAGAAGGGGGATACGACTGCAATGTATTCAAACTTATAGATAGCACTTCTAATTTTATCCACAACATTTGTAGAAAGTCATCGATTGATTTTTACCTATAGCCAATCTGATTAATGTGATCTGTATCCAACAACATTTTCCAAAGCAGACAGAGGAAGAGTGGTGGAGAACCTTGCATGGAGAAGTGAGTGATGATATCGTTCTCATTGGTCATGGATTTCCACTTCCTATATTCTTCTTCCACATTCTTTTTTAAATTAAATCTACTTTCCTGAGGTACATTGTTTTGTTTAAAAAAAGCCTAAGGCAGATAAAATATATTGTTAATAAAGAGCACACATAATTTCAACATTAAAAGGGCACATGGAAAAATTGTGATCGCACAATTGTCCTCAGGACAAATACGTCACGATTCAATGATGGCCGTTAAATCTAGCTGAACGCGTTTTGCTCTCATGTTGCTCCTGGATTAAAATCTCGTATTTATCCTCCAATTGTTTTAAAAACTGTTTCAAATCAGGAGCAATGATAGAGCATTTGGCCCTTCAGATTGATTAATGACGATCATCGAAATTCAGTACGCAGGTCTTGTTTTGTGCCAATTTCCACTGATCTCTTTAGGAGTGATCAATAATGCTAATTATTTTGTCTCACGACCTTCAGTGGATGAAATTTACATAGGTTTACAACATTTTGGATTAAATTTATCCTCCTCAGTCCTAATGGCCATCTTTAAACTGTCACCTCTGGTTCTGGACTCCCCCTTCCTCAGAAACATCATTCCTGCATTTCATCTACCCACTCGCACAAGCATCTTATCAGTTCCATTCTTCCAGGCTCCAATGAAGATAAGCCCAAAGGTCCCAATCGTTCCTAATATATGTCAGGTTTCCATCCCTGTAATTCATCTGAAGAATTTTCAATCTATCGAAGCACGTACATATTCATGAAGACACCTAATCTGCACCCAATTGTCATAGTATGGTCTCACAAAGTCCCTGGAAAATTGCAGTAAGGCATCCCTGCTCCTGATCTCAATTTGTATTGTATTGTATTGTATTGTATTGTATTCAATTTATTGTCATTGTCTCAATTAGAGACAACGAAATGAATTTTCCTTAGTCAGTATCATAAAAATAAATAAATAATAAGTAATAAAACATATTAAAAAATAAAATAGAATTTAAAAAAAAGCACAAACACAGAAAGTCCACGACACAACATAACACAATGGCACCAAGGTGAGGAAGGCACCATAGTCCAGCCAGCCTCCCCTCCGATCTTCCCAGATGTTCATCCGTGGTCGGGGCCTTCCGAGCGCCCGCAGTCGCCGCCCCGGGTGGCCCGATCTTCAGGCCCTCACGCCGGGCTGGTGGAACGCCGACGCCGATCCCCGACGGTGAACATCCTCCTCAGCGGCCCGGACCTCCAGATCAGCCGCCTCCCGCAGCCGGAGTCCGCAGCTCCCGAGTCCGCAGGCCGAGCCGGGCAGAGTCGCAGGACTCCGCGCTGTCCATCAGCGCCGCCCGCGTTGGGAGCCCACAAACCGCAGCTCCATGATGTCGGTGCAGCAAGTCCAGCACTCCGGGCGCCAGCCCCGCGATGTTTCAGTGCTGTCCCGCGGCTGCTGGAGCTCTGGTCGATCCCGGCAGGAAAGGCCGCGCCAATCCAGGCAGGCCGCTGGGGGGGGGGGGGCGAGGACGCGACTTGAATAATAGTCGCGTCCTCTCCAGGTAGCGACTGAAGGACGGTATCCCCCGCACCGTACCCTCTTCCCCCACATAAAGGAATTTAAAAAATCATAAAAAACACACATCAACATAACTAAAAAAAACAAAAAAACAAAAAGATACCCGGCTGAAGGTGGAGGCTGCTGGCACCAGCGCCACCGGAAGTACAACATTTTCAATTTCTCTCATTATGAAGATCACAGTACCTCCATAACGTTTGGGACAAAGACCCATCATTTATTTATTGGCCTCTGTACTCCACAATTTGAGATTTGTAATAGAATAACATGTGGTTAAAGTGCACATTGTCGGATTTTAATAAAGACCATTTTTATACATTTTGGTTTCACCATGTAGAAATTACAGCAGTGTTTATACATAGTCCCCCCATTTCAGGGCACCATAATGTTTGGGACACAGCAATGTCATGTAAATGAAAGTAGTCATGTTTAGTATTTTGTTGCATATCCTTTGCATGCAATGACTGCTTGAAGTCTGCGATTCATGGATATCACCAGTTGCTGGGTGTCTCTCTGGTGATGATTTGCCAGGCCTGTATTGCAGCCATCTTTAGCTTATGCTTGTTTTGGGGGCTAGTCCCCTTCAGTTTCCTCTTCAGCATATAAAAGGCATGCTCTATTGGGCTCAGTTCGGGTGATGACTTGGCCATTCAAGAATTGACCATTTTTTAGCTTTGAAAAACTCCTTTGTTGCTTTAGCAGTATGTTTGGGATCATTGTCTTGCTGGCCAATGGGTTTTGAGGCATTTGTTTGAACATGAGCAGATGGGATATCTCTTCAGAATTCATTATGCTACTACCATCAGCAGTTGTATCATCAATGAAGATAAATGAGCCAGTACCTTCAGCAGCCATACATGTAGGTATGTTGCAAAGCCTACCTGAAGCGTCGCTGAAAATCTGTCGCTGCGGGTGTGCGCGATTTTGGCGCCGTTTAGAGGGGGGCGGGTTTAAAGCGCGATTTTCTCTAGGCTGTTCCAATCGAGGATGTTTAGCCTATTAATTATTAACGAAAAATCGCTGGAAGATTCCGTCGCTTTAGCTATTATTACTTTTAAAGGCTTTATATAATTGTTATAGTAGTTTAAAAATTAACCTCTAAACCCGCGACCACTGTCACACGGCAGGGTCTCATACAGCAGACAACAGAAGGTAGGCTGTTTATTTTTACATTAAAAAGGGCTTCTTAAGATCCCTTTATACAAAGTTTAATGTTGCGAGTAGCTAATTTTGGGCCCATTATATCCCGCAGTATTTTTCTGGGCATTTGAGGGCACAAATCTACCGCAATGTGAACGTTCTAAACCAGCGCGTTCACAGCTTCCCACTAGAAAGCTGATGGACTTTAATTTACAGCAATTGAACACTAAATTCCTTCCATTTGGCCTATAAATTAATGTAAATGAGATTTAAAAATCATGTTTTATTGTGAATTATTTGTGAATATTATTTGGACACTTGGGCTATTTAAAAATGTTAATCATTTATTAAGAAATGGATAGATGTTTAGATCTAGTAATTGAAGTTTGAAATTAGCTACAATTGGGTAACTAACTAATTATATGCTTTAATTTCATGTCATCCAAGTAAGATTATTTTATATTTGTTTCAGAATAGTTCAATCTATGATAAATGAAAATTTCATTCAGTTCTCTTATTTTTTAAGAAAGTTATGGGCTTTGGACTGTCCACGATCACAGCTTTTTTGTTATGTCCATAGAAAATCAATAGGGAACAGGATGCTAATTTCCGAGTATGAAAATGGCCATAACTTTTTAAATAATTGAGATATGAAAGTGAATCAGGTGTCAAATTAAACTTATTTTTATGCTTTGTCTGATGGGATAAATTGCAGACTTGATTTTTTAAATCTCAAAATTTAGTAACATTGCTAATACATGCCCAGGCCATAACACCCCCACCACCGTGTTTCACAGATAAGGTGGTATGCTTTGGATTTTGGGCAGTTCCTTCTCTACTGCATATTTTGTTCTTGCCATCACTCCGATATAAATTAATCTTCATCTCATCATTCCACAAGACCTTTTTCCAGAACTGTGGTTGCTCTTTTAAGTGCTTCTTGGCAAACTATAACCCGGCCATCCTATTTTTGCAGCTAACCAGTGGTTTGCATCTTGCAGTGTAGCCTCTGTATTTCTGTTCATGAAGTCTTCTGCGGACAGTGGTAATTGACAAATCCACATCTGACTCCCGAAGAGTGTTTCTGATCTGTCAGACAGGTGTTTGGGTTTTTTCCTTTATTATAGAGAGAATTCTTCTGTCATCAGCTGTGGAGTTCTTCCTTCGCCTGTCAGTCCCTTTGCGATTAGTAAGCTCACCAGTGCTCTCTTTGTTCTTAATGATGTTGACAGTTGATTTTGGTAAGCCTAAGGTTTGGCTGATGTCTCTTAACAGTTTTATTCTTGTTTCTCAATCTCAAAATGGCTTCTTTGACTTTCATTGGCACAACTTTGGTCCTCATGTTGATAAACAGCAATAAAAGTGTCCAAAGGTGATGGAAAGACTGTAGGAAAGACTAGGTGCTGTGAGCTATCTTATACCTGCACTAAGGAGGCATTTAAACACACCTGAGCAATTACAAACGCCTGTGAAGCCATGTGTCCCAAACATTATGGTGCCCTGAAATGGGGGAACGATATATAAACACAGCTGTAATTTCTACATGGTGAAACCAAAATGTATAAAAATACCCTTCAATAAAATCTGACAATGTGCACTTTAACCACATGTGATTTTTTTCTATACTGGGTTTCATTTGCCCGCCAAATATCCCTTCCTGATAAATTATAAAGGGAAAGGTTTTTTTATTTTAAACTTGTATTCTTACGTAGATGCCTTAAGCAAGATCTCACACAAGCAGAAAGAGGCTCCTCTTTGGAAGCCATCTTAAGTTAGTATCAAATTATTGTCTACCCTAAAAGTGTAGACAACGTCCATTGTCTAAAAGTGTTTCTTCATGAACCTTTGCCCATTTGGTGCAGAACAGACATAGTAAAAAGTGGAATGCACAACAATATACTTCAGATTAAAGAGTTTTATTAGCAAGGTTGCCATCTTGTTTACTGTCTCACCATGCTAACATTTAAAATTTAACTGTAAAACTCAAACTAAAAATGACCTTACCTGCAATGGAGCCGGGAAACAGCTGAGAGTGTGTGAAGCCCAGTTGTGAGGAGTGAAAACCATGATTGTCTGTAGAATGTCCTTACACCAGGTTCCTTGTATAGATTCTGAGCCTGTAAAGAAGTCTATAATTTTTTTAAGAGATGATAAACATTAAAAAATAGTAGACAGAATTATTAAGGATGTGGTATTTGGTGACAATATTGGCTCTGAAAGACAGCATTCTGCAACCATGATTCAGAATTCTCTGGCTGTAGGAAGACCTATTTCTCATATATCCATTACACCCGCTTTTAAGGGCCTGTCCCACTTGCCGATTTTTTCGGTGACTGCCGGCATCATTGACTGACGTATCAGGTCACCGAGAAATTCGCAGCGTGACGCGGCATGATGACGTATGACGGGTGGTGTTTTTTCAAGTGTCGCAACATTTTTTTTTGTCGTCGCTGAATTTTGAAATGTTCAAAATCTTTTGGCGATACTGATATGACGCCGGCAGTCGCTGAAAAAAAAATCGCCAAGTGGGACAGGCCCTTTACCATGAGCCAATCCCCTGGTGGGAGCTTCCTGAATGAAAGCTTGAAACTGATTGGCAGGATCATGGTCAAACCCAGAGAAATACATAAGCAGCCTGTTATGCCACTCTCCAGGATGAACTCGCTGTAAAATTGCTGGGATGTTCACTAATGTCAGACATTTAAAAACAATGAACATGAATATACTTCTAATAAAATGAAATTATAATTGAAAAAAAAAATCAGTTTAACACGTCACAATGAGTTTAAACATTAACTGTCTTGCCACCTCTCAGTTGTTCACGTTGCTAACACAGTGCCACGATTAACCTGCTGCAAATTCAGTAGCACAGCTATTGGCAACCTGCAGAAGGCTGGTTTCAATGGAATTCATTGCCATAGAAGGCTATGGAGGCCAAGTCAATGGATATGTTTAAGGCAGAGATAGATAGATTCTTGATTGGTTTGGGTGTCAGGGGTTATGGAGAGAAGGCAGGAGGATGGGGTTGAGAGGGGAGGATAGATCGGCCATGAATGAATGGCAGAGTAGACTTGATGGGCCGAATGGCCTAATTCTGCTCCTATCACTTATGAACATAAGATGTTCCATCTTGGTGCATGGAAAGTCATAGGACTGCAATCGCTTTTTGTGACTAGGGTGAGGTAGTCATGGAGATTAGTGGACAAGAGGTTGGTATGGTGATGACTGTGAGGCCGGGTGGCGAGGCCAAATTACTACCATAGCCTGAGAAGTGTGGGGAGGAAGGGCCTTGGGGAAAGGTGCGAAGGGTGTTTAGGAGACTGAAGGAGAAATGGGTAAAAATAAATCACTTAATGGGGCCCTACTCAGGTTGGAGTTTTCATTAGACCCGGATCTGTTAGAGTCATCACTCGTCAGGCTTCACCAGGCCATTGAGAACCTGATCAAATGGCATGGAAAACCCAGGAATTGACATCTTAGCAGGCTGTCATGCCCAAGGTTTTCCATGTGCTCCATGCCTAATGTGCAGAGCACCTAGAAATGAAAATAATGGACTTCAAGTAACTTGCATGAAATCCCCAATTTCATGCAAAAGTAAACTGAATAAGCCTATTCCAACAATAGATAATTCACAATACAATGATAACAAAACAAAATTTACATGTTACCACTTACCAGTTACATGTGTTGCCCTAGCTAGAGTAAGAATTAGAGCTCTGTTAAGTTCCTCGGACTCTGCAGAAAGTACGGTTTTAGGATCACTGAGGAAACGAGTAAACTGAGGCTGGACCTCTGAACTGCCCAAGGCTGTGATGAGCCGGAGAGCGGTGCTTTCAACACTAGATAATCAAAGACAGAAAGCGTAGCTTATGATTCAATGTTCTAGTTGTTTCCTAGTTGAGATTTATGAATGATAACCACAGCCCCATCCATTTCACCAATGATTAATCCCTCTGCTAGATTTTTCAATTACATTTGAATCAGTAAATCATCAGCATAAACTATGGATACCAATAAACAACCAACAACAGTTAAGGTAATAGTAATATTTCTGACATTGTTTTGAAAACCTAACAAGTCTATTAATGTCCTCAGCAAAAACTACCTGTCATCACTTTTTGTTGTGAACTATACGGAACTCCATTTCCATTCTGATTTCCTCTGATATGACCAAGCATACAACTCTCAATTTATAAACAAAACGTAGCGTTTCAAGAAGTTTTGTCTCATCCTATGAGCGTTTAAAAACATAAATAAAATTTGTTGGAATTCTTAGGCATTTGCATAAAGTCTTTAGAAATAACAAAATCATGTCAGTGAAAATGCACAATCACATCTTTTGTTTGGAAAACAAAATGAGATTAGATATTACAGATTGCATACTTTACAGATATTACATATTAGACATTCAATAGGTCTATGAAGGATGTCAACTCTCTTGCACTACATTCAGCTCTAGTATATCAACAATAAGAATACCAATGTCAGGGTGCTACTCACTGACAACAGCTCAGTTTTCAAATCCATCTTACTAGATTGCTGTAACATTAATAAATTATGAAAACTCCGTATGACCATAAATAGCAAAGGGTTGCTTCCACCATTTAAGGCAGGGGTCGGCAACCTGGTTCTGCATAGGGGCCAGGACGCATATCTGTGAGCGGATGGCGGGCCACATCTATCATGTGTACACATGAATCCCGCCCCATATGGCAGGCATCAAATCACATGTTCACATAGATCCCGCCCCTTTGAGGACACCATCCGGAGCACTGACCCCTAGTTACGGGCGCTCACAAACATGGCGTACCTACGGACCATTGCCTTGGCTCTATCCTGAAGGCAGTGACTCAAATACTCACACTCACTCGCCCCCGGCCTATTGACAACCCGGATCCCGACAGTGAAGTCCAGACACAGAAGGTGCGCTGCTTTGCGCAGGATGCGGTACAGCCAGAGCTCGGCGCTTGCCGCTGCTCGATGGCTCCGCCATTGCGGCCACCAGCGCAGGCCTCCTTGCATCA
Organism: Amblyraja radiata; assembly: GCF_010909765.2. Taxonomy (NCBI): domain Eukaryota; kingdom Metazoa; phylum Chordata; class Chondrichthyes; order Rajiformes; family Rajidae; genus Amblyraja; species Amblyraja radiata. Next base: position 56,288,688 of record NC_045960.1, read on the forward strand.
TCGCACCTGGGCACCGCGGTCTCCAGACTGGGAGGTACCAGAGATGACGGAATTCTGCGGGCCGGATAATTCCGGGGAAAAAAATACGCCTTATGATTTTGGGTTACGGGCCGCATTTGGCCCGGGGGCCGTAGGATGCCGACCCCTAATTGAAGGAATTAGCATCAAAATGAGATTCTCATCATAGTCAAGAGAAAATAAAAGATAGATTTAGATTCTGACCAATCAAAATGTAGAATGCTTTTACCACAGATTACTACTGATAGAAATCGTAAGACAATTGGATAACTATTTGAAATGAAGAACCTGAAGTTCAATGGAAGAAAGCAAGGTATGTGTGATTAAGATAGCTCTAGCTGCGTGCAAGTTGATTTCTGTGCTGAAATTATCATTACTCAATTAAAAGATACTCAACAAAGGCATATTTTAAGCATTTCAGAATCCTCATCTTCCCCACAATATTATTTATATTTAAGATTCGTGCATTGACATACTAGCCCCGTTATTCTTTGAAAAGACTACAAATAACTTACCAGAGGTGAAGTTGATTTTGATTGGTATGTGGCACTGCTGCCAATGAATGAAGATGGCTTAACAGTTGCACCCTATAGTGGGGCTGGATGTGATGCATGCGGTAGCTAAACATCTCCAGCAGAGTGTGCAAGATTCCCCATGCATGTGACTTGAAAACATTTGGTAAAAGCTGGCCTAAAAAGAAAGTAGAAAGTTAACTTCCTTGCACACAACATGGATCCATGTAATATCTTTTCAAAAACCTATTTTAAATGGGTTACACCCATTACCCTGTAATGAAGGATTACAATTTAAGGATAGGGATGCTGTCTTGGAAATGTCATTCTTTGCCATTATTCAATGGTACAAATGCAACTGCAAAATTAAATAATAAAATTACACATGACTGCACTGTTACAAGTAAAAACATTTGTATGCTCAGAAAATTACAATTCTAGGAAAGAGATATACTAAATTTTGAGAAAGAACTGTATGGCATATGTATAACTGCAGTCATCATGATCTCAAATAAATTGCTTCCACTCCACCAATCACATTTTTATATTACAAATAATTTTAATTTCAATTCATGAATGAACTCTAACTATTGCTAGCTGTAAACAGGTTATAGAAATTATGGCACTATTAAGACTATTTTCATTTGAAATAGGGACAAATATTCCTTTATTTTCCTTAATCTTTGCAACATTGCCATCAGATCACATATAGGTAGTTATTTTTATTTTGCCATGAACCAAAAAAAATGTGATCGAAAAGTAACCATTCCTAGAGAACCAAAATAATTATTTTTCCAAAACCACTATTGTTGTGGTCTCCTACTACTTTCAAAAGTAATGTTAAGAATTTTCATAGCAAAGTGACTATGAATATTCTAACTTAACAATTTATATGCAGTACAGAAGGCTAGAGACAAGGGGGCATGATTTTTTGTCATACACCTGTACCCTGCAACACTGAGTTGGCAGTCCTTTGGCTTCCTCAACCAAGCTTCCATAATGGCTACAATATACCAGTCCCATGTATCTTTCCATGCTTTAAGTTCATTCTCCTTAGCTGAGAGACCTCTTGCATTAAAATAAATGCAACTTAATCCAACAGTCTTTCCTCACTCCCTGCCGTGATCCTGTCTGTCTTGTCTACTGAACATTACTGATTTGCATTTCAATTTGCAGTTTCTTATCTGCCTCACTACTTTTTTGGATCTCACCCCCTGCCAATCTAATTTAAGTCTTTCACGAGTTTAGCAATGGAAGATCCATGCCACTGAATCCCAGCATTTAACATTTGCATATAGATTAAAGAAATACCCAAAAGTCTAATTCAAACAAAAAAGCGATAGAAACTACGCAAGTCTCCATCAACATATTATTGAGTTCTCCGGTTCTCAAAATATAATTATTTACCCACCTCAAAGACATGCAACAATCTTCAAAGTAGTTCATAACTGGGTGAAAATTATTTATTTAGAATTCATAGATTCACTTACTGATAAAACCTTTAATTCCAAGGGATTCAATCTCCATGTAAACCAGAAGACGGCTGTAAGTTTCTACCAGAGCAGGGGCCAATGCTAGGCTTGATTTGGCATGGGCTAGTTTGATCACCCTTGTAGCTATGCTGTGAATGAGGCTGAAATGCAGAATACTTAAATCAATCAAATTCAACCATTAGAATATTGCTAAAGAGCAGCAGTAATGTTCATCATTTATTTGTATCAAAATAATGATAACCTTTGAGTAATTAAAAAGGCAATTGCTTGACAGGTAGAATAAAAGTAAATAAACTATGTGGAATGCAAGAAAATTAGCATTGTTAGGGTATTAATGGCCAAACATATTTTAAATATCTAAGATTTAATCTAATGTTGGAGTCCAAGAAATAAGTTTATTACTTCATTTGGATGAACTGATTTCATTTCTCTTAAAATACATTGTTTTAATGCATGCTATTAATAGTTCAAGATGTTTATTATTAAAACATTTTTTTCTTGTCTAGTTATTTATTACTTCACTATTATTTTCTAAAATAATATTTTATTTTATGAATTGGTTCTTCCTATCACTATAACATATTTTTTCTGTTTGCCACTCAAAGGACTAATGAGAATGAGCATAGGGTAACCTTTCACAAAAAACATAGTTGATCAGGATTAAATACTAATCATTACCTCATTTTGGCATGGACTGTTAGTGAATCCAATAAGTTCATTCGCAAGGGTGTTATTGATCCTGAAGCTGTGCAATTTGTTCCTGGAAGAGATATCCTCAAGCTTCCATTCCCATATATTGTTTCAACCAATACTCCCATAGGTAATGTAAAGTACTCAGAATTAGTGGAATAAGCATTGCACAACAACGCAATCTTGTAATCATTCATCTGTAGGCTTTTATTTCTCAAACTTTGCTGCAAAAACCTGTTTGGAAATAATGAAACAATTTATGAATTACTTTGCTTTCTTGTATTTATTATTAACCATTAAGAATCATCTCTCATAAAATGCTGTCACTTTATTTTCCAATAAAGGTCTTCTAAATGTATTGGATCATCCGTTTGAAGATGACGGCAGGCCTTTATCTATTCACTGTTATTAATTTATTCATCCTCACTTTAAAGATATATTGTTTATTATACAAAGCCATATGTATCAACTAAAGATACTGCCATACATAAACTGCCTAATTTTAATTGTATTTCTACCATGCTAAAATATATGTTGATGGCAGGAAGTAATCTGGCCATGTCTATCTAGACAGTACTGGAGAAAGGGAACCTAATGCCTTCATCCATGCAGGCAACGTGTGCTCTAATCCATTCCTCCCATTTAAATATTAGGGTCACTGCTCTGAATAGCAAAGACAGTGACTTTACATTTAGCAGCTTACTCATGGTGGAGTTTGAGAGAGTGAGGGATGGGTATCTGCAGTTTAGAATTATCATTCTGAGCCTTCCTGTTGAGATGTATCCAGATACAAGTCATAGCAAAAGCATGAGTTGACTGTGGCTTGCTAATGTCAGGTACAGGAATGCACTGCAAATAAAGAAAAATAAGCACACATGAAAATTTGGAAAGTTCTCTTCTTTCTCTACTCAAATAACTGCAATGGTAAATTGATGTAGAAATCCTACTTCTTTCTCTGGGTACAGAAGGTCAAACAGCTTCATCACTGGAAGGAAGTCAGCCAGCGCATTCTTCTGAATACTGCCAGAAATGAACTGTAATAAAACCCACATCAGATGGTCTCGGCCTTTAATTAAGCCTCGGCCTGCCAGCTAAAAGATAAAGACAACAAAGATGCAGAGATATTGCTTAATACTTCCAGGTAATGATTGAGTACAGGAAAATAAAAATTCAAAACAAAATAATAATTGTGGCACAAGTTACAGATCTTATTGTGCAAACGCCTGAAATGTTGGATAGCATGGGGAAGAGATTTGATTTTGAAAAGCTTTGAGGAAATGATGGCTAGGGCATTGTAATTTAATAGCTGAACATGGATATTGAGCACACATTCAGCTCTTGAGCCACATAGCAATATTAGTTGTAATTTTGCCCATCAGAGGTATGACAGTGGGTCTTCATTATATCACTTCCATGCTTGATTATCCTCCCAGCACTAAGACTTCCAGAATGGCATATAAAATTCCAAATGTGTTCAAACCAATCAAAATTATTTCTTATAATAAATTCAGTACATCAAATATGAAAGATTATAAATTAGCCTTACTTGCTCCATTGTCAAGTTATCAGCCTTAAAGATTTATTGCTATATCGTTCTGTTCTTACTAATCTGCTTATTTGTTTACATTTTCAGTTCAGTTTAGTTTATTGTCACGTGTACCGAGGTACAGTGAAGAACTTTTGATGCGTGCTATCCACGGCTTTTTTGGACAAAAGCCTTTTCTCCCTCTATCAACATGCATTCTAATTTTAATAGTACATCTTTTAAGTAAGCTTTATTAAAATGCCATGCAACAGCCACCTTTATCACATCAGTCACACCGCTCTCATCATTACACAATGATTTCATTAAAAAAACAACTCTTATCTAAGGTCACCTTCAACTTCACAGTTTGTTATGATTTCCCCACTGCATTTTTGTATTTTATTTTGCGCTGTGAATTCTAAAAAATAAGTTAATCAAAGTGAATTCTAATAAATAAGTTAATCAAAGTAAAATTAGGTTTTTTTTAATTGCTTTTCCTTTAATTGAAGTTATTTAATTACATTTCAGATAATTCAGATCTCTAAATAAATGTCAGTTGCTGAAGATTTTCTGTGAAACTGTAAAACCCTGACAATTTACTCACCAGCATCCTTCAGTATTACGAGATTCAAGCAGTTTTTCTAATTTCAGTCCAATTATCGCTTATAATAATATTGTTTTGAACATTAATCATCATTAGCAGTTCTTCTTGACTGTGCTGATATTGTTTTCACTTTCCTTAATAAAAGTAATGTAAATACATTTTCTCTAACCCTCCCATTCTCTGAAAAAATATTTTCTCACATCCAGTTCTGTTGAAAGTTCTTCAGCATCAAATATCCACATGTGTCATTGCATGCTAAACATGTCCACCATGATCCATTTTTATGTCTGGTTTTCAGCACCTCAAAATTTTTATGTAGGAAGGAACTGCAGATACTGGTTTACACCAAAGGTATATACAACATGCTGGATTAACTCAGCGGGTCAGGCAGCATCTCTGGAGAAAAGGAATAGGTGACATTTTGGATCGAGATCCTTCTTCAGACTACAATTGTTTTTGCTTATCAATATCTAGCTATGAGCTTGTTGTAAACTGAGCCCCTTTAATAATGTGCAATTTTCATCGGATTTGATTCACATGTTGTCAGCTCTATGTCATTGGCTCAATCCCCTGCTAATTCAAAAACCTTTGTTGTACAAGTATATCTTCCTATACACTCAATAAATAATCATGGATTAAATGGTGAACTGATTGCAACGCAGGTCTGAAATTATACATATATACATTTTTGTACCCCAAACATACCTTTTGATGCAGTGATAACACCATGTGTGGGAAGCTAGCAAATTGAAACAATACAAAAAAAATGAGCTGACTGGAGAGGTGTTGCCACAACAATTGACTGGTGCCTCCATCATCAATTTTTTCTTCTGTCTCTGAGCGTTCCATAGCATAAACCACTAAATCCACAAGCTGATCCTCCAAAACTGGGCAACGTTGCTTGTGCTGTAAAGTAGACACTTATTACAGTCATGAACATTAAACACAAAGATAGGCTTCTCACGCAAAAGAAAATGAACAAAGCATGAAATGCTAACCTAAACACACTGCAATGAGGTATTTCAGAAAGCACCTAATTTGCATGTAGCGTAAAAAAAAGATGCAATGATTTGCCCTTCTCCCCAAATCTGCATATTCAGAAACACATTTTGCTTTTTTCCCCCCAAAAAGGAGACTCAACTTTGGTCAACAAGAAACTTAACCATACATGTTCTAGTGATCAAATTTGTAAAGCAGAGGTTTTTTTTGTGTTTTCTTCCGAGCCTAAGTTCTATTACTACCTACATATAAAATTAGCATGCTTTCCACGTGTGATCATGAAACTTAAAAAAAATAATTAAAAATTGTACTTCCTTTGAAAGCATGCTTTACGGTCCCTTACAAAGGTACGGCTACTTTGAACACATCTGTTGATGCCACTTTACATATGCAGTTAACTAGTTTTCACAGATTAACAAAATAATATTTTCTAAATAACCTCTCCATGACAACTTTAAAAAATCTTAGGTGCAAGAATTGCAACAATCACACATTCTGTAGCAGACAGCGACAGACACCACTACATACTCTACGTATACCAGCATGCAGATCTACTTTATTCTCTAAAATGGCATCAGTTGCTACCAAGCAGTCAGCGTCTCGTTAGTCACAATACAACAGTAAGATTGTAAACATACCTGAGCAATGTTCAAGGTCTAGAGCATTGTAGGATGGGCAGGACAAGACAGGACAGAACAAAAATAAAGGAAGAAAAAAAGAAAGACATAACAGTGACTATGAGGCCAGCCTCAGAATGCCCCAGACAGGCCAAGCCCCACAAAAACCAATGTACAATTTCTCATGTTTGAGGCTGGCCTAATAGCTAAAGCAATGTAAATAAAACTCAAATCATGTATTTCTTTACATTAATTCTACCGATTTTTCATAAGATACTGCATTTACAGTATTTTACTATTCCCATCCACAAGGCAATATATAACTGGAAGATTAAAACTGTTTCCCTATTTCAAGTAACTAGAGTAAATCTATTAGAAACTGATGCTAACTTACAGTCTAGCTATTCTTGCTGAATATTGTTTTGCTTATTTAGCCATAGTAACAGAAAAGAGAAAAACAGTGCAGGCTATATTTAGAAGTTAAATCCAAGGCAATATACAGGGAGACACAGTACCTGTTTATTTAGACCTAGCATGTTGCAGACCATATCTCTGGAGTAAGGTTGTTCTAAAACATATCTCAATAGAGCAGTCTGTGGGTCAAAAAGGTCCTAAGGGAAACAAAACACACACAGTTGATATTCGTTTTATCTTTTGAGGAGTGTTTAAACCCAACTCTGTAATACCCAACTCTGAAGGAAAAGAAACACCATTAACAAATATATTTGAACTTTGGTTATGAAATATAGTACAGTAAATACTTCACTTAACATTGAAGTATCTAATCATAAAAATCTGGAATTTTTGGAAAAAAACAAGTTTCCTGATGCAGTGATTTTGATGGAGTTGTGTACCAGATAACTAGACCTAGAAAAATAACACAGGTTAGTCTGCGTTGCCAGTTAATGAGGCAATGGATCATCTTGTTTTTCTACATTCCTCACTGATCTCCATCTGCTCTAATCGTGTACAACATAGATCTGATGATCGTAAATTTGAATACACTAGATAAATGAGCACCCCCAACCCTCTAAAAGATAGAGAATTCAAAGATATATAATTCCATGTTGTTTGTCAAGAAATGTCTTATGATATTTAGCTCAGATAGGCAATCACTTAGAACCAGGCTGCCTATTTATTGACTCTCCAGCCAGAAAAAAACCTTCTCCCAACATCTACTTTGCTAAAATTGGATTTGGGTGTTCAATTTCAATCATAAAATGTTAATTTAATTTGAACAATTTGTATGACAGCTCATTGATTTCAAATTCAGCTACGATAGCAGTAATATAGAATGGTTAATCTTTCAAAGATGCTTTAAAGATATTGATACTATATTCCTTCTCAAAGAAATGTATATAAAATGTGGAGTGGGATTTATATAATTTGGCTATTATGAGGTCTAGAAAATTTCTTCTATTCAACTGTAAAAAATGGAAATTGTTATTCAAGTCCAATAGTGTGGCGTCACCCAGTGGGTAGGCCACTCACTATGTGAACCGTCGGGGGGAAGGGTCATGTGACCGGGTAATGGCGGGAAGGAGTTGTCACGGGGTTGAGGGGTGTGCCCTTGAATAAATATAGAGGACCGGGTCAGCCTTCCCCCATTTGCGTGTGTGTTGTTCTCTTTACTTCATCAATAAAGATCTCTTTGATTCACCACGCGTGGCTTGCTTATTCGCCCGCCATATTGGTGACTTCCACGATCCAAAACGGTCATTTTGGATTTCAATAATGTTTGCCGACAACGATCAACCTCAACAGCCCGAGGTCGCTGACAGTCCGGCCCAGCAGAACGCTGTCTCCCTGAAGCTGCCCGTGTTTTGGACATCGCAGCCCCAGGTGTGGTTCCAACAAGCAAGGCCCAGTTCCACGTTCGACGCATAACGGCCGACGACACTCAGTACTACTATGTGGTCGGCGCTTTGGATTTGGAGACGGACGGTCGCCTGGCTCCTTACCTACGCGCACCGCCGGATCAGGACAAATATGATGGCCTTAAAGCGCTGCTCTTGCGGACCTTTGGGCTCAGCCGCCGGGACTGCGCAGCGCGGCCTTTGCGATCGCAAGCCGTCAGAGCTCATGAGCGAGATGCTCGCCCTCATGGACGGGCATCGGCCCTGCCTGATTTTCAAGCACGCCTTTTTGGAGCAGATGCCGGACAACATCTGCTTGCTGCTCGCCAGTGAGGATTTTGCACACCCCCTGCTTGCGGACGAGCTGTGGCAAGCCAAGTAGCAGGGCGGTGGCTCGATCGATCGAGTATAGGCGGCCCAGAAACCAGGCCCTGCGTCCACCGGGAGTTTAGCTGCGCCGCCTGTCCCGAACAACCCCGGTAAGGGGAAGTGGTGTTACCACTACCAGCGCTGGGGTCCCGCAGCCCATCAGTGCCGCCCGCCCTGCTCGTAGCCTTGAAATGCCAGGGCCGGCCGGCAGTAGTCGCTGCAGCGGTCGGCCTGAAACATCGCCTCTACGCATGGGATTGACACTCAGGACGACGGTTCCTGGTGGATACAGGCGAGGAGGTTTGCGTTTTACCCCCGTTGGGGGTGGACATTCGTTCTGGCCATCAGGGGCCTTCGCTGATTGCAGTCAACGGCAGCTCCATACAGACGTATGGGGTTCGCATGGTCCCACTCATTTTTGGCCCATGCCATTTTACCTGGACCTTTACAGTGGCTGACGTTTCCCAGCCATTGCTGGGCGCAGATTTCCTTCGGGCCCAATCTCTGTTAGTGGATGTGTGGGGGCAATGCCTTGTTCGTCTACTCTTTCGCTTTCGTACCTCCGATTCTGGGGTGGCCCCGTGGCGCCACCCAGTGGGTAGGCTACTCATTATGCGAACCCTCGGCAGTCGGGGGTAGGGTCACTTGACTGGGTAATGGCGGGATGGAGTTGTCACGGGGTTTAGGGGTGTGCCCTAGTATAAATATAGAGCCCCGGGTCAGCCTTCCCCCATTCGCGTGTGTGTGGTTCTCTTTACTTCATCAGTATAGATCTCTTTGATTCACCACGTGTGGCTTGCTTATTCGCCCGCCATAATAGTAATATAAAGGTAATGGATACATCCCTTACAATTTGATTGCAATAGCTTCTGCTTTTATGTGATCAGTCCCTTAAAGGTTTTCAAATATGGAGTTGTACTAAATTTATTTTCGAATCATGTAATATCTGTTTTGAATCAGAAACTTCCTTAAAGATTCAATAGGGTTTAAAATGCATTCAGTATTTACCATCAACTTTCCTAATCGACTCTGCCATTTATTTCCTTTAATGATTTGCTTTCTTTGTGGCTTAAAGATCTAAACAATTCTTCAATATGCTCATATAATTTGGAACTGCCAGACACCAAACCTGCAACCCACTTACTTTACTAAGGCTGGTATTCCGATCTCAGATTTGTTCAAAATTTAGATTTTAAAATGACAAACGCGGACTTCAGAACTTTACCCAAAAGTACAAATCATTATCTGTATAACTTCATATCCGTACAACTTCATGATCCATACCACCATGGTTCTATCACACCACGTTTCTACGTTCTTGTCTGGGGCACACAATCCAGAAGCAGAAACCAGAATTCCAAACCAGTTTCCCATGAGCATCTACTTTATTAATACATTTCTGCTTCATATTGGAAGAAAATCATAACAGCAAGTTTTACTTTGGTATTACTTACCAAACACGATTCAGGTCAATGTAGACATGGTTACTGATTTTTTTTAAATGTTGCTAATTCTTTAAACCAGTTACCTAATCGGTCAATTCACAAAAGTCATGTATATAAAGACCAATTTTCTGTAATGTCACACATGGCCAATCAATACATAAAGAAGGAATAATTCTATTAAAGTGGAGGGGATAATTACAAATGTAAAAAACGCAGTTCTCAGAATCTGGATATATTCTTAAATAACGACATGCTTGTGTAAAATGCATTAGGTAAGCAAAATAACATAAATTGGCAAGATAGAGAAGTACAGTGGGATGAAATTGGCAATTTACTTGAATTAGACGAGATGACTATGATCACCATTGATGTGCAATTGTCCCATTACAAGAATTATAACATGACGTTTACATAGACTGTTGCTGCTATTTGTGAGATGATGGAAAAAGTGAACAGGAAGAATGATAATTTGTCCACATTTTATATTACAAAGAAGCTACAAGTTAAAATTTACCAAATAGTCAAATAAATGCCATCAATTAAGATGAGAAAATAAATGGATCTTTATGAATACAATTTATAAATTCAGACCACATTTCATAAATGTAACTGTGCAAAGTTTAAGCTAGCACAATTTTAAAATGTCATAAGAAATAAGCGTGTTGGTCAAAGAACTTGAAAGATCTTGTACTGTGTAGAGCATTGAATCTCACCAAAATAAGGAACTAATTAAGAGTAAAATGGAAGCTAAAATCATAAATTATAACTAGTCTAGTTTTTGCTCTTCTAATAATGGAAACATTGGCTCCATAGTTCTCACGCTACATGATCTGCCAATTCCAGCACTTTCTTTTCAGGTTAAAACAAATCAATTGTTCAATAAATAATAAAGCTGTGAAGCATCCAAGGTTCCTCCTGTGTTAAAAAAATTAAGTATCTTGTATTACAAGTGTTCCTTACAAGCAAAACTTGACAGTATTAGCTTCAAGCATTGTTTTTGTTTCTTTAGAACATCTGTACCAAAATTATGATCAGTAGTATTTCAGTGACCTCTGAAATTTTAGCAGTATTTCTTTGCTTAACACTTAGCTGCTGAGCACTTCTGCTCTTCCTTTACTTTAATTATGTGGGAATTGTCAGTGCAACACATAAAAATGGCGTTGCCACATGACATTTAAAAGTTGACATCTAATGACTATGACGCTCACCCAAAAATAGGTGCTGAGAAAATAACAAATATATCATTTGTAATACAGTAAATATAATTTATTTTTCTTTAAATTTCTAACTGAGGTGACTTACCAGATATACAATTCCACTTCATGTGTTCAATGTCTCCAAAAGAGCAAATAATTGTTTGCAACATTCAGTAAATACAAAAGAAGAGCAAAACCAGAAAATGCTACTTATTATTTATGGCTATTGATTAGCTTGCTTGATACTGCACCTACTTTGTGAAAGCATATTATGTCTTAATTTGAAATGAATCAGATCTTTTGCAAAATATAAATAAGAGCTTTATAAATAAAATTAAAATATTAAGCAGTTTGTACTGCAAGCCAACGTCAATATACACATTAATACAACCAATATTCCTTGGCACTTTCAAGATAATTGTCTCTAAACACACATGATAAATAGGTTTATACCTTAAACATCAGAATTATCTTGGAACTCTTATTCTGTTAACTAGTCATAGATAAAAATTATATGTTTTATCTGTTTGCTGTGAAAAATGACCTGCTTGCTAAAAAGCCTAGTATTGTGTCAAATCCAATCACTATTCCTGAATAGTGATTGGATTTGGCTTCCACCTGAATTGTTGCTATTCAGGTGGAAGTCCTGGTGACCTGATGGGTTACGTCCAGTATATACTGAAATATTCAAGGAGGGTTAATCGATTAGTTCACCCTACCACTAGACTCCCAAACAAGCCCAATTTCTTATCGAGACTCAGTGCAAGTTCTGAGATGCCATTAATTTTAAGGATCACAGATTAGAATGGAAAGGGTAAACCATTTAAAAAAATATTTTATTTTATATTTATTATTGCAAATATTTTCTGTCTGTTATTATTTTTCTACAACATTCCTAACTTAAAAAACAATTTGGATCAATTTTATTAGTTTTAAATGCTTTTGAGCTGTTGAAATACTTGATAGCTGTACAACTCTGCCTTTGGCTTTGCTTTTTGTTAAAGCTTGACAAGGCTTTAGAAGGTTGAGACCTCGACACTTTGGCAAAAAAGATCAATTTGTTATCAAACCAAGGGTCATGGAGAGCCAACAAAATTGGCCCCAGTGGCTGAGTTGAGCAAGATCCAGCCCACCAGAAAAAGCTGTTTACAAAAGATGAAAGTATAATGTCAACAATTATTTAATACACAACTAAAGCTAGAATTTGAAGATAAACTTGTGTGCAGTGTTAATAGCAAATGTAAAGTAATGGACATCAACTTCTATTGATTATCAAACTACATATCTAGCAAGAATGGAAAGTTAAAATGTATTAAAAATGTTAAGGAACCCTCGATATTAAAACATTGATCCTTGTTCTCTAAACCTTTTATAGTCTTACCCCTTTCCTTGTCTATGCTATCTCCTCCAGCCCGATAATCTTCCAAGATACACGATCCTCCACATATAAAATCGCCCACCACCGATGGTCATGTCTTTGGCTGCCTTGGCACTAAACTCTGGACCTCACTTCCAAAATCGATTTGATCAAGCCTTTAGTCATTTGTCCTAATATCTCCTTATGTAACTTGACGTCGATTTTTTGACAATCCCTCCATTAAGGCTGTGGGGTGTTCCAAGAAAATGGTCTGTATCGCAATGCTCCATAATGAGAAGCAGCATTATATTCACATATTAAAATAATGCAAATTGAAAAAAATTTATAAAAATTGTGTTTATTTACTTTATCCCCATCTAAATTTCAAGAGAGCAAATTTTATTAGGTAGACACAAAATGTAGAAGTAACTCAGCGGGACAGGCAGCATCTCTGGAGAGAAAGAATGGGTAACGTTTCCGGTCGAGACCCTTCTTCAGACCAGTCTTGGAGAAGGGTCTCGACCCAAAACATCACCCATTCCTTCTCTCCATAGATGCTGCCTATCCCGCTGAGTTATTCCAGTATTTTGTGAATACCGATTTAAACCAGCATCTGCAGGTCTTTCCTACCAATTTTATTAGGTGTCTCAAATTATTCGATACTGAATTGTGAATTGTGTAAGTGCGAATTTCCGTTGTCCAAACATTGTCTCACAGCAATCGCCTGTATATTGACATTGCTGTGAAGGACCATGAGATGTTCTTGGTATATTATGAGTATTATATTAGTGCAAATAACATTAATGTAAGCAAAGATTGTTGTCATAACAAAAAACAAGTTCACTTATGTTTATGAGGGATAGTTTTGTTGTTAATGGAAACACTATACCCTGAAATTCATGATACAAGAACGAGGAACATTTAAGAAACATAACCTATGCTGCTGAAATAATTTGCAAAAGTTTAAAGCTATTTCTTGCTAAATTATTAAATATATGAGTGGGTTTAATCAAAATAATGCCGATCATACGATTTACCTTATCATATGGCAAGAGTCCTCTCAAAGGAAAACGGAGTGTTGTTGGATCCAATTTCCAAGAATTACAGATTGCACCGGAGTTATTCACTACAGGCAAAAGACTGCAACGTCCTGGGGAATGGAAAGAAAGAAAGAGTTCTTAAGCCTCTTAAATGGACCATTTACTTTCAAATTGCCCATAACATATAATCAGTTTCAATTTGTTCCAAGAGTCAGGTTGCATTCTCCCATTAAGATCCAGTAACTTTGTTCAAAATAAAATCTTAAATGCTAATTTGTGAGTCAATGATATTTTGCTGAAAATCCAAAGTAATTCAAGAAAAACCTAATCAAAAATAAATCATGTTTATCCAAGTAGAGAACAGGTAATGAAAACAAACAGATGTTGTGATAAAAATAGGTTCATGCCAAAGGAGCTGAAATTAGGATGATGTATTTTAAGTGCAGGTTTGAAAGGTGTAGGAAATGAATACATTCATACAGAAGTTTCAGGTTGAAGGGGTTGGAAGTTAAAAAGCAATGCCATCAATAGTGACACCATAAAAGGGGCAATGCATAATAGCAGTCACAGAAATGGAACATTCAAATCGAAAATGGAGGGAATGTTACGGAGAAAAACAATTACGAAATAATTAATGAAGTTAAACGTAAAAAATATTTTTAATTTGGACACTGATACAGTGACCACACTTTAGAAATATTTAACTCTGAGACATCAATAGAATTTCAAAGGAACTCACTGAACGACTGAAGGGGATAACAGAGATGGTGAAACAAACTGTAAGACAATGGTAATCTGCACAAAAAGACTTCTAAATTATATCTGGAAAACTCATCCATGAGATGTTCTCAAATAATATTTTACAGTGCAAATAGAACTGCAAATAAATCTTTTGTTTTTAATTGTTCAACGACTCTATTGACAACTGTTTCCTTTTTGGACCACAAATCCACCACTAAATCCCAAGCCACAACTCCAAAGGAAATAAAGCAATCCATGCCTGCATGTCATTTAGGTTTTGCTGCATGAAGGCTTTAGACTTTTGAGATACAGTGTGGACTCAGGCCTTTCGCCCCACGGAGCTCGTGCTGACCAGCGATCAACCTATACACTAGCACTATCCCTAGGGACAATTTACAATTTATAGAAGCCAATAAACCTACAAACGCTGCATGTCTTTGGTGTGGGAGGAAAGCGGAGCACCTGGGGAAAGGAGAACATACAAACCCCATACAGACAGCACCCATAGTCAGGATCGAACCCATGTCTATGGCGCTGTAAGGTAGCAACTCAACTGCTGTGCCACTATGCCGCCCTATAAAGCATGTGTTGATCATGAACAACAGTCCAAGCAATGACCATTTAGAACAAAAGAGCATCTAACCACCCTGCCATTGACATTCAATTGAATTACCATCACAGACTACTCCCAGAACCAGAAACTCAATTGGAGCAGCCATACCAATACTGCTGTACAAGAATATATTAGAGACCGGGTATCCTGTGGCAACCAACTCACCTCCAACTCACTTGATGGACCCCAAAGTTTTTTGACCATCTACAAGTAGGTATGTTGCAAAGCGTACCTGAAGCGTCTTTGAAAATCTGCCGTTGCGGGTGTGCGCGATTTTGGCGCCGTTTAGAGGGGGCGGGTTTAAAACGCGATTTTCTCTAAGCTGTTCAAATCGAAGATGTTCAGCCTAGTTAATTATTAACGAAAAATCGCTGGAAGACCCCGTCGCAAAAGCTATTATTAGGTTTAAAGGCCTCGTATAATAGTTATAGTAGTTTAAAAATCAATCTCTAAACCCGCGACCGCCAGCAACCGCAGAGTCTCATAAAGCAAATAGCAGAAGTTAGGTTGTATATTTTTACATTAAAAAGGGCTTCTAAAGATCCCTTTATACAAAATTTAATATTGCGAGTAGCTCAATTTGGCCCCATTATATCGCGCAGTATTTTTCTGGGCATTTGAGGCACAAATCTACCGCAATGTGAACGTTCTAAACCAGCGCGTTCCACAGGGACCCACTGGAAAGCTGATTTAAATGGGCATTTATTTACAGCAATTGAACACTGAATTCCTTCCATTTGGTCTATAAATTAATGTAAATGAGATTTAAAAATCATGTTTTATTGTGAATTATTTGTGAATATTATTTGGACATTTAGGCTATTTAAAAATGTTAATAATTTATTAAGAAATGGATAGATGTTTAGATCTAGTAATTGAAGTCTGAAATTAGCTACAATTAGGTAACTAACTAATTATATGCTTTAATTTCAGGTCATCCAAGTAAGATTATTTTATATTTGTTTCAGAATGCTTCAATCTATGATAACTGAAAATTTCATTCAGTTCTCTTAATTTTTAAGAAAGTTATGGGCTTTTGACTGTTCACGATCACAACTTTTTTGTTATGTCCATAGAAAATCAATAGGGAACAAGATGCTCATTTCCGAGTATGAAAATGGCCATAACTTTTTAAATACTTGAGATATGAAAGTGAATTAGGTGTCAAATTAAACTTATTTTTATGCTTTATCTGATGGGATAAATTACAGACTTGATTTTTAAAATCTCAAAATTTTGTAACATTGCTACTACAAGATGCGAATTTGGAGCATGATGGAATACTCGCAACTTAGAGGAATGAGTACAACTCCAAACACCAATAGTGTGTTTCGTAACATGAAGGATAAAGCAGCTTTCAAAATTTACACTTCATCTGCCACCCTCAGCATTCATTCCATCAAAATATACCCTTGAAGACTGCAAAAGGTTAATTTATTATGGGAACAATGAAATGGCAGATGAGTTGAACAGGAACTTTGGATCCGTCTTCACTAAGGAGGACACAAACAATCTTCATGATGTACTAGTGGCCAGAGGATCTGGGGTGGCGGAGGAACTGAAGGAATTCCACATTAGGCAGGAAATTGTATTGGGTAGACTGATGGGACTAAATGCTGATAAATCCCCAGGGCCTGGTGGTCTCCATCACAGGGTAGTTAAGGAAGTGGCTCCAGACATCGTGGATCTATAGATTCAGGATCAGTTCCTGTGGATTGGAGGGTAGCTAATGTTATCCCACTTTTTAAGAAAGGTGGGAGAGAGAAAACAGGGAATTATAGACCAGTTAGCCTGACACTGGTGGTGGGAAAGATGCTAGAGTCAATCATAAAATATGAAATAGCAGCACATTTGGATAGCAGTAACGGGATCAGTCCAAGTCAGCATGGATTTACGAAGGGGAAATCATGCTTGACTAATCATCTGGATTTTTTTGAAGATGTAGCTAGGAAAATGGACAAGAGGGAGCCAGTGGATGTAGTGTACCTGGACTTTCAGAAAGCATTTGACATCAGTGGGCAAAATTAGGGCACATGGGATTGGGGGTAGAGTGCTGACATGGATAGAAAATTGGTTGGCAGACAGGAAACAAAGAGTAGGGATTAACGGGTCCCTTTCAGAATGGCAGGCAGTGACTAGTGGGGTACCGTAAGGCTCTGTGCTGGGACCGCAACTATTTACAATATACATCAATGATTTAGATGAAGGGATTCAAAGTTACATTAGCAAATTTGCAGATGACACAAAGCTGGGTGGCAGTGTGAACTGTGATGAGGATGCTATGAGAATGCAGGGTGACTTGGACAGGTGTGGTGAGTGGGCAGATGCATGGCAGATGCGGTTTAATGTGGATAAATGTGACGTTATCTACTTTGGTAGCAAAAAGAGAAAGGCAGATTATTATCTGAATGGTGTCAAGTTGGGAAAAGGGGAAGTACAACGGGATCTGGGGGTCCTTGTTCATCACTCAACGAAAGTAAGCATGCAGTACAGCAGGCAGTGAAGAAAGCGAATGGCACGTTGGCCTTCATAACAAAAGGAGTTGAGTATAAGAGCAAAGAGGTCCTTCTGTAATTGTATAGGGCCCTAGCGAGACCACACCTGGAGTATTGTACGCAGTTTTGGTCCCCTAATTTGAGGAAGGACATTCTTGCTATTGAGGGAGTGCAGTGTAAGTTCACAAGGTTAATTCCTGGGATGGCGGAACTGTCATATGCTGAGACTGAGAGGGGATCTTATTGAAACATATAAGATTGTTAAGAATTTGGACACGCTAGCAGCAGGAAACATGTTCCCGATGTTGGGGGAGTCCAGAACCAGGGGCCACAGTTTCAGAATAAGGGGTAAGCCATTTAGAACAGAGATGAGGAAAAACTTTTTTCTTTAGTAACTTGTCAGTTTCTTTGTTGAACTAAATTAAGGCGCATGTTGCAATCAAAAGCGCTTGAACAATTGGTTGTGAATCTGTGGAATTATCTGCCTCAGAAGGCGGTAGAGGCCGGTTCTCTGGATACTTTGAAGAGAAAGTTGGATAGAGCTCTTAAAGATAGTGGAGTCAGGGGATATGGGGAGAAGGCCGTAACGGGGTACTGATTCTGGATGATCAGCCATGATCACAGTGAATGGCGGTGCTGGCTCGAAGGGCTGAATGGCCTACTTCTGCACCTATTGTCCATTGTCATTCTCATGCATTCTCCCCAGTGACATGCCAAAGCCTCAATGCTTTCCTCTCTATTATTCTCTTCTAAATTACATATCTTCTGGATCTTGCACACATTTCCTATTTTTGTTCATTATTCCTGTTCTTGCAACATTATCAAATGTAATCCAATCAATTCTTGTCCTTCAGCTCATCACATGGCATTCCTTTTTATCTTCTCAGCCTTTTCCGTCTTTTCTATTTCTTCTTACAACTGTCCATTTATAACAGCTCATGATTCTGAGAAAATATTTTCAATCAATGTTTACCTTTCAAACCAGAAAAGGTAACCCAACTTCTTCCTTTCACCACTTTGCTATCTTCCCTACCACATCCTAAGATGTGGAATTCTGATTAAGCTGTTGATGACATTTATCTTTTTAAAAATGCTAACCAAAGTGCTCTGCTATTCAAAATATTTAAATTTAACTAGACCAAGTCCCGTCCCCTCAACGCGCGGGATTGGGGAGGAAGAGGAATGCCGGGGGAGGAAGAGAAAGGCTGGGGAGATAGAGGCGGGGGGGAAGAGAGAGGAGGGGGAGAGAGGAAGGAGCGGGGAGAGGAGAGGAAGGGAGAGAGGAGAGAGAGAGAGAGGAGGCGGGAGAGAGGAGGGGGGAGAGAGAGGTGGGGGGGAGAGAGAGGAAGAGAGGCCCTGGGAGGTGGTCGTGAAAGAGAGGCCGGTGGGGGGAGAGAGGAGGGGGGGAGAGGAGGGGGGGGGAGAAGGGGGGGGGGGGGAAAAAGAGGGGGAGGGGGGAAAGAGGGGGAGGGGGGAAAGAGGGGGAGGGGGGAAAGAGGGGGAGGGGGGAAAGAGGGGGAGGGGGGAGAGAGCACAAATGTGTTTTTAAAACATCAACTGTGCTACTCCACTTGAAGTGTAACATATTCATGAAGTTCAAAAAGATTGGTTTTGCTCTTACCACATATGGAGTTGATTCGTGATGTGGGTCTGAAGCTATCAACAAAATCAGAAGCCAGGTTGCCTAGCAACTGCAGGAAAAATTATATACAAAATGTTATACCAAAATAAATCAATAAATATGTTTAGCATTAAAATGTAAAATAATTCATAAGAATTAAGATGTAGCTATTAAAGTGAAAGACAACCAAATAATGATATCCAATTTTTACAATGCATGAGAACTTTGAGATTAAAATGTTTTAATGTTGCTGTGGAGAAGCTTGTGAGTATTAGTGATAAGATTTGAAATTGAGTACCCTAATGGAGATCACTTAACTACATCTTACAGCACTTCTAAAGATTTCCCTTAATTGCTTTCAAAAATAATTAAATTCTAATGCCATACCTTATTTCCCAAGAATATTGACATATTCTGCAGAAATACCATAGCATAAATATTTACAACACTGGAGGTCTGTTCTGTCTATGCCAACCAAAAAAAAAAGCTATAAAGTATAACCCAATTCCCAACTCTCGGACAGTGACCTTGCAGGTTACATCTCATCACTATCTTAGAAACCTGATCAGTTTCTGCTTCCACCATGTTTTTTAAAAATAGAATATTCCAGATCCCTTTGATGAGATTTCCTCCAATCTTTGTGAAATTAGTTTAATATTTATGACAGGTCTATTACCTCCATGTTATAGACTTATCACATTAAATAGGGAAAAGAGGGTAGTTAAGGAAAATGTGGAATTCCAGAAAGAGGGAGGGAGTTGCAGTACTTGGTGGCCTGCACCCAAGAATGTAGCTGCAGAAATGGTAGAGCCATTAGTTGAAAGTTTTCAAAGCTTGCTTTAGTTCCAAAAGGGTGTATGTAGATTGAAAACTGTGACTGCGATGCTCATTTTCAAGAAGGAAGGGAGGCAAAAGGCTGGAAACTGTATGTCGGTTAGCTTAACTGTTTTTGGAAAGATGCTCAAAATAGTATTCAAGGAAGAAATAGCTAGTCATTTTGAAAAGCTCAGTGTAATCAAGTCAACACGGTCTTGTGAAAAGTACAACCATGATTGACAAATTTGTTAGAATTATTTGACGATGTATTAGTCAGAGTCTATAGAGGGGATCCTGTAGATATCTGGAATTTGGATTTTAGAAGACTTGGTAATATGCTACAGTCAATGTTATATATTAGTGCACAGAATAATCGTTCATACTTGGAGAGGTATGTTAATAAGGATTAAAGATTACAGAAGACTGAAAAACTGACGGAATAGGTTGTTTTCAAACTGGAAAGATGCAACTAGAAGAGTTCCCCAAGGATCTCTGAATGATTTACTACCTATGTTAATAATTTACACAAGGGCTGAATGCAACCAACTTTGCTGATAATACAAAGGCATTTAGGAGGGCATGCAGGATTTTTTATTCTGCAATAGGACATAAACAGTTAGAATGATTAGGTGAAAACTTGGCAAAGTTTTAATGAAGGAAAGTGTGAGGTTGTGTACTTAGGTAAAAATAAATCAAAAGGAGTAGTGTAAAGTAGCGGAGTCAAGAGGGATTTGGGTTTTCTGGTGCACAAAACACAAATGTATGCAGGTAAGGCAAGTAATTAAAAAGGCAATGTCATATTGGCCTTTACTGAAGGGGGTTGGAGCTTAAAAATGGCATGGTATGGATACATTGTAAAGTTGGATGTTTATTGTTTAGTGTTACAGGGATAATCTGATTGAAACATACAAAGAACTAAAGGAGTGTAATGATGCACATGCTGAGCTGTTTCCCCATGGAGAAGAGTCTTGGACAAAGGGACACAATTACAAATTAAGGAGGTAGTTGGATATGCAAGAATTTCTTTTTGCAGAGGATGATGTTCTCTTGAAGTTTCTACCTCAAGAGGACTGTGTAGGGAAGATAGCTGGAGGAATTCAAAGAGTAGGTAGATAATTTTTGAAAGGTTGGGGAATCAAAGTTTATATGAATTGGCACAGAAGAAGAGTCCAGGCCTCTGGCAAATCAGGCAATCTCATACTGAACCACGGGACCATTTTGAGCGGACGGGCGTCCTGTTCCTATCTTCTTGTGTCTGTATCACTTTCTCCTTTTATTTGCTCATTTTGCACCAGGATCACTCACAGCAGAGAATAACAAAGCTTTAATGCTTAAGAAAAATGCAAGTCCCTTACCCAATGAGACAACTTTCCTTCTGGATAAAGCTTCCTAATCTCAGTAACTGCAAAATATGCTGGTAAAAGACAAGCATTTCTGTCCAGGATATATGCCACAACCTAGAAAGATTAAAAGAAGGAACAACCATTACATGTTCAAAAGAAAAATATTTAAACTATTCAATTTAAAACAAAACCAAATATTGATTTTGCCAGCATAATATATAAATGAAAAAATATATAGCTTAAATGTAAAAATTTGCATTTGCAGGATATTGATTCAGCTACTACTTGCTACCAATTACTGTATAAAATATCAAAGGTCATGATTTTCAAAAAGGAGCAAGTTGTACATTCTTTTCATCCGGCCTAAGCATTAAAGTATCAGCAAAGACCTAAACAAGCCGATATTTAAGATTACTTTCAACATGGGGAAAAAAGATACCAAAAACTTACATCTTTGGCTGTTTGCAATTGCTGAACAACAGCAGAGCTGACGGTGTTAGGAATAGTTTGAATTTTCTCTAAAATTGCTTTCAATAGGTCTCTTACACCCTAAACAGAGATTGAATTGTGTGTTAAAGATATTTATTGACAAATATGCCATGAAGTTCACGAGTTCAATACAATTCTGAAGAATATATAAACCTTTATTAGCTCTAAGCACACATTTAAGGCTCCAATATTACTTTAACAAAATCACATTGGACTTTTGAACATTACTCAAAATTGAAAGCCTTATTTCAATCACTAGCAACAATAAATAATTTTAATTTAAGCATTCTTTATACCTAATTAGAAATTATTTCTAGCATCTTGGTGAGTTATTCAATTCTTTGCATAGTACCTTGTAGTCAACACCTCCAATTATTTTTCGAATCAGCCTAAAGGTTAGAGCCCAAAGCTGCATTCTCTCCCATTCCAGACTTTCAGAGTTGATTAGCGATTCACAGACCAGCCTGGTAAACAAATAAAGAAATCTCTTCAGAATCTCAATTATCGTGTGGAATTTATTTTTAAAGATCATCATCTATAGTAGTTAGCTAACCCATGACATATTCAATCACAGTCCTACAACTTTACTCACATTTTATGCTGGGTAGAAGGAAAAACCCTCTGGTGAAGCAAGTTATCTAGAATGTCCAAGTTAATTTCCTCATGCCAATCAGTTCCTTCAGTATTAAAAGCAATCATAGTTCATATTTTGCATTCTCTCTTTTTCACCGTCACCATTTCTCATCGACACAGTTCTTTCATCATTGGAATGCATTTTTTTTTTAACCAGAAATCACAAGGTGTATCTTAATCAGCACATCAATATTGGTGAGCAGTTTGCTGTGCCCGTAAAATTGCTTGTTCTAATAATCTGCTTGGGTATAAAATTAAAACTGGAGCTGAATGAAGTCAGTGATGGCTAATATGAACCTGACTCAAGCCCAAGACTGAGGTTCTTTTTGGTATGCAACCTTAAACATTAATGCTATTTCATCAGGTCCCATGAGGCTAGATCTAAGAGTGCAGCTAGGATTTGTGAATTCGGAGCCACTTACTGTGTTATATAAACCCTGTGGGGCTATTCCCCAAGCACTCAAGGAAAATGCCAGTGGTTGGCTTTGCTGTAAAGAATTTTATGAAATTTGAATACCCCCCCCAAACCAAGACACTTAATTTGTCTTCTAATAACATGGCAAAGGGCCAAGTAAGGCACACAATCTAAAAAAACTTACTTTTCAATTATATTAAAATTTGAAAACAGAGGAGAAAATCAAAATATCAACAGAAAACAGCAATTATTTCATAACCTGTATTGTTATGCACTGATTTTTTTGATACATTTAAATAATTCATCCCACAAATAATTAAAATTCTTGGCTTTCTTCTTTCATGTGTACCTGGGGGGTAGTAGTCCACTTTCAACTGCCATTGCAATGCAGTCATATAGAAAGGAAATCCTCTTGGGGTTGTGCTGTCCATGGATGAAGCGAACAATCCACTGTACACACTGTTCGTGAGATTCCTGGCATTCAAAAGCAGTTATCAATGTATCATTGAAAGATCTTATATAGAATGAAGAAAGTCAACTGTAACTGAAAGCATGTTTCAGGTAAATACTGATGCTTGGATTCTAACCTGAGGAAGTGTCATCCAGAGTTGTCTGAAAGCTCCAAGGCAACTGATCAGTTTGGTTCTCTCATCTTCAGCTGTGTCCATAAACATACTGTGAAAAAAATTGTTTGAAAATAGTTGGCTTCAGATACCTTAAATGTAGTTTTAGAAAAATGTATATATATATATATATATGGGAGCAAAACAATTAACAGTCGGTGGTTACGTTCTATAAAGAAACACCAGAGAAAATAGATCTGCTCGAGAACAAGGAATAGATGACATCAGTTGAGTAAAGGAGAAGAGAGGTCAGAGTTCAACTCAAACAGGGTGGAGTCAGCCTGGAAATATCCATTGACCAACTCCTGGGCTTAGACTCAGTTGAGGAATGCATATGGATCCAGAGGTTGCTTGACTGAAAATGAAGGCTTAAACTATATAACAGTTTTCATTACCTTAGGATACAATAAAGCATCTTTATAGACAATAGTTTTGAAAATCGTTTCAATATTATACAATAAAAAAGGATAGCTGCCAATATATTTGAGATTTTGTTGCATCAAGCATCATTTTAGGTACAATATCAGTAACAAATGCAAATATAAGCATTGGTGTCTGTGCTCTCACCAAATGCAAACATTAAAAAAAACTTAATTAATTCAGTTTGAGTAGGTGGTGCCAAAGATAGATTTCCTAATAAAGAATTTATTGTAAATGAGGTTAACTTCCAATTACTTATAGCTCAAAATGACTAAGATGTGAAAATGTACACTCACCCAGCAAATGCTTCCTCAATTACTTCAGTTTTCTGCAAAATAAAACAATATGAAATTAAAGCAAGGAATGTTTAGTTTAGTTTATTGCCACGTGTACCGAGGTACAGTGAAAAGCTTTTGTTGCCTGCTAAGCAGTCAGCGGAAAGACATGTTGGTTTAGTTTTGCTCAGAGAGAAACAGCATGGAAACAGGCCCTTCAGCCCACTGAGTCTATGCTAACCATTGATCACCCGTTCACACTACTTTAGTTTAGTTTAGAGATACAGTGTGGAAAGAGGCCCTTCAGCCCACGCCAACCAATGATCACCCATACATTAGTTCTATCATACACTATCATACACACTATGGACAATTAACAGAAGCCAATAAACCTATAAATTTGCACTTCGTTTGAATGTGGGGGGATACCGGAGCATTTGGAGAAACCCCACGCTGTCACAGGGAGAAGGTGCAAACTCCACGCAGACAGCACCCAAGGTCAGGATCAATAACAGTTCTGTATTATCTCACTCATTCCCTACACATTAGGGAGAAATTTAGAGCCCAATTAATCAACAAGCCCGCATATCTTTGGGAAGTGGAGGATACCGGAGCACCCGCCGAAACCCATGCAGTCACAGGGAGAACGTGCAAACTTCACATGGACAGACCGAAGGTCAGGATTAAATCCAAATCTTTCGTGCTGTAAGGCACCATCTTTCCTAGCTGCACTACTATGACACCCGTTGTTGAGGAAGGGTGTCACAGTAAAAATGTGAATGACTCAGAGGTGGCAGTTCAAAAGCAAATGACAATAATTGACAAGTAATTTTCATGACATTGAAAGTGCTAGGCAATTGCTTTCTCCAACAGAGAGAGTTTAACCATGACATTTGACATTCAATGGCAATACTATCATTAGGTAAACCACCATTAACTTCCTGGGAATCCAAAAACTTAAATAAACCAGCCGTACAAATACTACAGCTACAGGAGTACATCAGAGACTGTGTATTCTGCAGTGAATGCAGACTGTATATTCTGCAGTGCATCTCCCGACAATCGAAAAACTTTCCGCCACCTACTAAGTACGTCAGGAGTGTGATGGAATACTCTTCACCCACAGGTTCTGTGTCATAGAGTGATACAGTGTGGAAACAGGCCCTTAGGCCCAACTCGCCCACAACGGCCAACAATGTCTCATGAAGAACTTCGGTGGGCGGCGCGACTCTCGTCAGCAGCGGCCTCTGCAGTCCGTCTGTGTTTTATTCTTTTTTGTCTCGTTTTTATGTAGTTTTTGTTATTTTTTTTGTTGGGGTATGTGTGTGGGGGGGGGGGGGGGGGCAGGGGGGTGGGGGTGGTGTGGGGGGGAGGGGGTAACTTTAAAATCTTTCCCCTGCACGGGAGACCCGACCTTTTCTTTGTCGGGTTTCCGTTGTCGTTGGGGCTGCAACGTGGAGCGGCCTCCAACAGGAACGACCTGGGGTTCCAGCTGCGGAGCTGCCGACTACTCACCGTCACGGGGCTGGCCGAGTCCGGAGCGGGTGGAGCTGTGGTTGAGCACTGCTGCCACCCGACCTCCGGAGTTTCGGAGGCTGCAACTGCGGGTTTGGCGGACGGCGGCACCGGGAGCCTGCGGGTCCCTGCTGGGGGACCGCTTTTCGGGGCTTCCGCAACGGCGACTTCTCCCGCCCGAGTTGCGGGGTTGAAGAGCACCTGAGCGGGGCCTTACACCATCGCCCCGCGCGGCTTGGAATGGCCGCGGGACTCTGCGAGCGCACGCCGGGGGCTCTAACACCAAGACCCGGTGCGCGACCTTGCATCACCCGGCGTGGCTTTAATGGCCGCGGGACAATCGCCATCGCCAGCCAGGGGCTTTGACTTTGACTCTGACTCTGACATCGGGGGGGGGGGGGGAAGAGTGCAGTGGAGAGATACGTTTTTTTTGCCTTCCATCACAACGATGTGATGGATGTTTGTGTAAACTGTGTTGTGTCTCGGGTCTTTTTGTTTTGTAATGTATGGCTGCAGAAACGACATTTCGTTTGGATCTCAAGGGGTCCAAATGACAATAAATTGAATTGTATTGTATTGTATTGTAAGCTACACTAGTCCCACTTGCCTGCGCTTGGTCCATATCCCTCCAAACTTGTCCTATTCATGTACCTGTCTAACTGTTTCTTAAACAATGGGATAGTCCCAACCTCAACTACCTCTGGTAGCTTTTTCCATACACCCACCACCTTGTGTGAAAAAGTTATCCCTTGGATTCCTAACCTTGAACCTATGTCCTCTGGTCCTCAATTCCCCAACTCTTGGCAAAAGACTCTGTGCATCTACCTGATCTATTCCTCTCATGATTTTGTATACCTCTGTAAGATGTCCCCTTATCCTCCTGCGCTCCATGGAATAGAGACCCAGCCTACTGAACATCACCCTATAGCTCACACCGTCTAGTCCTGGCAACATCCTCGTAAATTGTTTCTGAACCCTTTCAAGCTTGCCAATATCTTTCCTCTAACATGGTGCCCAAAACTGAACACAATATTATGAATGCGGTCTCACCAATGTCTTATACAACTGCAACATGACCTCCCAACTTCTATACGCAATACTCTGAATGATGAAGGCCAAAGTGCCAAAACCTTTTTGACCACCTTATCTACCTGCGACTCGATCTTCAATGAAGCATGCACTCGTTCTCCTAGATCCCTCTGCTCTACAACAATACCCAGTGGCCTACCATTTACTGTGTAGGTCCTGCCCTTGTTCGACATCCCAAAATGCAACACCTCACACTTTGCTGTATTAAATTCCATCAACCTTTCCTCCGCCCACCTAGCCAATCGATCCAGATCCTGCTGCAATCTTTCACAACCATCTTCACTATCTGCAAACCCACTAACCTTTGTATCAACTCTCAACAGGTCCATGCCAGGCCAGGAAAAGTCCAGAAAAAGTGTGTTTCACTGAGATCTCACTCTTTTTCTTTTTTTTAAAGAGCCCCTTTGGCCCATCAGGCCTGTACTAGCCCATGGGTCCCTTCGGCCCATCAGTAAGTATTCCCGCTGCAAGTATTAAACCTCACCCCAGTATTTTTCTCCCTCCCTTCATTTGCTCGCTGTGCCATCCAGGCCAACTTTCCTCCTTCACCCTCACCCTCTCCCCCTTCTCTCTCACCTGTTTTGGGCAGAATTTCTGACAGTTTCTGAGCTGCCAGCCCACCAGGCCTGAGTGACTGAGCTGCCAGCCCAGGAATCCATTCGGCCCACAATGTTCATACTAGCCCTCTGGAAACCAGTCCCTTCAGTCCACAACACCCGTACTAGCGCTCCAGAAAGCCCCCCCCCCCCTCCCCTCCCACTAGCCAGCAATATTGGAATTGGTGCAGAGGTGGAATATTGCGTTGGGGACCAGCCCTCCCAGAATATATAATTCCTGAACCTGGATGTTGCTGATTTCAGGCTCCTGTACCTTCTACCCGAAGGCAGCGGGGAGATGAGTGAGTGGGTCAGTTCAAGAACCTGATGGTGCAAGAAAGTTCCTGAATCTGGTGTTATGCAATTTCAATCTTCTCTACTTCCTGCACCGTGGTAGCAGTGAGAAGAGGTCATGGCCCGGTCACAAGCACACAGCCTTTAGGTGCACCAATGTTGAGGGTCAATGATAAGGAGATGTTGTTACCAATCTATACAGTTACAAAGGAAGATACAAGGACCCAGGAAGCTTGGTGATTAATTTTGTAGGGGATAATAGTAATGCATACTGAGCTATAGTCAATGAACTGCAGACTGGTGTATGCGTTTTTGTAATCTGGAAGGTCGAGAGAAGAGTGTTGTGCCAGCAAAATAGCATTTGCAGATGACTTATTGTAGCAAAAGACAAATTGAAGCAAATCCAGGTCAGTTCTGAGGCAGTTCATTTTTTACCATTGCCAACATGGTACGGTTGATGTAATCAGTTGGTCCGCACAGGTCTTTAGTACTCGGCCAGATACGCCATCTGCGCGGGATACATTGTGTGCATTCATCCTCTTGAAGGATGCTCTGATATTGGCAGACAATGAGATCACGGGGTTGAAACATTTAAGATTATTAATGGTTTGCCGATGTTGGGGAGTCCAGAACCAAGGGCCACAGTTTAAGAATAAGGGGTAAGCCATTTACAATGGAGATGAGGAAACACTTTTTCACACAGAGAGTTGTGAGTGTGGAATTCTCTGCCGCAGAGGGCAGTGGAGGTCGGTTCTCTGGATACTTTCAAGAGAGAGCTAGATGGGGCTCTTAAAGATCCGAAGTCAGAGGATATGGGGAGAAGGCAGGAACAGGCAACTGATTGTGGATGATCAGCCATGATCACATTGAATGGCGGTGCTGGCTCGAAGGGCCTAATGGCCTACTCCTGCACCTATTGTCTATTGGATCATCAGAGACTGTGAAGGCATGTTAAGATGTATAAAGAATAGTGATCAAAACTGAAACACATAAGGTTTTCAAAGTTTTTCACAAAACAGAAAGCTCAGTATTTACTTTCAGAACTTGCCATGGAAGTATTTGCCTTTAAATCTGAATGATTAAATGAATGAATGATGAATGAATGAATGAATAGATTTATTGGCCAAGTATTCACATACAAGGAATTTGCCTTGGTGCTCCGCCCGCAAGTGACAATATGACATACAGTGACAGTTAGGAATAACACATAAAACATTAAACATTAACAATAAAACATAATTGATCATTGAAGCATCAAAACGACTCAACCCTCAAACTAATGCTGCCATTTTAGGCAAATTAATTCTAAAGGTTAAAAACAAAATACTGGAGGATCTCAGTGGGCATGGCAGCATTTATGGAGGGAATGGACATATGACATTTTGGGTTCGGACCCTCCTTCAGACTGTTTTGCACGCTGTCAATTTTAATCTTTTCCATTCAGAGCTACGAGTTATACACAATCGTGATACTTGCATTCAAGCAGTGAATGTCGGCAGGATGTTCAACCACGGAAACTGTATAATAGTATGCAGCAAATGCGGTTCCTTGTGTTTCTGTATAATCCTATCTTCATTGAAAGCTCGCACCTCCAGACTCAGGAGCAGCTACTTTCCTCCGATTATCAGGCTTCCGAATGGTCCTTCTATAAGCTAGCGTACAGTCCGATTCACCTCTGCCATTCTAGTCCGTGCCGAACACATTACTCTCACCTAGTCCCATCTACCTGCACTCACACCATAACCCTCCATTCCTTTCCCGTCCATATACCTATCCAATTTATTTTTAAATGATAAAAACAAACCTGCCTTCACCACTTCCACTGGAAGCTCATTCCACAAAGCTATCACTCTCTGAGTAAATAACTTCCCTCGTGTTGCCCCTAAACTATTGTCCCTTAATTCTCAAATCATGTCCTCTTGTTTGAATCTTCCCTACTCTCAATGGAAAAAGCTTATCCACGTCAACTCTGTCTATCCCTCTCATAATTTTAAAGACCTCTATCAAGTCCCCCCCTTAACCTTCTGCGCTCCAAAGAATAAAGACCTATCTTGTTCAACCTTTCTCTGTAACTTAGTTGCTGAAACCCAGGCAACATTCTAGTAAATCTCCTCTGTACTCTCTCTATTTTGTTGACATCTTTCCTATAATTTGGCGACCAGAATTGTACACCATATTCCAGAATTGGCCTAACCAATGCCTTGTACAATTTTAACATTACATCCCAACTTTTATACTCAATACTCCGATTTATAAAGGCCAGCACACCAAAAGCTTTCTTTACCATCTACATGAGATTCCACCTTCAGGGAACTGTGCACAGTTACTCCTATATCCCTCTGTTCAACTGCATTCCTCAATTCGCTACCATTAACCATGTACGTCCTATTTTGATTTGTCCTGCCAAGATGTAGCACCTCACACTTATCAGCATTAAACTCCATCTGTCATCTTTCAGCCCACTCTTCCAAATGGCCTAAATCTCTCTGTAGACTTTGGAAATCTACTCCATTATCCACAACACCACCTATCTTAGTATCATCTGCATACTTACTAATCCAATTTACCACACCATCATCCAGATCATTGATGTACATGACAAACAACAGTGGACATTAGACTTTTAGGCTCTGCAACTGATACTCTGCAATACCGAAAACTATATTCTGCACTCTGGACCTTTCCTTCATTCTATCTATTGTACTAGAGTTTGGCTTGATTGCATTTATGTCTGGTATATCTGACCTGTCTGATTAGCATGCAAAACAAATCTTTTCACTGCATCTCGGTAAATGTGAGAATAATAAACCTAAACCTGCATCTCAAACTTACCAAGGTTTTGATCCCTCCTCTTCTCTCCACCCGCTCCCTCCCATCGCTATCTCCCGACCCTCGTCCCACCGCCTCACATCTGCCTCTCGTACCCGCGCTCTCTCCATCCCTCCAACACCCAGGGACACCCACTCCCCCCTCTTTCTCCCTCCCTCCCTCCCACTCGCTCTTATTCAAACTTTCCCCTCGCTTGGATCTTTCCCAGCCTTTCACTCACCACCACCTCCTCGAAGATGCTCTGTAGCTGCGTCTCCATGGAAACGGCCATCTTCCCCGCTTGAGCCGCCCGCTCCCCGTCGATCCAGGGCAAGCGGGGACAGCTTCCGCTTCCCGGATCACTGGCGCCGTCGCCTCTCACCCTCCGCCCTGCCGCAATGGCTCAGTCACTGTGGTTCCGGGGGAAGGGGCACGAACACTCTGTGAGGCTCCGCTGAAGATCCACGGGAACCCACCCCGTCACCCGGCGCCCTGTGTGGGGGAGCCGGCGCTCGCTGCTGGTGCAGGGGGTTGCTCGGTGGAGGCTCGGACACAACCAAAGATCCTATAGCGGGGACGGACGGACGGGCGGACCGGCGCGCGCGAGCTCGTGCTCACGCACAAACAATCGAGCGCGCGCGCTCCCTGCGCCCGGAGCCTCGGCGGCGGCGACGCAACAACGCAGCAGGAGCGGGGGCGCGCACGTCTGCGCCTCGCCGGTGACGCAAGTGCACGATGAGGCGGTCGGGCGTCGCGCCCCCTGCGGCCACCTGCGACGCCACATCCTCGGCAGCACAAGACCAAGACCAAGATCAAGATCCAACCCCAGGCCACCTCTAACCTGTAGAAAACAAGCAATGCAGATGCTGCTTAATACACAAAAGGACACAGTACAGGTGTCAGAGGTTATGGTGACAAGGCAGGAGAATGGGGTTCGGAGGGAGAGATAGATCAGCCATGATTGAATGGCGGAGTAGACTCGATGGGCCGAATGGCCTAATTCCACTCCTATTCCTTATTGGGGGGGGGTGTTGCACTTAAGGTAATCGGGTCAAAGGGAGTGATGCACGGAGCAGCTTAATCCACGTGGAGGTCATGGCTGCCTTGGCACACACTGTTAACACATGAAACAGGTACTTTCTTACCTGTTAAATACTGCCAAAATTGTCAATTTTTGCTCCGTAAATAATTGTGGGTGCTGTCATTGAAAGCGGGAAGGTATCAGGTTTAAACTGGTGTTATCTCATGGTGTAGCGTCTTTTACAATCCGTGACTAGCTGCAATCATTGTCGTGTCCAGACAGCACCATTTCGATAAGCCTTCGCTATATAAAGTGAACTAAAACTCAGCAATTTGATGGCAATATTGTGGGGTTATTTTTTTGGGTAACTGAGCGCTCAGAACCAAATGCTCTAGTATCTTTGCTCTGAACCCGAGCACCAAGGTGTAAGTGGCCGAAGGAGCGCATCTCTCGGGACTGCCCCCATGCTCCCCCCCCCGGGGTCAGCGCTGTCCGGCCATGGCCGCCCTCCGCCCCGTCTCCCCCTGTGGGCCGCACTGGCTGTGGGTCAGCAGCGCCCACACATGGGGCCAGGTGTAGCGGGGCCGGGTGAAGCGGGGTCGTGGCTCCGGGCAACATCAGCTGCTGCACACTTGGATCTGCTCCCTCTGCCCACCCAAAGTCACTGACCGCGCGGCACCGACACCCGACCTCCTCCTTCCCCTCCCAACCTGTTGAGGCAATGTCTGGTGGGGGGTTGGTGGTGGTTCAGAGAGGAGGGGGGCCTGAGGACTAGTGTATGGGTGGGGAGTAGTTGAGGTAACCTGGTTAAACGAGGGGGAAGGGGAAGACCCAGTGGACTCATTACTGAGGTTCCCTGTAGGAGGTGGGGAGCAGTAGGTCCCAGGTGTCAAACCACATGGTGTTGGAGTCTGCAGCATGGAGGCTGTGGGCCTGGTGCTGAGCCTGGAACTCAGGTGAGACGATGGATCCGGGTTGGGTCTGAGCTGGAAGGTCTGGAAGCCCCGAGGCAGAAGATGGAGTCGCATGCAAGCACCAAGAAAACAAACGTGGCTATGGTAGTAAGTCTGGGTTAAACGTGGTCGTAGAGTCAGTGAGCTGGAAGAATCACAGAGCGGGAGCAGTGAGAGAGGGTGATGCAGAACTCTCATCTGAGGGAGGAGGAGAACTTCTTCAAAATAGGCATACCTGGAGGAGACTTCACAAAGGAGCAGACAAAATGTGTATGAAGGACCTGCAGTTGTTGGTTTACACTGAGGATAGACACAAAATGCTGGAGTAATAATCCCCATAGCAAAGAAACCAGTTGTTGCCTGCCTAAATGACTACCGCCCTGTCGCCCTGACCTCAATAATAATGAAGTGTTTTGAACGCCTGGTGAAACCCCACATTACTGCCAGCCTCCCCTCATCGTTAGACCCCCTCCAGTTTGCCTATCGCCCCAACCGTTCTACAGAGGATGCCATCTCTACCACGCTGCACACAGTACTCACGCATCAGCGTCTAACACCATCATCCCACAGAGACTTGTGGAGAAACTAACCCTGCTGGGCCTCAACACCACCCTGTGTCACTGGATCTTGGACTTTCTGACAGAGAGACCGCAGTCAGTCTGTGTTGGCAAGAACACTTCAGGCTCGATCACGCTGAGCACCGGCTCCCCTCAAGGCTGTGTGCTCAGCCCGCTATTGTTCACATTGCTCACATATGACTGTGCTGCTAGATTCAGGGACAATAAGATCATAAAATTCGCGGATGACACAACAGTGGTGGGACTCATCAGCGGAGATGACGAATCAATGTACAGGGAGGAAGTAAAACAACTAGTGGACTGGTGCGGCAAAAATAATCTAGAATTAAATGTAGACAAAACAAAGGAGATGGTTGTCGACTTCAGGAGGGCGCAGCCAAAGCATACACCCCTCAACATCAGTGGCACCACAGTGGAGAGAGTGGAGAGCATAAAGTCCCTCGGTGTGCAAATTACAGACAGTCTCACCTGGTCCAGGAACACCACTGGGACCGTCAAACGGGCCCATCAGCGACTGCACTTCCTGAGGAAACTAAAACAGGCCTCACTCCCCACCAACATCCTCAGGACTTTCTACAGGGGTACGGTGGAGTCTGTACTCACGTACTGCATAAATACGTGGTACTCCACCTGCAACTGCTCGGACAGGAAGGCTCTGCAGAGGGTAGTGAGGGGAGCAGAGAGGATCATTGGCGTCTCCCTACCCTCGGTACAAGAACTGTTCCAGAGCCGCTGTCTGAAAAAAGCTCTGAGAATTGCTAAGGACAAACTGCACCCCCTCCACATACACCTGGATCTCCTGCCATCAGGCAAGAGATATCGCAGCATCAAAGCCCGGACTAGAAGACTGCTAAACAGCTTCCTACCACAGGCTGTGAGGCTGCTAAACAGTCACTCTGTACTCACAGTCACCTGATTCTGAGGCTTGGCACGGACACTTTAATAACTGGCACTGGCCACTTTAATAGCTGGCACTGGCCACTCAAATCAGCTGCCCCGGACATTTTTATGATTGGTTTTTACTGTATTTTAACGTTGTTGTTTTACCTGCTTTTAACTATTTATACTGTTCCATCAGGGACTGGATTGTTTTTAGTGTTATTATGTGTGAAATGTTTTAAATTTCATGTGCGATGCTCCGGTATTCCCTGGGAAACGTCTTTTCATTTTGCACTGTACAACTGTTGCTTGCAAGATGACAATAAAGGTTGATTGATAGATTGATTGATTGAGTAAGTCAGTGGGACAGGCAGCATCTCAGATGCAAAGGAGTGGGTGACATTTCAGGTCAAGACTTCTTCAGATTGAGAATCAGGGGAGAGGGAGTCTAGAGATATGGAAGGGTAAAGTATAAAAACGACAGATCAAAGCAGATGATGAGAAGGAAATGTAGAATGGTTCATTGTTAGCTGAGGGGAAGGTGACAAGGTATCTCGCAGCTCCGCTCTTGTTCCCCTTCACCATCCCCTAGTCTTCACCATACCAGCCATCGCATACAGCACATAATC
Source organism: Amblyraja radiata (assembly GCF_010909765.2). NCBI lineage: Eukaryota > Metazoa > Chordata > Chondrichthyes > Rajiformes > Rajidae > Amblyraja > Amblyraja radiata. Next base: position 56,323,255 of record NC_045960.1, read on the forward strand.
CTCCGACATTTTTGCCACCTCCAACGGGATCCCACCATTAGCCACATCGTCCCATCTCCACCCCATTCCGCTTTCCGCAGAGACCATTCCCTCAGCGACTCCCTGGTTAACTCGTCACTGCCCACCCAAACCACCCACTCCACAGATACTTTCCCCTGCACACACCATGCCACAGGTTCCTCAATGCTTTCCTTGAACAGTGTCCTAATCTCTCTAGAAACACCCTCCTTTGCCTGGCGAAAATTGTCTTTATCCTCAACAACTTTTCTTTTGATTCCTTTCACTTTCTTCAAATCAAATGTGTAGCCATGGGAACTCATATGGGCCCTAGCTGTCTTTCTTTTTGTTGGCTACATTAAACACAATTTCTTCCAAATGTACCCTGACATCAGCTCTCCAACTATTTCTCCATATCGCCGCTACGATCCCTTGATCGCTGGAGAACACCCGACCCGACTGAGGATCACAGGTGCTGTACCTGGAAACACCGGGGAGACCTCCGGAGCTGACGAGCAGGCTCACCCAGGAGTAACGGAGCTGGAGCTGCTGACTGTGAGGGAACCCCCATTCGCAACGGAGCTGGAGCTGCCATCTGCAAGGGAATCTCCGTTCCAGCGCAGGTTCGCAGAAACAGCAGGTACAGTAAGCTCAGTACCTGGAAACTACGGGGAGGCCTCCATTGTGTCCGGAAACGTGGCCGACGGGCAGGACTTCAGGTCAGACTGAAGCGTAGGGGACATCGGCCCCCTCTCCCTACCATCCTACTAACCAATTTACAGTCCATGGAAAATAAAGTGGAGGACTTAAGGGCAAGACTGCTTTACCAAAGGGAGCTGAGGGAATGCTCTATGCTCTGTGTTCTGTTTCACAGAGACATGGCTCACCCCCAGCTCTCTAGACTCAGCCATCCAGCCTGAAGGTTTTTCCATCCACCATATGGACCGTACACTGGCATCTGGGAAAGGGAGAGGAGGGGGCGTCTGCCTCATGGTCAACTCTGCGTGGTGCTCAGACGTGGCAGTCCTATCCAACTCCTGCTCTCCACACCTCAAACATCTGGCGGTAAAGTGCCGTCCCTTCTACCTACCGAGGGAATTCACCTCCATCATCCTGACCGCGGTCTACATCCGACCCCAGCCTCATGGCCATCTGGCACTGGGGGAGCTGCATGCAGTGGTCAACAAGCACCAGATGTCTTACCCCGAGGCATTTACCACCATAGCCGGGGACTTCAACAAAGCCAGCCTTAAGAAATTGCTCCCTAACTTCCAGCAACATGTCTCCAGATGCACCAGAGGATCAAACACCCTCGACCACTGCTACACGACCATCAAGGATGCCTATTGCTCTATCCCTCGCCTTCACTTTGGTAAATCCGACCATACTGCGGTGCTTCTTCCTGCCTATAGGGAGCAATTGAAGAGCGCACCCCCAGAGGTGAGGACAGTACAGAGCTGGTCGGGGGAGGCAGAGGAACAACTCCAGAACTGCTTGGAGTCTGTACACAGGGCAATGTTCAGGGACTCGGCAACGGACCTGAATGAATACGAAATTATAGACTTCATAAAGAAATGTGTGGAGGATTGCATCCCAGCTAAAACCTTCCGAGCGTTTCCTAACCAGAACTTGGATGAATCATGAGATCTGCATTCTTCTGAAGACCAGATCCCGAGCATTCAGGTCTGGAGATACAGAGGTCTACAAGAAGTCCAGATACGACCCTGGTAAGGCCATCAAAAAGGCCAAATGGGACTTCTGCTCCATGCTGGAGGATGAGACGGATGTTCGGCAACTGTGCAAGGCTTGAACGCCATCACCGCCTACAAGGCAAAATCAGGAGGCAGCGCAAATGTCAGCGAAGCATCACTCCCTGACGAGCTCAATGCATTCTATGCACGCTTTGATAGGGAGAACACTGATGTGCCTTCCCGAGCCCCCATTCACCATGATCGTGTTTCAGTCACAGTAACAGAGGCCGACGTCAGAAGATCTTTAAGAGGGGTGAACCCTCGGAAAGCACCTGAACCTGATGGTATACCCAGTCGTGTTCTAAAAACCTGTGCGGACCAACTGGCTGGAGTTTTACAGTCATTTTCAACCTCTCACGTCTGAGGTTCCCACCTGTTTTAAAAGGGCATCAATTATACCAGTGCCCAAGAAGAGCAAGGTGACGTGCCTCAATGACTATCGACCAGTGGCACTAACGTCTGTGGTGATGAAGTGCTTTGAGAGGTTGATTATGGCTCATATCAACTCCTACCTCAACAAGAACCTCGACCCACTGCAGTTCGCTTACCACCACAACAGATCAAAGGTGGATGTGATCTCACTGGCTCTCCACTCCGCTCTGGACCACTTGGATAACAAAACCTCATATGTCAGGCTGTTATTCATTGACTGCAGCTCAGTGTTTAACACCATCATCCCCTCCAAGCTGGTTACCAAAATCTCAGATCTGGATCTCAGTGCATCCCTCTGCAATTGGATCCTCGACTTCCTCATCCCCAGACCACAGTCTGTCCGTATTGGTGGAAATGTGTCATCCTCGATAACAATCAGCACGGGAACACCTCAAGGTTGCGTGTTCAGCCCCCTGCTGTACTAGCTATACTACTGTACTAGCTACTGCGTAGCCGGACATAGTGCGAACTCCATCATCAAGTTCGCCGACGACACCACTGTTTTGGAACGTATCACTGATGGGGACGAGTCAGAGTATAGAAGTGAGATCGACCGAATGACCAAATGGTGCCAGCGCAATAACCTGGCCCTCAACACCAGCAAAACCAAGGTACTGACTGTGGACTTTGGATGGTGGAAGGTAATTGTTAAATGAGGAACGGTCCTGAGGATGCCACAAGGTAGCAGATTGTGGGCAGCAATGGGGTAAGGAGGAGAGGGGGAAGGAGGAGAGGGGGCGAGGAAGCCATTTAGGAGGAGACTGAAAGAGGGGATTAGGATGGGCGAGTTTAGAGTAAGTGGAATATTTTTTTTTAAGTGCCCAAGGTTGGGTATCTATCTCCATGATGTATATGATCAGAGGATATCTTTGTGCACTTTATGAATGCACATTAAGCCTGTGCAGTAGAGTCTTTCGCCATTCACCTTGGTCATCCTTGCCATTGGACCATGACGTCACTGTTAAGATTGTGTGCTTGCTGGTGAACATTGGCCATCCCCTGTTAAAATAACTCTACAGCCCAAGAAAAGAAAAGAAAACACAGCATTTGGTTCCTGTTTGAAGAATTCTCCAACCCAAAACGTTGCCTATCCATGCCCACCAGAGATGTGGCCTGTGTCATTGAGTTTCTCCTACACTTTGTGTTCTGCGCAGCATTTTCAGTGTTCAAACCTCCATCGATAAACATAGCTGGTGAAACTGTCGTGTGTTGCTGTCAGTGTGGGTTTTTTTTCTCTCTTTTCTCCCTCCACCCCCATTAAAATTTACAGGTCTTTTGAATTCATAAAATAGTTATTTTTTTTATTTTAGAGATCAGCGCGGAAACAGGCCCTTCGGCCCACCGGGACCGCGCCGACCAGTGATCCCTGCACATTAACACCATCCTACACGCACTAGGGACAATTAAAAAAAAATGTTTTAACCTACAAACCAATTAACCTACAAACCTGTACACCTTTGGAGTGTGGGAGGAAACCGAAGAGCTCGGAGAAAACCCACGCAGGTCATGGGGAGAACGTACAAATTCCATACAGACAGCAGCCGTAGTCGGGATGTGTTTGCTGTAAGGCAGCAACTCTATCACTGCACCACCATGACGGCCCTTATTGGGTCATGGAACTTGCTGAAAGTCTTTAGGCTGTCAGGCACTGTGGAAAATGCGAGACAAAATGCTTTGATTCTTTTATGAGACTGGTGAGAATCATTTCATGTTGACAATGGTGTTGGCCAAAGCCCCTTTCACAGCTTTTTAACTTGGTGTGCTGTTCTCTCAGGTACATAGTCTACCATGTATCCTACAATCATAAGTGCAACTTTTAATATGTAGTGTACTGATCAGTGATAACCCATGAATCATAACTCCAACCAGCTACTAATATATTGCACGTGTTTATATGCATGTTTGTTCACTCTTTATGAGAAGCTGTATTGAGAAACAAGATAGGAAAAGTTTCAAGGGTGTGTTCATAATTTTACCCTTGCCCACTGATAGGGAATTATGAGTTATAAATGAACAGATATTGAAAAACTACAGATGCTGGAAATCTAAGACGAGCTGAAAATGTTAGAAATACGGGAGCCAAGCAGCATCTATAGGAAAAACAGAATTAACATTTATAGTCAAGATCCTTTGTCAGAAAACAAATTCATAATAAATTGCAGAGAGGAGAGAGGGAGGGATGAATAGGACAAAGGGAATATTTCTCTTAGAAATCAAAAATGCCCTCGGTACCCTTGGGTCAGGTGGCATCTGTAGAAAGACAAACAGAATTTCAGCTTAAATGAGCAAACAACTCTCCTCTCCCACGTTAACTCCACTCCGTATTAAACCTTTGACCAGGTGACTTCATTTACAGTTTATCCCCAGGGCAAGTGTGGCTGCAATCTACCAGAAATATGTTAGTTATCAGGCAACTGAACCATCCTACCACAACTCCAGAGCAGTCATGAACTACCTTCTACCTCATTGGAGACCCTCAGACTATCTTTAAGAAAGAACTGCAGATGCTGGAAAAATCGAAGGGTGACAAAGATGCGGGAGAAACTCAGCGGGTGAGGCAGCATCTATGGAGCGAAGGTATTGGTGACGTTTCGGATCGAGAAGGTCTCGACCCGAAACGTCACCTATTCCTTCGCTCCATAGATGCTGCCTCACCCGCTGAGTTGCTCCAACATTTTTGTCTACCTCAGACTATCTTTGATTGGACATTACTGGCTTTATCTTGCACTAAACGTTATTCACATTATTCTCTTTATCATGTATCTGTACACTGTGGATGGCTCGATTATAATCATGTATTGTCTTTCCGTGGACTGGTCGGCACGCAACAAAAGCTTTTCACTGTACCTCGGTACATGTGACAATAAACTCAAACTCAACCATCCTTTTGTCTATCCCACCCCCACATTCCCTGCTTCTTAACACTTATGTCTTCTTCCTAGTTTGATGAAATATATTCAACATGAAACATTAACTCAGTTTCTCTTTTCACAAAACTGAGGTTTAGATGGATAAGGGCCAAATACAGGAAAATGGGACTAGCTTAGATGGGGCATCTTGGACAGCATGGACAATTTGAGCTAAGGAGCCTGTTTCCCTGCTGTATGAATGTTGCCTGGCCTGCTGGACGCTTTCAACATTCTTCTTTATTTTTAGCTTTTCACCATCTGCAGTTCTTCTGATTTTCGTTATCCCTGGTGGAGTGAAGCTAGGATGCCTTGGTGATTTTTTTTTGATGAAGTTATTTGACTGGTCGGATAATGGGACGTTGAAGAAAAAGAGAGAATATACAGACAAAACATATAAAACCTACCTATATGGAGCAGCAGGAAATATCCAGGATATGCAGAGAGAAACTGAATCAATATTACATATAGGTGACTTACAGTTGAATTGGCCACTGATATAAGGTAAGTTACCTGAAGTTTTTGAATTTGTGGATTATAATATATCAAGATTAGTGCGAAACTAGAGGATTAGGAAGCTTTTAAAGACCAATGGAAGGTAACTAAAAAGGTAATACGGGGAGAAAAGATGAAATGTAAAAGTAAGCTAACCAATAATATAAATGAGCATAGCAAAAGTTTCTTCAGGTACATAAAGAGTAAGAGACAGGCAAGAGTGGACATTGGACCACCGGAGAATAATGCTGCAGAAGTGATAATGGGGAATAAAGAAATGGCAGAGGAATTAGGTTGTTTTTGTGTCAGTCTTCACAACAGATGACCAGCAATGTACCTGAAATTCAAGAGAGTCAGGGGGTAGAAGTTAGTTGAGTGGCTATTACAAAGGAAACGGTGCTTAGGAAGTTGAAAGGTCTGAAGTTGGATGTCACCTGGACCATATGGACTACACCTCAGGGTTCTGAAAGAGATGGCTTTAGAGATTGGAGGCATTAGTGGTAATCTTTCAAGAATCACTATAGTCAAGAGTGGTTTCAGAGCACTGAAAAACTGCAAATATTACTCCGCTGTTCAAGATGTGAGTGAAGCAAAAGAGTGGAAACGACAGGCTGACTTTTCTCCTTCCCAGTTTTGAAGAAAGATCTTCAACATGAAACATTAACATTGGTAAGATTGGTAAGATTTTAGGGTCTATTATTAAGGATGAGGTTTCCAAGTACAGAGGCTCCTGATAAAATAGGCTGAATTCAGCATGATGAAGGGGAGATCTAGTCTGACAAATCAGTTTGAATACTTTGAGGAAGTTAATAGCAGGATAGACAAAGGATAGACAAAGACTATGGATGTGGGTTACCTGGATTTTCAGAAGGCATTTGATTAGAGCTCAGGGTATTCGAGGGAAGATGCTATCATGGATGGCAGGTTGGCTGAATGGCAGAAGGCAAAGAGTGGGAATAAAGGGGGCTTTTTCGGTTTGGCTGCCAGTGACTAGCGGAGTTCCACAGGGGTCGGTGCTGGAGTCGCTACTCTTCAGATTGTATATCAGTGATTTGGATAAGGGGATTGAAGGATTTGTGGCCAAATATGCGGATGATACGGTTAGGTAGAGGGGCAGATAATGCAATGAAAGCAGGGACTTTGCAGAAGGATTTGGATAGGGGAGAGTGGGAAGAGAAGTGGCTGACAAAATACAATGTAGCAAAATGTGCAGTCATGCATTATGAGAGTAGGAAAAAGGCATGGACTATTTTCTAAACGGGGAAAGGATTCAGAAATCGGAGGTGCTAAGAGACTTGTGAGTGCTGGTGCACGATTCCCAAAACGTTAATTTGCAAGTTGAATAGGTAGAAAGGAAGGCAAATGGAATGATATTATCTTTTTCGAGTGGACTGAAATATAAAACAGGGATGTAATGTTGAGGCTCTATAAGGCACTGGTCAGACTGCATCTGGAGTATTGTTTGCAGTTTTGGGCCACATTTCCAAGGAAGGATGTGCTAGCATTGCAGAGGGTCCAGAGGAGGTTTATAAGAATGATCTTGGAGATGACTGGGATAACATATTTTGAGAGTTTGATGAGACTGAACCTGCACTCACTGGAGTTTAGAAGAATGAGGGGGAACCTCATTGAAACTTATCAAATAGTGAAAGGTCTGAATAGTGTGGGTGTGAAGACGATGTTTCCATTAGCGGGAGAGTCTTGAACCAGAGGACATAGCCTCAGAACCTTTATAAAAACGAGGAGGAATTTATTTAGTCAGTGGGTGGTTAATCTGTGGAATTCGTTGCCACAGCCGGCTGTGGAGGCTGACATTGTGTATTTTTAAGGTGGAGATTGAAGATACTTGATTGGTTAGGGTATCAAGGGTTATGGGGAGAAGGCAGGAGAGTGGGATTGAGAAGGAAAGATAGATCAGCCATGATTGAATGGCAGAGTAGACTCGATGGGCTGAATGGCCTATTTCCGCTATTATGACAAATGAACCTATGAACTAAAGAATGCATATGGTATGCTTGCCTTCATTGGTCGAAGCATTGAGTGTAGAGATGTGGAACTATGATGCAGCTTTATTGAAATTTAGTTTTGGCCTCATTTGGAAGTTTGTACGTCTTTACAGGAAGAATATGGAGGGTGCAAAGGTGGTTTACCAGAATAATACGTGAATTTGAGGGTGAACAAACTTAGATTGTTTCCTCTGGGATGTCATAGGTAGAAGGGGGAACGTGACAGAAATACATTGAATTATGAGAAGCATAGATAGGGTGGATAGTCAGAACCTTTTTCCCAGGATGAAAATGTCAACGCTGAGAAAACATAGCTTTAAGGTTAGAGGGGCAATGATATCTCCAATAATATTTTTAATAAAGTCAAGTTACTCAAGCACTTTGTGTCCTTTTTTGTAAACCAGCATCTGCAGTTCTTTGCTTCTACTTATTTTCCAACTTGGCTGGAGATGGATCACGTTACTATTTTTAATTTTTAACTCTATGGAAGAACATTTCGAGTCTCCCTTGTACCAATGACACAGACTGCTGACATCAGTTGAAAACATAATTTTAATTATGGGTTGTTCATAGTGAAATGGACATTAATCTGTTGACACCCAAGATGTTGTACGCTGACGCTGACTCTTTAATGCAGTAGCAGCATATCATATTTATTAATCTGCATAATGGAACTATTCCCATAACCATCAGAGTATGGTATCAGGAAGCAGATGAGAATAGAAGATTCATCTGTTTCGAAATTTCAACTCTGAAATCAGATATATTTTGTGCTCAACTATTAAGACCTTTAAAACCAATTTTTTTAAATAGAAAATTAACATGTACTTTATAATCATTCAATAATTCAATTTCAGCAAGTTAGTTATTGTTGTTAGTTATTAACTCATTGTTAATATATATGACTGTATATAATAAATTCTGACTATGGTATATAATAATACGGACATTAATCTCGACCTGCAAAGTGCATGAAGACATGCAAGTTCACAGATTTGTAGGTTGAAAAGGAAAAAGGAATTAGTAGAGAATTTGAGAGAGAGAGAGAGAGAGAGAGAGAGGGGGAGAGGGAGAGAGAGAGATAGAGAGAGAGAGAGTGGGGGGGTGGGGAGAGAGAGAGAGAGAGCGAGAGAGAGAGAGAGAGAGAGAGAGAGAGAGAGAGAGAGAGAGAGAGAGAGAGAGAGAACAAATTAATTTTAACTGGTTTGACAATTTGTGTTTCCACCTGAGAAACAGACTCAGAAATGACAGACTCATCGGAAAATAAGGAAGTAAAAAAGTACAAAATACTATGTGTGGTAAGTAATTTATTATCAAGAATTTTGTTACAGCTATGCCCTATACTTATTTTATTTGAAATGATTTTAGTAACTTTTTAACATATTTGTACATTTGGATCTCCCTTTTGGTGGCACATTGATGCAGCAGTGGAGTTGCGGCGTTACAGCGCAACAGACCCGGGTTCAATCCTGATTACGGGTGCTGGCTATACGGAGATTGTACATTCTCCTTGTGACCCCATGGATTTTTTCCCACATCCCAAAGACATACAGGTTTCGTAGGCTAATTGGCTTTGGTAAAATTGTGCATTTTCCGCAGTATGTTGGCTAGTGCTAGTATACGGGGTGATCGTTGGTCAGCGCGGGCTCGGTGGGCCGACGGGCCTGTTTCTTCGCTGTATATCTAAAGTCTGAAGTTTACCTGTACAGACATTGATAAAATTATGAATAAATTTGGTATAGCTGAAAGATTTTACATGTAAATATATTTTTTAATACAATTCACCATTTTAATGGAATAAACAATGGAAAAAACACATAAACTAAATATGTTGGAAACTCTCAGTAGGTTAGGAAGTATCTGTGGAAAGAGAAATAGAGTTTATGTTTCAGATAATAGACCTTTCAGATTTTCAGCATGTTATTGATTCACAGGTACTGAATCAAATAACAAATTACGAATAAAACTTGACTTGACTTGACTTGAATAACAGATTATGCTACATTTTATTTTCAAACTAAATTTGGTCAACTTATTTTAAGTTAAATTAAATTGTTTAAATTATGTTGAATCAGTATGTAGCATTTCTAACCACTGATAAAACTGACTTCATACTATAAATGTGGCTGAATTTTTATTAATCTCACTGTGAAATAGTTTCATAATGGCATAGGTCGCAACCATTGTCATGAATAATTTTTCAAAACATAGCATTCAAACATTTTTATAAATAAGTAACATATGTCAATTTCATATATATGGTAACTGGCTAAAGAAAGGAGATCTGTGTTTGTATTAGTGATTAGAAAGGCTACAGAATATTTTTTAATCCAGTGTGGAATGTTTCCATTGCTGTCATTTTAAGTCTGTGATAAAGGCCAATGTTGCTATCTGTTTCAGCCATGACTCAGTTGTCTCTGAGTCAGTAAGGTGCAGTTTCAAATCCACTCTGGACACTTGAGCTTATAAATCTGGGGTTTTGCCTCCACTGTAGGAATACAAGACCATTCTTATGTAATCAATGATTTATTTATTTGAACGGCCAAAAGTGAGTCACCTCAGAAGCATGTTGGAATGGTGATACTATCCGGTGGACGTGGTTTGTACCAAATTTGAGGTCCTGATCATTAAGTATATCATCACTGACCTAAGTAGGTATGTGTAGGAAGGAACTGCAGATGCTGGTTTATACCGACAATAGCCACAAAATGCTGGAGCAATTCAGCAGGACAGGCAGCATCTCTAGAGAGAAGGAATGGATGACTTTTCAAGGGTCCCCACCAGCTCAGATGCTGCCTGTCCCACTGAGTTACTCCAGCATTCTGTGACTGACTTAAGTAGGAATACCTTCAGCTCCCAAAGCCTTGTTTTATTTGGAGGTCGGCATTTTTGGCATCTTATTTGAGTCATAGAATCATATAGCATGGAAACATAGAAAATAGGTGCAGGAGTAGGCCATTCGGCCCTTCGAGCCTGCACCACCATTCAATATGATCATGGCTGATCATCCAACACAGTATCCCATCCCTGCCTTCTCTCCATACCCCCTGTTCCCTTTAGCCACAAGGGCCACATCTAACTCCCTCTTAAAAATAGCCAATGAACTGACCTCAACTACCTTCTGTGGCAGAGAATTCCACAGATTCACCACTCTCTGTGTAAGGTCCTTCAGCCCATTTCATCCATGCCGACCAAGACGTCCCATCCAAGCTAGTGCATTTGCCAACATTTGGCCCATATCCCTCTAAATCCTTTCTATACATGTACCTGTCCAAATGTCTTAAATGTTGTTATTGTGTCTGCCTCAACTACTTGCTCTGCCAGCTCATTCCATATACCCATCTGTGTTAAAAAGTTGCCCCTCAGATTCTTATTAAATCTTTCCCTCACCTTACGGTCTCGATTGTCCTACCATGGGAAAAGAACTCAGAGCATTCACCCTATATTCCACTCATTATTTTATACACCTCTATATGATCACTCCTCAGCCTCCAATGCTCTAAAGTATAAAGTCCTAGTCTTCCTAATTTCTGTCTATAAGCTCAGGTCATTAAGACCTATCAACATTCTTGAGCTGCCTCACCAATGTCTTGTACAACATTTTAGTTCAGCATAGTTTATTATTGTCATGGGTACTGAGGTACAGTGAAAGGCTTGTTGTTGCATGCTATCCAGTCAAAGAAAGGAAAGACTATGGATGAATACAATACTTTATACAGTGCACAGATAACAGGGCACAGGGGAATCGAGAACCAGAGGACATAGCTTTATGGAGAAGGGGGAAAGCTTTAACAGCTACCCGAAGGGCCACTTTTTCACACTGGGCGATGGGTATATGGAACGAGCTTCCCGAGGAGGAAGTTGAGGCAGATATTATGACATTTGGATAGGTACATGGGTAGGAAAGAGTTAGAAAGATATGGGCCAAATATAGGCAAATAGGACTATTGATGTATAGGTGGGGTATCTTGGCTGGCATGGGCAAGTTGGGCCAAAGGGCCTGTTTATGTTCTTTGGACTTTAGACTTTAAACAGTTCAACAGTTTAGTTTATTGTCACGTGTGCCGAGGTACAGTGAAAAGCTTTTGTTGCATGCTACCCAGTCAGCATAAAAGCAATACATGAATACTATTGTGCCATGTACAGTGTATACTAGACTAAGTGGGACCCGTTGGGTCCCAGCATCACACGGGAGGGCTGGTCCCCCAACGCAATTATCCACCTCTCCACCAATTCCAATATTGGTGGCCAGTGGGGGGGAGGGGGGGGGGGGGCTTTCTGGAGTGCTAAGAGTGCGACTGGTCCTTGATTATACTGCTGGCCTTGCCAAGGTAGCCTGAGGTATAAATGGAGTCAATGGAAGGGAGGTTGGTCGGATTGATGGTCTGGGCTACATCCACAATTCGCTGCAATGTCTTGGATGGAATTGCTCCCAAACCCTGCTGTGATGCATCCTGGTAAAATGCTTTCTATGGTGCACTTGGAGAAGTTGGTGAGAGTTGTAGGGAACATACCGAACTTCCTAAGCCTTCAAAGGAAGTAGAGACTTTAGAGGTACAGCATGGAAACGGACCCTTCGGCCCCACTGAGTCCCCACTGACCTGTGATCACCCTGTACACTAACACTATCCTATGCAATAGGGACAATTTACAAAAGCCAATTCACCTACACACATGTGCATTTTTGGATTGTGGGAGGAAACTAGAGCACCTGGAGAAAACCTGCGCAGTCATAGAGAGAACGTACAACTCTGTAAAGATAGCACCCATAGCAAGGAGCAAACTTGGGTCTCCGGTGCTGACAGGCAGCAACTCTACCACAGCACGATTGTGCCACCCCTTGTCTCTGTACGACTCTAGGTGAATAGATTCTTGATAAGCAAGGGGATTAAAGGTCACTATGAGCAGATCGTTCTGTTGAATTAAGGTTACAATCTGTTCAGCCATGATTTTATTAAATGGCAGAGCAGGCAAAAGGGATGGGTAGCCCTCTGTTGTGCATCTATAAGCTCATGCATTCAATATATATATGTACAGAGATAGGTGGAGTTGAGGCCATGAACACAAGGATGACGCTTAAATTCTGGACATTTGATAGACTTGTTACCATTGGTGGCTGAGAAGCAATTGAGTAATTAATGGACCAGCCATAATCTGGTATAGATTTTAAACTGGACATTTGGTTGAATGTAGGTGCTGAGTGGACAGATAATTGACCAGATAAACATTGCAGTAGTTGAGGCTGGAATGAGAAAGCAAAAGCACAGATAAAAACGTGAAGAGCAATTGTACTGAAACCAGATGGAGGTGAAACATTCTTGTGTTCAAGAGAATATAGGGTTAAAATATAGAGCCAAGGATAAAAATGATAGGACACTGAAGATGAGAACTGATGGGGTCAAAATTCTCTGTGGGCGTGCCAATCCATGGCGTGCCACTGGGTTCAATATTGGGCCACAACTAGTTACATTCCATATATTAATGACTTAGATGAGGACTGCATGCACTGTAGTCATATTTGCTGATGATGCAAAGATAGGTGAGAACAAAAGCTCCGAAGAGGACACGCGTACTTTGCAAAGGGATACGGTGAAACATGAGACTAAATTTATTGATTAAAAAAAACAGAATATTTTTTTCATGGAAAAAGGGTACAGTATGCTATTGTATGGTGAGATCTAGGTGGCCTTGTACACAAAACACAGAAATATAGCCTGCAGGTATAGGAGGGTTAATGTAATGCTAACATTTAGTGTAAGGGGATTGGAGTATAAAAGAAGGAAAATCTCACCACATCTATACAAAGAGTTGGTCCGATTAAACCTGGAGTGCTGCATGCAGTTTTGGTCTCCATGATAAACTTGCACTGTTGGAAATTCAGCGAAGGTGCACTGGGGAAGTAACTGGGATAAAGACGTTCTCTTAATCGGAAGGTGCATAGTTTTGACAAACCCCAATGGGAATTAAAGGAAATCTTTTCGAAACATGTATGAGGGGAAAGGTAATAATAAACCTATTAATTTGACATTAATTTGACACTCGAATGCTGGAATATATAAGGATGTGATGTGAAGGCATTTAGACAATGATAATACTGTATGAACGAACAAAGTCAATACAGACTTATGGAAGATAAATCATGTTTGACTAATCTACTTGTTCTTTGAGAATGGGGCTGGTGGAGTAGATGAAGGGAACCAAAGAAATGGGATATTCAGGCTTTTAATAACTTAATCTGGGGATAACTGATTACAATATGAACAGAATGATTAGTGTAAATGGGTGCCTGATGGTTAGCGTGGACTTGGTGGCCCGAAGGGCCTGTTTTAATGTCATATCTCTCTATCTATCCGAGGCAAGAAAGCAGAATTTCTTCTTTCAGAGGGTCAAGAATCTGCATTTTGCATCCTGGACAGCTGCCAAAACGAAAACATTGTATCTACATAGATGAGATGAACAGATTTTTGGTCAATGGGGAAATTGCGGTGGTCAAGGTTACGGTGAACAGACAGGAAATAGGAATTTATACCAAGATTAGATTAGCCTTACTGAATCACAGTGCAAGCTCTAGGAGCCATATGGCCGCGCTTTTTACTTTTTAATGACCTTATGTTTGCCATAGCTGCCACATTTAACAGAGACAGTGGACATTCCAATGGTATAGAGTCATAATCATAGGGTTATACAGCATGGAACTGCCCTTCAGCCAACTCATCCATGCTGAACAAGGTGCCGCATTTAAGTTAGTCATATTTTCCCACATTTTGGCCCAAGTAGATGTAGTAAGAAGTAGTGGGGAAGAAGTGATATGAGATAGTAGATGTTGAATCTGAAAATCTTTAACCTTCTTGGAAAAGGTTAATTTAAAAACAGCTGGCTACTGTAATCAATGAGCCTGCTCTTTAACAAGCAGAATGTGTCATTGGACACATTGTTGGAGATGGTCATGTGAGAGATAACAAACAAAAAAGGTGATGCAGAGCACCACCATATCTGTCAGCATGTCCCGGGGGCCTTGGGGAGATGAAATGCAGAGACCAGCTACATCCTTAGATCAGTGAAGATATGAATGCAGGTTTGAGTGATCACTGTCAGGAAGTGGGGAGCAGACAAGGTTTGGGACATCACTGATGAATTGAAGAATTAATTCTCATCCATAAAACGAAGAGCTGATAGAAAAAGGGCGATATACCCCAGGAATAAAAATGTAATTTACTGAAAGGGAACAGAACCCGAGCATAATACCACTGATAATGATAATTTATTATTAATACTGATAATAAATAACTGATACTGATATAAGGGACTTTTAAAAACAATTACAATTAGTCCTTTCAAATTTTCAAAACCAACAAAGACCTACCCCATCATTGTGTAGGAAAGAACTGCAGATGCTGGTTTAAATCGAAGAGACACAAAATCGACTGTAGAGAGCTCCACCCGTGGCCCTGTGGACTTTAACATCTTGGTACCTGGTTGAAACATCGTGGTCCCTAGTTAGAGACTGAGTTGGGGCTCCAAGCCTTGGTGAGTTTCAACCGTCCTGATGAGGGAGTTCCATCACCGAGGGCATCAGATCGCCGATTGCGGTTCGACAGCCCCGACCGCGGAGAAGAGGGAGAGATTGGACTTTATTGCCTTCCATCACAGTGAGGAATGTGGGGACCTGCTGTGGTGGATGTTTGTGTACATTTTATTTTATGTGGTTGTATGTCTTACTGCTTTTCACTTGGTGTGGCCATACGTTAACTCAAATGTCACTTTATCTTATAGTATATGATAATAAACCAATCTTGAATCTTGAAATGCTGGAGTAACTCAGTAGAACTGGCAGCATCTCTGGAGAGAAGAAATGGGTGACGTTTAGGGTTGAGACCCTTCTGTCTGAAGGAGGGTCTCGACCTGAAACGTCACCCATTCATTCTCACCAGAGATGCTGCCACTCCCGCTGAGTTACGCCAGCATTTTGTGTCGACCTACCCTTCTTCTTCTTTCATGTGGCGTGCACAGCCTAAAGTTGTTGGACAACTTGTTCTATTTGATCTTCCGTTTGTGCACGTCGAGTTGATTGCATTAGTCGAAACAGGGCATAGTCGACCTATCCCATCATTGTTGACTGTCAAAAGCTGCCGGGGAGCTTTGGGGTGGGGCTGTTGCACTGTACAGCCTGAAGCCCTGTCAACAATCTGCTAAACTCCAGATGCAGAGGATCAGCAATTTGTATAAGAAGGAACTGCAGATGCTGGTTTACATCTAAGATAGACACAAAATGCTGGAGTAACTCAACGGATCAGACAGCATCTCTGGGGAAAATGAATAGGTGACTTCTCGGGTGGAGACCCTTCATCAGACCTCTGTATTTGGTCCTCTGCATTAGTGGGTAAGGGTGGAGAGTAGACAGCAACTTTGTGGAGCAGGATCCAGACAGCATCCTTGGGCCCATTACATGAGGGTACGGAAGAGATGTTACCCACTCACATCCCGTGGCCTGTTCAACACAAAACATGGATTTTGGATTCTGAGTCCCATCATAATGCTGAAGTTGCAGTACTGAATGTTCCAAGTAATTCTTGTGTAATGAATGTGTCTTGAAGGAGTAATGAATGTATCTTGAAGAGTTTTACAGGGTGGCATGGTGGCGCAGCAGTAGAGTTGCTGCCTTACAACGCCAGAGACCCAGGTTCGATCTTGTCTACGGGTGCTTATTTGTACAGAGCTTGTGTGTTCTCCCCATGACCTGTGTGGATTTTCTCAGAGATCTTTGGTTTCCTCCCACGCTCCAAAGACGTACAGGTTTGTAGGTTAATTGGGTTGGTATAAATGTAAAAATTGTTCCTAGTGTAGGATAGTGTTAATGTGTGGGGATCGTTGGTCGGTGCAGACTCAGTGGGCTGAAGGGCCTGTTTCCGCACTGTATTTCTAAACTAAACTAAAGCTTGTTGGGTAATTGCGTATGAAGGCGATTGAAGTGAACTGTACTTCTTGTTAGGGGATTAGAGTGGGGTCATGGTGGAAAGATTGAAGGCATTGTGGCATTGTCAATATTGCTATAAATATTGAGAGATGCAGCACAGAAACAGACTCTTCAGCAGAATTTGTCCATACCGACAAGATGCTTTGTCTAAGCTAGTCAGTCAATTAATCAATCAATCAATCAACCTTTATTGTCATCTTGCAAAGCAACAGTTGTACAGTGCAAAATGAGAAGACGTTTCCCAGGGAATACCGGAGCATCGCACATGAAACTTAAAACATTTCACACATAATAACAATAAAAACAATCCAGTCCCTGATGAAACAGTATAAATAGTTAAAAGCAGGTAAAACAGCAACATTAAAATACAGTAAAACCAACCATTAAAATGTCCAGGGCAGCTGATTTGAGTGGCCAGTGCCAGAGTTATTAAAATGTCAGTGCAAAGCCACAGAATCAGGTGACTATGAGTACAGAATGACTGTTTAGCAGCCTCACAGCCTGTGGCAGGAAGCTGTTTAGCAGTCTTGTAGTCCGGGCTTTGATGCTGCGATATCTCTTGCCTGATGGCAGGAGATCCAGGTGTATGTGGTGGGGGTGCAGTTTGTCCTTAGCTATTCTCAGAGCTTTTTTCAGACAGCGGCTCTGGAACAGTTCTTGTACCGAGGGTAGGGAGACGCCAATGATCCTCTCTGCTCCCCTCACTACCCTCTGCAGAGCCTTCCTGTCTGAGCAGTTGCAGTTGGAGTACCACATGTTTATGCAGTACGTGAGTACAGACTCCACTGTGCCCCTGTAGAAAGTCCTGAGGATGTTGGTAGGGAGTGAGGCCTGTTTGAGTTTCCTCAGAAAGTGCAGTCGCTGATGGGCCCGTTTGACAATCCCAGTGTTGTTCCTGGACCAGGTGAGACTGTCTGTAATTTGCACTCCGAGGAACTTTATGCTCTCCACTCTTTCCACTGTGGTGCCATTGATGTTGAGGGGTGTGTGTTTTGGCTGTGCCCTCCTGAAGTCGACAACCATCTCCTTTGTTTTGTCGACATTTAATGCTAGATTGTTGTTGCCGCACCAGTCCACTAGATGTTTTACTTCCTCCCTGTACATTGATTCGTCATCTCTGCTGATGAGTCCCACCACTGTTGTGTCATCCGCGAATTTTATGATCTTATTGTCCCTGAATCTGGCAGCACAGTCATGTGTGAGTAGTGTGAACAACAGCGGGCTGAGCACACAGCCTTGAGGGGCAGCCTCAGCGTGATCGAGCCTGAAGTGTTCTTGCCAACACGGACTGACTGCGGTCTCTCTGTCAGAAAGTCCAAGATCCAGTGACACAGGGTGGTGTTGAGGCCCAGCAGGGTTAGTTTCTCCACAAGTCTCCGTGGGATGATGGTATTAAAAGCTGAGCTGGTCAATGTATAGGATTCTGGCGTAGGTATTTTTGTTTTCCAGATAAGTCAGTACTGTGTGCAACGTGGTAGAGATGGTCCCAGTTGCCCTTGTTTGCCCCCCTATCCCTCTAAACCACTCATATCCACATACCTGTCCAACTGTTTTGTGGATGGGCTTGTGATAGGCACTGACGTTGGGCTGCGGCAGTGGTTTGGGGAAATATTTATCCTTTATTGGTTTGATGCCGAATACCTCAGGTTAAACATAAGTTGCAGCAGGAATAATTATTCCCTTGTCGGTAGGTTAAAGTAACAGAATGTTTTCTTCAGGCATTGAGAAGACTATACACCCCCACCTCCCCCAACCCTGCACGTTCATATCAAACTCATGTTTTTCTACCTAGGTTCTCTCTCCATTTGTTAACCTTTCTCTTCCACCCTCACCCCCTCCCCCTCCAACCCTGCGTAGATTCATCACCCTCCCCAGTCTGGTTCCTTCTCCCATTACCCACAGACCTATCCACCTGGGTTTCTTCTTCCTTAGCTTACTTTTCCTAACCTCTCCCACATCTTGTTCCATCTACCCATCATCCCTCCCTTATCTTGCACTCTACCTTCCCCCTATCTGCGTTCACCTGTCCCATTTTTTTTTCTTATCTGTCAACGTCAATGACTCACCAGGCCTTGCTCAAAATTCCCTCCTCCACCTCTCCCATCTGCCTCCATCCACTCATCAACTCCTCTTCATCTTGTTTCACCTATCGCTTATCACCTATCGGCCCCTGTCTCACCCATCTTTCTCACCTCTTCAAACTTGATATTCACCCTCTAATGTAGGGTCTCAACCCCAATTGCTGACCATCCCTTTGCCCTACAGATGCTGCTTGAACCATTGTGTTCTTCCAAACGTTTGGTTCTGCGTCTTTAGTTTGATTATTAATATATGGCAGACAGTGCATTTCCTGCAAAAAATGTGCTTATACTTCGTACCCATGATTTAAGTGTGAAGGCAGTATGTTTTGATCAGGCATGGCTATTTCAAGAATATTATCTTTTGGCAAGATTATTTCGAAGAATATCTTCAATGAAGTATGATTTTTAACTTTCAAATTAGATGACAATGTTTTGCAGAAAAAACAGTTATGGCTTATTATCATGTTTTATTAGTGCACTACACTTTGAGTAGTCTTATTCAGCTAAAGAGGTGATGACATTTTCTTTGCAGGTGCTGGTTGTCTGCTTAATTGTTGTATCTCTTGGACTTGGACTAGGTTTGGGTCTGAAACGTAAGTCATCACCTGTGCAAGAGAAAGGTAATTTTAATTTATACATTTCCTACACAATTCATCGTTAAATTAGTGATTGACTAGATTTATTTAATGATTTGATTTGCAATATACTATTTGATGGCGTATTAAAAGGATGCTGCGTGAAGCACTTGTGCCTAATTTAGTTGCCTGTAACAAAAATAATTGCAGCACTTAGCACTGGGAAGAAAGTCAGCTCTCACTCTCTCCATAGCAAGCATAGGACAGCAGCATAAGAGTATGCCTTGGATGTGAGGAGGAAATGTAAGGGGGTGGGGGAGAGGAGGGACACCAAGCTGCCCTGTGCTATTTTGGGCATACACTCACTCACTGGATTGGCCCAATTGAACCTTGTTCATCAAGGAAATCGGATGTTCTTGTTTGACTGGAACGATGTGCGACTCTTCACTTATAGCCATGTAGTTAACCCTTAAATGCCCTAAAAAATTATCAACCAAGCCATTAAGTTGCATCGACCCCTACTTTTAAATATGAGAAGAATAAAATGGGACAGACCATCCAACATAGGACTAGGCACTGGATTTGAAGATGGTAAATTGACTCCCAACCCAGTCAATTTTGTTCAAACAACAGGGGAGCAGCATCTTAATTGAGAAAGTTAAACCATAAACAGGCCAAGAAATAGCATGACTCAATAAATCACATCCAATCAGTCAATGTCACGGCCTTCTCATTGTGATCCTGGTCCTGCTCACCAGAAATGAGAAGTTCTCCCAGTTGTCTTTAATTTTGATACTGGACATCTTGAAGTCTTGCGGTATCAGGTCAAATACTTACCAGAGAACCTTCCTTTCCTGGCCACCCACCTTGATTGATGAATCAGAGCCTCTTCATAGAGAACAAGTTGTAAAGGACCTGCAACGAAAGAGAATGGATTCTTGATGTGAGAATTCATATTACTGAGTGTTTTGGCAGCAGCACCAATGACCAAGTTGGCCTGAGTCCTGAATGTTAAGGCTGTCAGACTGTTACAGAATGTGGTAAGTAAACCAACATAAAGAATAAATCTACCAATCTCACCAATACAGTATATCCATTGCATATGCACAATGACAGCATTGGTTGAAGTAGAAACAAGAAATTGCAGATGCCTGTTTACAAAAAAAGACATAAAGTGTTGGAGTAACTCAGCGGATCAAGAAGAACATGGATAGGTGATGTTTCAGATCGGGACCCTTCTTCAGACAGTTTGTGGGGGGGGAGGGGAAGAAACTCTGGAGGATTAACCATGGTAAGTAAAAGGGCAGATATAGTTGAGGGGAGTTTTTGATAAGCAGATAGTTGGGCAACGGCAAGAGATGAAAAGACAGGAGGTGTGAGACAAAAGGATTCAAGAATTGCGATTTGTGAAGCTAGAGGAAGGAATATATGGAAGGGATGGAGGAGGGGAGAAATAGGTGTGATTCCAGGTAGGGCATGGGGGAAAAGGGGTGGGGGGGGGAGAAAGGGTAGGGGAGAAGAAGGAGAGTTGCAATTATCTAAAATCTGAGAATTTAGCATTCATACCTTTGGGTTGGAAGCTACGCATGCAGAATATGAGGTAGTCGTAACTAATTTACAACTGGATCCAATCAACTGACATCAGATTGGCCCACCTGCACCTCGTCAGCATACTTCTTATACAAACCACGAGAAAGAGGAAGAAGAAAGAAAGAGAAAGAAAGAAAGAAGAAAGAGTGGAAGGGAGAGAAAGGGAGCGGAAAGTGTTCCCCTGTCCTAAGTTTAAGGAAGACTGACCAACTGGGACAAACCCGAGACAACCAGTGCCACCGTGTGGTCAAGATTGGGCTGCCTGGAAGATGCCCAAGACAGCTAGCACTACTACTGAAGCTAAGACTGAGCGGCCGGTGCAAGCCTGAGCTACCAGTGCTTCTTCCTGTCCACGGACAATGAGGGACTGCGCCCTCACAGAGAAACAAAGACTGAGCTTCCAAGATAAGCCAGAGACTGCCAGTTACTTCCTCTCAAGGTATGGGTAAACTGCGGGGAGAAGCCTGATATAGCCAGGCCCCCACCTATGATGCCAGGACTGAGCCGCCAGGACAAGCCCGAGATTGCCAGCAGCACCTTACATGCACCCTGACGATGAGGGACAGCGTTCCCATGCAGTCCTGGAGTTTCCTGTCACTGTAAATAAAACATATCACATGCGTTTCATGTCAGTGTCAGTGAGGTCATTGCCGAACCTGGCGTTATCCCCGATGCCACACTGGTGGAGAATGCAGGCAAGACCACACTAACTACTCGCACGATAGAAAAAGAAATTCAAATGGAGGATTGCTACTGTTTCCAAAGTTTTCTTGAAGTTGATTTGCCTCCTTTTTCTGGATGTGCCACTCCATAGGGCTGTCCCCATCTTGTAACTGGAGTGTCATTCAGAAGGACTCCTCTTGAAAAGGAAAACTGGATATCAAATGACCTTGAGACTAAATGATGCTGCAGTCTCTACTTTTGATTGACAATATTCCTTCTCACTTCCTCATGCAACAATAAACAATTTATGCCTAATTATCATCAATTAGCCAACTGCTGGAAGTACTCCCATTATCTTAACTTGAAGTTTTACACAATTTTGAAAACATCTCATAAATTCAAATACAGCTTTCGTTAATCACAAGAAAAACACTCAACCCTTTCATTTTATAATCTCATTGCTGGTGTCCCTCTCATTCCTGGTGTCATTCTAGTGAACTTTTAAAAATACAGGATAAAGAATCATTAATTCACTTTCACATAGAAACATAGACAACTTAGAGATATGAAACAGAAACATAGAAACATAGAAAACAGAAACATGAAAACATAGAAATAGAAACATAGAAACATAGAAAACATAGAAATAGAAACATAGAAACATAGAAAACAGAAACATAGAAACATAGACACAGAAAACATAGAAACAAAGAAAACATAGAAACATAGCAACATAGAAACATGGAAAAAATAGAAACAGAAACAAAAAATAGAAACATAGAAAAATAGGTGCAGGAGTAGAGTATTTGGCCCTTCGAACCAGCACCACCATTCAATATAACCATGGCTGATCATCAAAAATCAGTACCCTGTTCCTGCTTTTTCCCCATATCCCTTTGACTCCCTTAGCCCTAAGAGCTAAATCTAACTCTCTTTTGAAAACATCCAGTGAATTGGCCTCCACTGCTTTCTGTGGCAGAGAATTCCACAGATTCAGAACTCTGGGTGAATCATTTTTTCCTCATCTCAGTCCTAAATAGCCTATCATTTATTCTTAAACTGTGACCCCTGGTTCTGGACTCTCCCAACAGTGGGGACATTTTTTCTGCATCTAGCCTGTCCAATCCTTTATGAATTTTATATGTTTCTATAAGACACCCTCTCATCCTTCTAAATTCCAGTGAATACAAGCCCAGTGGACTTTCATCATATGTCAGTCCTGCCATCCCGGGAATTAACCTGGTGAACCTACGCTGCACTCCCACAATAGCAAGAATCGCCTTCCTCAAATTAGGAAACCAAAATTGCATACAATACACCAGGTGTGGTCTCACCAGGGCCCTGTACAACTGCAGTAGGACCTCCTTGCTCCTAAGCTCAAATCCTCTCACAATGAAGGCCAACATGCCATTAGCTTTCTTCACTGCCTGCTTCACCAGTAAGCTTACTCTCCATACTAGGTGTCCATGTGCATGAAATCTAGCAGTCCATTGGCTTTCTACTTTCTATCGGGTTATCTATTGCAGAATACCGGGCACTGTTTTCCAGTATATTTCTAAACTAACTGGATAATTTTGTAATGTGCTGAGCTATGGATGTTCCATCACAGTGAAAAACATTCACTGACAAGCCACTAAGGTTGTTTGCAAATGACTGATTATTGCTGCACCATTTGTAAAATTTGCAACAAGGCTGTTTGTTATTTTCTGTTGAAACCAAAAAGACTTTCATCATTTAAAAAAGTTGGTTGAAATCAAATTAAAAATTTGCCGTCTTCGATGATTTTAATATTGTCTGCGAAAAGGGATTCTCCCAATATTCCAACAAATTTCTAATCAATGTACTACTTTGAAAACTGAAACATACAAACCACGATGTAGATACCATATCAAGCTAATTAGCCTGTGGACTTTACATTATTGTCTTCAAAGATTGAAATTAGCATTGTAGATTTTTGAGTAATAGGGAGTGGTCAAATAAAAATATAAAGCATACGATCTTTGAACTGGAACTTCCCTCGTGTTCGTGTACTTAAATCAGATCCAGCTTCATGAACTTATGAACTTATGAGATTCCAGTTTATCGGCAGGCTGCGTACTCAAAAATAATTAGAGGTGATCATGGGTCAGTTGGTAGGAAACAAAGGAACAATGGAAATTGACAGAAAACATACGTGTTGATAGAATATCTGTCATTCAAGGTTGTGTCGCATGACGCGGAATATTTAATCTGAAATATGCAGGGTTAACAGATAGAGCTACAGCTTGGAAACAGGCCCTTCGGACCACCGAGTCTGCGCTGACCCACGATCACTTGCAGTATACACTAGTTTTATCCTACACACTAGGGAGAATTTACAGAGGCCAATTAATCTACAAACCTGCACGTCTTTGGAATGCGGGAGGAAAATCCACCCGGTCGGTCACAGGTAAACTGAGTAGATACACGGCAGCACAACATTAGTCAGATCCTAGATGCTAAACAGTGCATGCACCAAAACAAAAGATATCAGTGAAATGGGGGTCCATTCCCACATCTCATTTAGATCAGGCTGAAATATTCTTACCAGTGTACAAGAGTTTGTGTTAACTACAAATCATGCCCACAAGCAGATCAATCCAGATCAATAATTAATTAGAAGAGTAATGGTCCTGTGGAATTCTGCATAGTTACAATCACAGCAAACTATCATAGTAGAATCTCTGATTAAACCTCATCAATTGAATGTCAATTTATCGTTATTTCGAATGCAAATTGAAGTATAAATTTTATGTTCTTAGACACAAGATTCTGGTTGATTACAGCTATAATAACTGCACTTCTGAAATATAAAACATCTCACTTCATTGTACCTGATAGATGCAAGGTTGTTATTTCCCCTGAGTGGGGTGTCTGAATTCAAGAGTTTGAATAGAGAGCAGCTCTCCTGGACTAAGATAAGAAGAATATTTTTCACCCAGAATTCTCTATCTATGTGGACTATGATAGTTCAGTTACTGAACATATTAAGGACAAAGGTTAAAATATGTTTTTAAATATTAAGGGAAATAAATGCATGTAGGTCTTGTACAGGACTGTGGCTGCTGTGATCTTATTGTAGCTGACATGAAGCTTCTATTTCTTTTGTGCAAAGCATGAACTTTGTTTAATTTAATGAAAATGTGAAGTTTGATCTGAATGAGAACTCAAAATTTCAGATATAATTTCAATGATCTTACTTTGTGTGCAGTGGAAACATCCTGGTGGGACGATGAGTGCGAAGAAATCAATACTCCTGTGTGTCCTGCAGGGTAAGGGTATCTATAATTAAATAAATACATTAGCTCAGTGGCTCATGATTTAGAGAACGCAGCGAAAGGCAGCTGTGCTGAATTAGAAAAAGAACAAACGTTGTTCTGAAGTAATTAATATGAATTCCCAACATTTCCAAAGTGTATAAAATTATTTTGTAACTTAATTTAGTAAAAGCTTGATTCCGTTCAGGAACAGCCTGTGGGAAATGTCTGTATGATCCCATCAGCTTACCCTTAATTTAAACTAAACTAGATGGTTCCAATAACACAATGTTTCAATGGTTCAACTCGAGTTCGAACCAAAATTAAAATTGTAGATGCAATTGAGTGGGGGTAGGGGGGGGGGGGGGGTGCGAGTGTTAATGTTTAGGCAAGGCGAGAGGAAACATCTTTGGTTGGATGCCTGTTGCTTACGTCAGCTGAGGCTCAGTTCTATTCAGGCAGAACGTGGAACATCAAACATGGAAAAGTTCTATGTTCATTATGTCTAATAAAGTAACCCCATCTACTTGCACATGATCCACAATCTTCCATTCCCTGCATGTTCATGAGTCTGAATAAATGCCCCTTAAACATCACGATCATGTTTGGTTCCACCACCCCCACCCCCGGCAATGTGTTCCAGACATCTACCCTCCCTGTTTCAAAAAAATTGCTCCCGACACTTTTCCTTTAAATTCACTCTCACCTTAAACCTATACCCTGTAATCTTTCAATTTCGACCTTGTTCCTTGTTACAATTCTTCTTATTTGTTTTGTCCTCCCATCTCACCTTGGTTTTCACATTACTAAATGTTTCAAGGTCTCATGAAAGGTTATTGACTTGAATGCTGGAAACTCTCAGCTGGCCAGGCTGCTTCAATGGAAATAAAAAGAGTTAATATTTCAGAAAGACCCTTCAGACAAACAAGGCCTGGATAGAGTGGAGAGGATGTTTGCACTAGTGGGAGAGTCTAGGACCACAGGGCATAGCCTCAGAATAAAAGGACATACCTTTAGAAATGAGATGAGAAGGAATTTCTTTAGTCAGAGGGTGGTGAATCTGTGGAATTCATTGCCACAGTCGGCTGTGGAGGCCGTCAATGGATATATTTTGAAAGTGGAGATTGACAGATTCTTGATTAGTAAGGGTGTCAGGGGTTGTGGGGCGAAGGCAGGAGAATGAGGTTGAGAGGGAAAGATAGATCAGCCATGATTGAATGGCAGAGTAGACTTCATGGGCCAAATGGCCTAATTCAGCTCCTAGAACATAAACTTATCAATGTGAATTGCATGTAAATAAACAGATTGAGGGCTATGTTAAGAAAGTTGATATCTGTGATAACATTGATGCGAATTCAATAATTATAATTAAAATAACATGTTATCCTTGGATTTCAGATTTTCCCGTCCACCTTTGATACTGGTTTCACTAGATGGATTTCGTGCAGAGTATCTAGAGACGTGGGACATGTTCATCCCAGTTATTGAGAAACTCAGTAAGACACTAGAAATAAATACCAGCTAAATGCATACGGCCTGCCATAATATGTCTTTCCAACAAAAATCCAATAGATTAAAAGATCTGTTCAATGGTAGCATTCAAAGATTATACAGCCTTACAATATTCTCATATCTCTATGTTTCAATAAAAACAATAAATATATTGATTGGGAAGCTTTTAAAAACCAACAGAAGATAACTAATAAGGCAATACAGGGATAAAAGATGAAAAATGGTAACCTAGCCAACAATATAAAAGAGGATAGCAAAAGTTTATTCAGATATATAAAGAGCAAGAGAGGCAAGAGTGGACATTGGACCACTGGGAAATGATGCTGGAGAAGTGATAACGGGGAATAAGGAAATGTCAGATGAATTGAATATATTTTTCGTGTCAGTCTTCGTAGCAGAAGACATCAGCAATGTGCCTGAAATTCAAGGGAGTCAAGGGACAGAAGTTACTGGTGTGGCTATTACTAAGGAGAAGGTGCTTGGGAAGCAGAAAGATCTGAAGGTGGATAAGTCACCTGAACCAAATGGACTACACACCAGGGTTCTGAAAGAGGTGGCTTTCGAGATTGTGGAGATCAAAGTGGTGATCTTTGAAGAATCACTAAAGGCAGGAGTATTCCAGAGGATTAGAAAATTGTGAATGTTACTCCGATGTTGAAGAAGAGAGCGAAGCTAAAGAGGGGAAAACTATTGGTAAGGTTTATAGGTCCATTATAAAGGATGAGGTTTCCGAGAACTTAGAAGCACCTGGTACAAAAATCTGGTCAGCCAAAGAAAAGTTAGTAGATATTGTTTATCTGGATTTTTAGAAGGTCTTTGATAAAGTGCCGCTTGTGAGGCTGCTAATGAAGATGAGAGCCCATGGCATTAGAGTGAAGATACAAGCATGGATAGAAAGTTGGCTGGATGGCAAAAATCAAAGAGTGGGGGAAAAATGGGGGCCTTTTCTGGGTAGCTGCCAGTGACTAGTAGTGTTCCATTGGGGTTGGTGCTGGGCATAGATACGTGATAAGGGAATAACATTTCGTGAAAGGTAAAGCCAGCAAAGTCTGATCAAGGATAGTCAGAGGGTCATCAAAGAGGTAGATAGTAGTTCAGCCCTGGTCTCTGGTTGTGGTAGGATGATTCAGTTGCTTGATAACAGCTGGGAAGAAACTGTCCCTGAATCTGAATCTGAATGTGCGTTATCACACTTCTATACCTTTTACCTGATGGGAGAGGGGAGAAGTGGGAGTGGTCAGGGTGCGACTCATCCTTGATTATACTGCTGGTCTTTCCGAGGCAGCATGAAGTATAAATGGAGTCCATAGAAAGGAGGTTGGTTTGTGTGATGGCCTGGGCTGCGACTACAATTCGCTGCAATTTCTTGTAGTCCTGGATGGAGCCATTCCCAAACCACTCTGCAAAAGGCTCGGACAGGTTGAGAGAGTGGGCAGAGAAGTGGCAGATGGAATACAGTGTAGCAACATGTGCGGTTATGCATTTTGGTCGCAGGAATAAAGGCAGAGACTATTTTCTAAATGGGGAGATAATTCAGAAATCAAAGGGTCAAAGTGACTTTGGAGTGCTGGTGCAAGGTTCCTGAAAAGTTAATTTGCAATTTGAATTGGTGGTAAGGCAGGAAAATGCAATGTTAGCATTTTTTTCGATAAGACTAGAATATAAAAACAGAGATGTAATAATGAGGCTTTATACAGTACTCGCAGGCCACGTTTGGTATATCGTAAGCAGTTTTGGGCCCCAAATCTGAGGAAAGATATGCTGGCTTTCGGGAGGATCCAGAGGAGGTTTACCAGAATGATCCCAGGAATGAATGGGTTAACATCTGATGCACATTTGACGGTAGTGGGCCTGTACTCGCTGGAATTTAGAAGGATGAGGGGGTAGCTCAATGAAACTTACCGAATAGTGAAAGGCCTGGATAGAGTGGATGTGAGGAGGTTGTTTCCACTAGTGGGAGAATCTCTGACAACAGGGCATAGCCGCAAAATAAAAAGACATACCTTTAGAAAGGAAATGAGGTGGAATTTATTTTTTAGTCTGAGGGTGGTAAATGTGGAATTCATTGCCACAGATGGCTGTAGAGGCTGTCCTTGGACGTTTTTAAGGTGGAGATTGATTTGATTAGTAAGGGTATCAGGGGTTATGGGGTGAAGGCAGGAGAATGGGGTTGGGTTTGTTGGTTCCGGTTCTTGTTTCTCTACTTTGGCTCTTGATAGTGCTGCAACAAAAGCTTTCTTCTGTAACTTGTCGATGTTCTCTCTGGCAATGGCAGCCAGTTCTTTAGCTGATTTTATTGGCCACTCACTCACAGGCAACACCAGGAACTTTGGTCCATTTTGCCACTCCGAATACTGATCAAGGTCTTGAGGGCTGGCACCTCTGGTGATTACATCAGCGATGTTTTGTGGGATTGGAATCCACCGCCAGTCCTGAATGTTGGTGCTTGTTTGAATCTCTCCAATCCAATTGGCGAAGAATGTCTGAAATCCGTAGCTTTCTCGCTGTATTGCACCAAGGATTGTTTGGCTATCCACAAGATGATACCACTTCTCCACTTGAATTCGACTGTGTAGCTCAAAATACTTCCTTAAGCGTGAGGAGAACACTGCTCCGCACATCTCTGCTTTAACAGCGTCTCCTCTGTGGTCCAAGGGAGTTAACTTGGCCTTGGATTCCACAAGTCTGACAATTGGGCCATGGTCTGAATCCCATCTCAGGTACATCACCGCCCCGTAGGTGTGCTCACTTCCGTCAGAAAAGGTGATTCCCAAGGGTTCAGTTGCGGAGCAAGAGGGAGTCAGTGCCCTGACGAACTTGACTTTTCCAAGTTGCACATACTCTTCAAAGAGCTTAATTGCATCCTTCCTGAGTCCATCTGAGAGTGCCATGTCCCATGTGTCTCTGACCGAACAGCTTCCCTCTTTTGCTTCTTGGAAAGCTCTGCGTACTAGAATCGCTCCCTTTTGCTTAACAGGAGCCACTATGCCGATGGGGTCATATAGCCCTGCTACCTGGCTGAGAAGCTCTCTTCTTGTTAGGGGATTTGGCGTCTGAGTTTTGATTTGCTCTTGTAGAAGGTCTTGACCAAGCCGCATCTTTTTCTTTCTCTTGGAGAAATTGATTCCCACCATAAGGTGGAGCATGTCCTCTTCAACAATGTAGCCCAGACCAAGTGCCTTGTTATCATCATCATGCATTTGGTTTGGTAGGATCATGGTCTTTGTTTTGCTTTTCTTTAAAGTATCACTGTCCTCCTTCCTCCCACTTTGGCCAGACAGAACCCAAGGCTTGAGCTCAAACCCACCAGCTTTTAGGATTCGTTCCACATTTGCTGTGATGATTCTCAACTGGTCGAGGCTGTTGTGAGATGTGAGGATGTCGTCAACATAGCTGTCTTTCTGGAGTACTTGCTGTTCATCCTTGAGGTGGGTAAAAGAAGGAAGATTTGCAGTCTCACGCATTGCCAACTGTGCAATGCACCCCGCAGGTTTGTCTCCGATGTTAACTCTTGTGATAGCATACTCTCCCAGTTCCTCGTCCTCGGAACTCGCCAGAGGAATCTGTGTAAGTGTACTTCACGGTCCTCCAACCAGACTGAGTTATACATCTTCTTTATGTCTCCCAGAGCAGCATAGATTCCGCCTCTGAATCTGAGGAGGACGGCGCGAATTTGGTTGAGGACGTCTGGACCTTTCATCAGCAAATCATTTAAGCTGACACCATTGCACTTTTGGCTGCTGTTCCACACTAGTCTCACTGGGGTTGTGACAGAGTGGGGGTTTGGAGCAATAAGGTGACTCACATACCACACTGGTCCCTTCCAGTTTGCAATCATCTCTTCTGACAATTTGATTGCAGCCTTTCGGTCCACCATTTCGTGCACCTGAGCTGTGTAGGCACTTTTCCATTCAGGTTCTCTGGATAGCTGCCTCTCCTTCCTGAGAAATGTGGCTTCCACTGTCCTTTTATTATTTGGTAGAGAAGCTGGGTCTTCCAACCAAGGATAGCTAGCATGCCAATGTGGGTCTTTACTGTGACGGTCTCCTGTTATGTAGGTGAGGCCTTCCCTTACCACTTCGAGCTCTCTCTCTTCAGCAAGAGTCATTTCTTTTCCGCCTGGCTGGCAGTTTCCACAGCGGCAACCCCCGCACTTTGGCTCGCATGCTGCTCCAATGCTATCCCACTTCCACCAATCCAAGAAGTCCCGATTGGCGGTTGATGTACGTGACTTCTGGACTTTGACGGCGACCTGTCCGTTTGGTGAAAGTTCCTCAGGGACTGGGGCAGTGAGCTCCTCATACTTTAAAGCAGCTGCTCTCATTGATCTTGTGAAGTGTGTTTTGGACATGTGGGCTGACATGGTAAGCTCCTCAAACAGCTCAGGATGACAACCTCCAACAGTCTTTCCCAGTGGTCCATCCCACAGAATGAGATCTCCAACAGTTCTAATCCTCTGAGGCGCTAGCTGACCTTCTCTATGGCTTATGAGCAAATGTATCTCTTTTGGTCTCACAAGTTCCTCAAGTGGGACGTCTGGAAATAACTTTTGCAGCTGCTGTGGTGTCACACGTTTGTGAACATCTGAAATGCTGTCCAATCCATAACAAACTAACTGGTGCGACTTGAGTGTGCCCTTGGGATTCTTCACTCGGATCTTTAGAAGGTAGCGCCTCGTCTCTACGTGGACCTTCATCCCCCCAACTCCATGGACGATAAGTGTGATGTCTTCACTCCTAAGGTTCAGTCTACTCGCAGCCTTGTGAGTTATGTAGTTGGTATCTGAAGCCAAGTCAATTAATGTCCCAACCTTTTGTCCAGCATTTGCTACGACCTCCAGAAGCATCATAATCACTGGATGCTCTTGCAGTCCACCTTCCTTTAGCAGGCTTGGCTGATGCTTTGCAGTGTTGAAGGCTCTTGATGCAGTGTTGGAGAACACATCTCGGCATTGTTTTGCCAACTCTGGTGGAAGTTTGCTGAAAAACTCCTCTTGGTCCACTGTATATTTCTTCTTGCCTTTATCTTCCTCTGGACCAAATTTACTCCTTCTCTGACCCACACTGCTTTTCCTCATCTCATAATTGGGGCACAGATAAAAATGATGCTCAGGAGTCTGTTCATCCTTGCAGATTTGATTTTTACACAGATATGCAGGTTTGCAGTATGAACCATCATCATGAACTTCAAGACACTTTTTGCATGCTCCCAACTTCTTTACTGCAGCTCTTTTCTCTGTCAGCTTTAGCCCTCGAAACTGCTTGCAGAAGTACAGCTTTCTTTTATGCTTTACATCACCACAGACTGCACAACTTGTGTGGGCATTTCCTGACTTGGTAGACTTGGTTCTGGCATGTCTTGGTTCAGTCCGAATTTCCTTTCTACTCGGCTCTTCGTCCCTCAGTTGCTCGAGCTGTTCGTATATGCTCTCCTGCTCTTTGAGAAATGACAAGAGACTGTCAAACCGTTTATCTGGTGCCACAGCATTCCTCTTGTCAGCTACATAAACCAGCTATTCCTTTTTGAGGGTTTCTGGAAGCTTGGTTTCAATTGATTTTGTCATCAGTGGATTTTTAATAGCGCCTGTGTCTCCGAGATCGCTCAAGTCCTTAAGCGCCTTTTCCACAGCATGAATTAATTCCACTATTTTACGTGGCTGATGTCCTCTGACAGGTGGGATTCTCTGAAGCTCCTCCACTATCTCAATAGCAATAGCTATTTGATTTCCAAACCGGACACGAAAGATATCATCTGCAGTGTTATAACTTGTGAGGCGGAGGTCTCTTGTAATTTTGTCCTCCAGACTGTCCAGCAATTGAACCTTCTTCACCTCATTTGATCCAGTGGGTTCACCTTGCTTTTGCAGTGCTTCCCAATCCTTCCTCCATCTATAAAAGTCACGCTTGTTTCCAGTAAACTTAGGAAGGGCCGTGGGTCTCAGTCTGATGGCTGGTGAAGGATAATTGAAAGCATTCGCCGCTTGTGCTAATCCTTCAACGTCCTTCTTTATTCTTGCCTGTATGAAGTCAGCCTTCCTGGAAACCAGCTTGGGGACGAGAAGCTCGAGTGTCCTTAGGTGTTTCTGGAAGCTCTCTTGCTCATCCAGAGGGACCCAACATTTCCACTGACTGTACCCCTCCTTTGCAGTCTCTACCAGTTTCTGCAGGTGGTTAAGCATGAATTCATATGCTTCTTGGTTGCTATTTGATGGTGCGGTGGCAGCAGCCAGTTCACATGCACCATCTGCTGTCTGTAGTGAGGTGGATAATTCAACATTTCCAAAGTTTGCCCATAGAGTGTCCTGGATGAGTCCTTTGACCTCTTTTAATTTCGACTCACACTCCTTTGCAGTCTTTGCCAGGTCGGCTTTTTGCTGTTCAGTTAACACAGCTTCCTCATCTGCGTCCAGCTCCGCCTCCAGCTCTGCAATGAGTCCAGCCTCCACATCGTCATTGACTTCCATGACTTCTTTGGCCTCCTGCATGAGTTTGTTAAACTTGTTCCTGAGCTCCTCTTCAGACATTTCTTTATGGTTCCTAATGATGCTGTTAACAAGACGAGAGAATGCCCGTTTTGCTGTTGTCCTCTCCACCTTGAGCTGCTCAGTTGACTTTCCAGTAACTTCATCAGCCATGATTTATCTTGACTTAACTGTCTCTTTTCCGGGTTTCCAGATCTCCTGGTTACAGCGGTTTTTCACTGTCAAGTCTTCTAATGTTTTTGTGCAGATTCCCCGCTTGAAAGGGATCTGATTTATCCACCCCGAAATGATGAACTGGATTTCACTCAATGACCAAACACTTCTTTTCCATTTTTTTTTTCCCTTTTTTATTTTGGCAGATTCAGCAATTAATTTAGTTCCACTTGATTTATTGCTTCAGCCATTACTTTGAAGGCATTTGGATGTTGTAGGTCTTAAGGTATTTAACAGTTTAGTCTTTTAGCAGGTTAAAAACCGGCTGCCAATCGGGTGCTATAGATAATCAGTCCTGCATGCCTTTGCTGGCGATCGCGGCAGTTTTTAGGACAGTCTCTTAGATTATACTGTTCAAGTTTTAGCCGCAAGTCAACTTCTCTCGTGGGCCTGTCCGCTTTTCTGTTCACGGTCGGGCTGACTCTGATCCCGACCAGGCTTTCTCTGTTTTCTCCCCCCACCGGGTTGACTGTTCCCGGTTGGGCTGAAGACTCAGCCTCTGTCGGTGGCTCTCTGGACCTGTCCGTGGCCTACACGGTACTAGGCCCTCACCTGACGTCTGTGGCTGCTACTGGGGCTGGCCGTGGGCTACATGGTCCTCTTGTCGGTGGCTTCTCTGGACCTGTCCGTGGCCTTCACGGTACTAGGCCCCCACCCGAGGTCTGTGTCTCCTGCTTGGGCTTGGCTGTGGGCTGCACAGCCCTGGATACATTCCAGGTAAGCTGACACCATGCTTGGTGACCCTTACTGCCCCTGCTTGTTTTCCTAGCTCTTCCCTGAGCTATTGCTTCCCGTTCCTACCTTTTTTCTTTTTGGCGCCAATTCAA
Organism: Amblyraja radiata; assembly: GCF_010909765.2. Lineage (NCBI taxonomy): Eukaryota > Metazoa > Chordata > Chondrichthyes > Rajiformes > Rajidae > Amblyraja > Amblyraja radiata. Next base: position 56,357,033 of record NC_045960.1, read on the forward strand.
AACCATTTGGCTTGGTGCTGTTCCACTTGTTTCCAAAGACTACTTCTTTTTTTAACTTTTGTTTTCGATTCTTCTTGCTGGCCTTGTTCTTATCTTCGTTCTTTTATCCTCGTTGCCAATTGTTGTGTATTCGGATGCTTTGAACAGTCTTGAATAAAGGCTCGGACACGGGAGGAATCATACAAGCTTCTTTACTGCAGGACGCCACCTCCAGCCTCCCCCTGCTCACTTGCCCAAGACATCACAAGACACCAATTACTTATCCTAATTATCCCATACCTAACACTCCTCCCCCTTTAACTCCATTTCACCTGTACGGTATATGCTCTTTTCCTACTATTGTGCGCTTGTGATTTTAATTTAGCATTAGTCCTTTCATTTCAGTTTGACTTGACAAATACCATACCTGTTCTTTTATTCCCTTTACAATAAAATGGCAAGTACATTGCTATTGTTATGTGTTTATTATTATTATTGGTTTAATATTGTTATAGGTTTTTATTGTCATGTGTTCTAAGATACAATGAGGAATTTTTTTTTTGCATGCTATGCAGTCAAAACATACCATACATGAGTACATTCAAGGCATACACAAGTACAGCGAGTAGTTTTAGTTTAGTGATACAGCATGGATACAGGCCCTTCGGCTAACCAAGCCCACACCGATCGTCGATCACCCGTTCACACTAGTCCTCTGTTATCCACTATCGCATCAACTTCCTACACATTAGCGGCTATTTATATGGGGAAATTAATCTGTAAACCCACATGTCTTTGGAATGTGGGTGGAAACTGGAACCCAAGAGGAAACCCAAATGATCACAGGGAAAACGTGCAAACTCCATACAGACAGAGCCCGAGATCTGGACTGAACCCTTTACGCAAAGAGAAAAATAACCAGAATGCCGGGTAGAGTGCTAGATTTTGGTTTATTATTGTCACATGTACTAACATTCATGTGAAAACCTTTGTTTCGCACGCTATCCAAGCAGATCAGATATAACGTACATAAATGCAATCGTCAAACTCCAATACAATAGATAGATCAAAGGGAAAGATATAGTGTGCAGAATATAGTTCTCAGCATTGTGGTGCATTATAGTGCATCAGTTCCAGAGACAAAATCTACTGTCTTCAATGGGGTAGAGGTGAATCAAACCATACCTTCGCTTATGGAAGGACCAGTCAAAAGCCTGGTAACTAGAGCCAGGATTTTGCTATAAATGCCATGTGCCTTTTCATGCCTTTTTTGGTGATTTCACCAAGATAATGCCTTTTTCACGATCGAGTGCCTAAATCAACCTTTTTTTGTCATTTTGCTAAAAGGTTGTGCTAATTTCTCTAATTGTACCGTGATTACAATGACTTTTTCTATGTTAACATGTTAATATTAAGTATGGTGTGTCTGCGCCTATTGGCAGTGGCTCGACTACAGTCCGTCTGTCTTTTATTAAATTTTTGTCTCGTTAAATGTATGTCTTGACTAGTTTTTATTATTTTTCTTTAGCTGTGTATATGTGGGGGGTGGGGTGGGGAAACCGTTAGTCTCTTCCCTGTACGGGGACCCGACCTTTTCCCTGTCGGGTCTCCGGTGTCGTTGGGCCTAACATCGTGGAGCCTGCGGCGGCCTCGGGCCGGGACCAACCTGAGGGCTCCAGTCGCGGAGCCTGCGGACCTGACATTGCGGAGCTGCCCGTCTTTGGAGCGGGAAGAGCTGTGGTTGTTTTTCCGAGGCAGCATGAAAGCATGTAGTTAGGGTGCACCATCACCAGTCTCTCAAACCAGTTCATGAAGGGTGGATGTCAGTAGGGCACGCTACCTTCCTTTTATACAGTATAGTAATGATAGTGGTCTTTATGAAGCAGGTGGTGACCTCAGAATTGAGTAATGAGAGGTTAAAGATCTCTGTGAAAGTTGATCCACACAGGTGCTGAAGACATGGCAGATCCAGAAGATGCAGCCAGGGACTCCTTACTAGTTTATTTCTGCAAATTTACTCTCGGGAAAGCCGATCTTACGTCTGCCACAGTAAGACGAGGTTAAATCCTCCTGACAGATGGTCTGCCCAGCTCCTGAAGATGCAGCTGGCAACTCCATCCAGACCAATCGCCTTTCATGGGTTCACTCTTAGGAAGGCCGATCTTGCATTTTCCACAATAACAATATATACAGGCTCACCCGAGGATGTTGTGCAAGATTATGTCATTCCACTGACCTTCTGTTCAAAGCGAGCATAGAATGCATTGTGTTTATCAGGAGGAGCTTTGTTGTTCTAGCAATATTGCCTGACTTCAGTTTGTTATCCTAGGATTCTAGCTTGGCTTGGAATTTCCTCGGCATCCTTTATGAGTTTGTGTTGGTCATATGTAGATTACCAATGCTGGATCGTTCGACTTGAATGCTGCAGGCTTGGCCTTCACCTGCGAATGGACCTCATGGTTCAGTTTTGGTCTCCAAATCTGAGGAAAGACATTCTTGCCATAGAGGGAGTACAGAGAAGGTTCACCAGACTGATTTCTGGGATGTCAGGACTTTCATATGAAGAAAGACTAGATAGACTCGGCTTGTACTCGCTAGAATTTAGGAGATTCAGGGGGGATCTTATAGAAACGTACAAAATTCTTAAGGGGTTGGACAGGCTAGATGCAGGAAGATTGTTCCCGATGTTGGGGAAGTCTAGAACAAGGGATCACAGTTTAAGGATAATGGGGAAATCTTTTAGGACCGAGATGAGAAAAACATTTTTCACACAGAGAGTGGTGAATCTCTGGAATTCTCTGCCACAGAAGGTAGTTAAGGCCAGTTCATTGGCTATATTTAAGAGGGAGTTAGATGTGGCCCTTGTGGCTAAAGGGATCAGGGGGTATGGAGAGAAGGAAGGTACAGGATACTGAGTTGGATGATCAGCCATGATCATATTGAATGGCGGTGCAGGCTCGAAGGGCCGAACGGCCTACTCCTGCACCTATTTTCTATGTTTCTATCCATGGTTTCCAGTTGGGGCACACTCGTAATGTCTTCTTTGGCATGCAGTCCTCTAAACACTTACTGATGAGGTCTGTGCCAGCAGTGCATACTCATTCAGGATTGTCACAGTCCTCGAATATGGATCATACCGTCGACTCAAGGGAGTCTCGAAGGATGTTATCTGTTTCCTCAAACTAACACTGTACAGAACTACTCTTGTTCATGTTAGGACCAAAAGAAATGACTTTCTTTTAATAAAGGCAAGATGTTCTGTAAATCAGAATATGGGAAGAGTGGATTTTTCTCCACTAAGATAGAAGAAGAAATTGCAGGTGTCTTTTGAAGTTTGGATTGGAAGTTCTGCTTTGTTTCTGTCTCATATACAACAAATAAATGCGAAGCAGATAGAGAGCTTCCCAACATTCTCAACAAAGTTCATCTCTTTACATTTTGCTGCATTTCTATTATTTTCTGTTGGACTTCACAACTGTTTCTGATGAGTTTGTCGGCAAAAGTAGTTCCTTATTATTTGCATTGATGCACTTAAATGTTTAGTTCAGTGAATTACAACATTATCTTTGATTTTATGGAGCCTCACTTTGTTTCAATCTGGATTATACACTGGATTGCAGTTGTGTGATGACTGGAGTTACAAAACAATTGCAATCCAAATATCCCAAGCTATATTTTATACATTCTGTTTTTGAACTATATTGACTAATTGTTACTCAAACTACAGCACTGTCAGTCCAAGAAGCTGCAAATGAACTGTTGTGAAATATCGTGACTGTTTAAAAATATAACTAAACTTGATGTAATTATTCCAGGATCCTGTGGAACACACGCCACGTATCTGAGACCTATGTATCCCACTAAAACGTTTCCCAATCATTACACAATTGTCACGGTAAGTTTTTCATTTAAGCCACAGTGACTTTCTGTCAAGTTTCCATTCTGCGTGTAACTTTGAAAATTAGATTATAAAAACTGCAGCGCAGGCACAGTAGTAAGCAAGTTAGTCAGTGGACATTAACTTAGTCATCCTCAGTGACTCAGCTTGCTGCCATGGATACACTAAATAATGGAAACATGGAAAAAATCTTGAAATTTCCTATTTCACTTTAATTTTAGGATATTGCCAATATTTAGGAATTTGTACCCCACCTAGGTTGGCTTTGGATGATAAAAAATTATACTATGCAGGAGCTATAGAACTTCTGTGGGGCTATTGCAGTGTCACAGTGATTCTAGAAAATATCTATCTTCACAAAATCAGGAAAGCAGTTAAAAATCATAACTCGTGGCCTTTAGTTTATGCCCATTTTGATTGCATCCAGGTTATTTGAAATAATGCAAACAGCAAAATTTAAAAAAATATTGAATTGCAAATAAAACCACTAATGCTGGATATGTATAACAGCTTGAAAGGTTGCTGGAATTTTGGATGGAGAAACAGTTCTGATGAAATAATGTTATTCTGAGAAATTGACTCTATTTCATGCCCCATAGAAATTAGCTCTAGTCTTCTCTGAATATTTGCAACATTCTCTACTTTTATTTCCATTTTATCTGTAAATAGATAAAATAGATATCCATCAAGGGACAGGTTTTGAAATATGCTCATTGCAGAATGCAGATTACTTACTTATTTTCCAAGGACTCGCCTCCAAAGTACTCTCCCACCAGATTTAGAGTTTTAAGACACCAGTTCTGCAGGAAGTCCCTTGCATTAGAAGCAAACCTTTCCCCACAGGAAGAGTGACTGTTCTCATCTCCTCTGCAGCCTGGAGATCAACGTCTGGGGATCTAAGCATTCCCTATCATGTAACTATTCAAATGATTGATAATTGTACTTGCCTTCATCCTACCCGGGCAGCTCATCCTCGACATGCACCATACTCTGAGCGGAAAACTTGCCCCTCGAATCCCCTTTAATTCTTTCCATTCTCATCTTAAACCTAGGCCCTCTAATTTCGGACTTCCCATTCCTAGGAGAAAGAGAGTGCCAACGTACCCGTCTATGTCCATCATAATTTAATGAATATCTATAATGTCACCCAAAAGCCTCCCTCACACCAGAGAAAAGTTTCTGCCTATCCAAACTCTCCTTTAACTCAAGTCCTCCAGTCCAGGCGGCATCCTTGCGAATCTTTGCTGCACCATCACTAGCATAATCACATCATTCCTATAGCGTGTCATCACAAACTGCATACAATACCAGATCTGTGAGCAAAACTGCACAGGGAGTATGGTCAATTTAATATTTTGTAAATTGTAATATGACACCGCAACTCTTGTACTCAATTTTACGGCCAATTAAGTCAAACATACTATTTGTGTTCTTCAACTTTTGAGGAATAATGTACTTGTATTCTAAGTTTTTTTTGTTCAAAACAACTTCCATTCACCACGTGTGACTTGGTCTTGTTTAATCTTCCAAAATGCATCACTTTGCATTTGTCTGAGTTAAATTCCATCTCCCATTCCTTGGTTCTCTTTCTAAGTTGATCAATGTTCTTCTGTAACCTTAGACAACCTTCTTCACTGACCATTAATATAATATTAACATAAACGTTAGTGTCATCTGCAAGATCATTAAACATGCTACCTACTTTTGAACCCAAAATCTAAATATATATGAACAACAGGGCACCTAGCACTGGTCGCTGTGGTGCACTCCTGTTTACATGCCTGTTCAATTTGAGAACAACCCTCTATTACTACCTACTGCCTCCTTCCACTAGGTCAACTTTGTACCCTTTTGGTCAGCTCACCCATGTGTTTTTACCTTCCAGACTCACCTACCATAGAGTACCTTATCAAAGGCCTTACTTAACTCCATGTAGACAACATCTACTATAGTGTACTTATTAATCCTCTTGATCACCCCTTTAAAAAACTCAAACAAATATTTTGACTGAAAGTCAAACTATTGACTCCAGATTGCATCAGAAGCCATTCGCAATCATGTATCTGGCAAAATCTAACAATATAATAATTCTCATTCCTTCCTGATCCCCCACCTTAACTTGCTCTTATTCCTTGCTTCCATATAATTGCCCTATGTTGAAATAATTATGAATTCAATTAATCTTAAGTCAATGTATTTTTATTTCAAGTTAATGTACTTTTTTTAGGGGCAGTATGCAGAGACACATGGCATAGTTGACAACAACATGTACGATTACAAATTAGACATGTCCTTCTCCCTCTCTGGTACTGAAAAGAGCAATCCAGTTTGGTGGGGGGGGCAGCCAGTAAGTATAATATTAATATTTCTGTATTACGTAATTAGAAATTGGTATGTTTCAAGCCCGTTCTGGATATCTAAGGTTAATGCATGTGGAATAATAAATGTTAGTGTCTCAATTGTGACTGACATGTCATTGTGTATCTATTGATGGTAAAAAGTTATAAAGTACAAACATTAGTAATAAAATAGTAAATACTAGAAACGCAATGCAGGTCAGTCAGCATTTTAAAAAAGCTATCACATTTTTACTTATTAAACCGTGTTTTGTTTAAGATGCTGATTACCTTCCTGGTATTGTTATGATACTTATTTCAGATTTTCTAAATCGATTAATTTTGTTTTTCAATTTACTGAGAAAGTGAGGCTTTGTTTGTAGGTGAAGGGCTACATGTACTGGGTTAGCTAAAGATAAATTCTATTTTAAATACAATTTAAAACCTAATTTTCCCGTTAACCCAAACATTTGTGAGTTATTTCTAAACTATACATAAATAAAATACATTAGATATACTGGGATGATTTACTGGCCTTCTAACTCTGGGGTCTCACAAGGAATGATTCAAACTAATGGGATAAAAATTCCCAATTCTTGTGGTGTTCCATGCGAGCTTAATGTTTGTATTTGCTTAGCACTTCAGGTCAATATGCTACACCTAAGATGGGGTACGATATCATTGATCTGTCATTTTCAGAATAATGGTTCCAATAGAGGGATTTTCAAAATGGGACCACATGTTTGGAAAGCTTACCATTGCATGCCTAATATAATGCTCACTGCACACACTATTTATTTACTCTGGTAAATAATGAAATTATCAATAACATCAGAACCTACTTCCATCAAAATGAATGAGTATTCTTGCATATATGAGTATTCTTGCATATACAGTAAAGTTGTGTCTGCATAGAACTCACTGTCTAGCGCAATGGGGGATAGTCCGCATAAATATAATTGGAAGCTGTAAATACTAGCAGAAGAGGTTATGGATGATGGTCAAAATGATGCTTTTGCATCACCGAATGTTGTAATCAAGCATGTTTCCAGTTAGAACTCTCTCTGCTTTTCTGCCGCACATAATTAGGGATCTTCTGTGTGAGTAACAATGACGAGAATCAGTTTTCTCTATTGACATTCAATGCCTTTATCATGGCATATTAGAATTATTCAATGGGTCCAAAATTGGCACGTGCACTAACGTACAGTGAAATTGTTATATTGCATCCAGATCAGTAAGATTATTGCTGTACATAAGTACAATCCCCAGTTAAACACATAGAGTTGCCTACATTACAAAATGAAATGTACTTCAATTCTAACTTCAAGACAACCTATATTCTTCTTCTATCTATTACATAACTAAAACTCTGATCTTGTGCTCCTCCGGTTTACATGATTTTTCAATTTGCGCAAAAACGGTAAGCGATAGCGCTATGATTTTTCGCCACCTTACTCACCATTTTCCTGTGCTGAAAGTGCAACAAGTTTTGTTCCGATTTATGGTATATATTTAAAGTTATTAAGGTTTTTAAAAAATCTTAAAATTTGTGCATGCACAGATTGGTCTCTACTCCTGTCAGTTGGCGTGCTCAGATTGGTCTCCTCTCCTGTCAGTCAATGCCACGGCCGGAACGGCCCCTTCCTGCACCACGGCCTCTCCCGCCTCATTCACAAACTCCTCTCTCCCCTCCTCACAGTAAATGTCTAGGGTCTTCCCGACCACCGGGGGCGGGGGGGTTCAGTGGAGGCCCTGGTCCCGTCTCTCTCTCCCTCACTCACCCCTGTCCCCTACCTGCCCTCTGTGGCAATGGTGGTCCCGTTTACATGTCCCATCGGGTGATTGGCTGCGACCGTCCGTATCCTCCGTCACCGCTGCGGTAACTCACCCTCACGGCCATTTCGGTGGAGATATTCTCCACCAGCTCGCCAAAACACATGGTGCCCACCGTGACGAACACTGACTCCAACCCCCCCTGCGGCCCAGCCCGGCCCGGCTTGGCGGCGGCAGCGAGCAGGCAGGCAAGTAGGCGGATAGGCAGGGCGGGGACGGGCCGAGTGGTTTGTAGGTACAGGTTTGTAGGTTAAATGTGTAGGAAGGAACTGCAGATGCTGGTTTAAACTGAAGATAGACACAAAAAGCTGGAGTAACTCTGTGGGTTGGACAGCATCTCTTCTTCTGAAGAAGGGTCTCGACCCAAAACGTCACCTAATCCTTTTCTCCAGAGATGCTGTCTGACCCGCTGAGTTATTCCAGCTTTTTATGTCTATCCTAGGTTTGTAGGCTAATAGGTTTCGGTAAAATTGTAAAATTCGGTAGTTTGTGTACGTCGGTGTTATGTGCGGGGATCGCTGGTCAGCGCGGACTCAGTGTACTGAAGGGCCTATTTTGGTGCTGTATCTCTAAACTAAACTAAACTAATGTGAGGAGGTATTTCAGAAAGGCAGTGTTGATCTTTATATAGTGCATCATCATGGCACCTACTACTCAGACAAAGCCAAGGACTACCTCAATCTGTGATGGGGCCAGTAAACTGCCAGCTCACCTGTCATAATGTGTACCTGGGCGTACCCCAATGTGGGCTTTCGGGAAAGTATGATGAGTGCCCCTGTGACTTGGTCCTGGAATCTCTGCTGCCATAATAATTTTCATAGGAATCATTGATCACATAAGAGTGTACTCATTTTGCTTATGTTCTTCTCATAGTTGTGGCTGACAGCCATGTATCAGGGCCTGAAAGCAGGCACCTTCTTCTGGCCTGGATCGGATGTTAAAATTAATGGAACGTACCCAAACAGATATGTAACTTTCAATTCGTAAGTATCATTACACAGGAAATAATTGAATTGAATTGAATTGAATTGAATACCTTTATTGTCATTCAGACCTTACGGTCTGAACTAAATTTCGTGCCTGCAGTCATACATACAATCATACAATAATAAACAGCAATAAACACAGATTAACATCCACCACAGTGTATCCTCCAAGCACCTCCTCACTGTGGTGGAGGCAAAAATCTTAGTGTTACTGTCTCTTCCCTCCTCTTCTCCCTCTGCGCTGAGGCGATTCCCCACCGGGTGATGGCTCAAACAGTCCCGCGGCTCACCGAACCCCGCAAACGGGCCGGTTCAAACACCGCGGCCCGGGGTGGTTGAAGCTGCCGCCCTCCAGTCCAGCGTACGCAGCCGCTGGCCCGCGGCTGAACCCAGGACTCAGGTCACCGCTGCCAGAACGCCGTCCCAGCCACCGGAGCACCGTTCCAGCCCCGAGCCAGATCGCCCTCACGTGAGTGCCGTTCCTCCTTCGAGCTGGGCCACTCCGACGGGAGTGCCGTTCCACCTCGGGCTGGGCCGCTCCGACGGGAGTGCCGTTCCTCCCTCAGGCTGGGCCACTCCGACGGGAGTGCCGTTCCTCCCTCGGGCTGGGCCACTCCGACGAGAGTGCCACAGCCCCTCACGAGAGAGTCTCAGCCCCTCGCCAGGCCGCCCTCACGGGAGCGTCACAGCCCCTCACGGGAGCGGCGTTCCAGCCCCGAGCTGGGCCGCCCTCACGGGAGCGAGCCCAGGGCGAGTCCTGACAGGCTGCCTCCGGAGCCTCGAGGTCGCCAGCTCCGCCATTAGGCCTCAGCGCAGGTGGAGGCAGAGAAGAGGGATACGACATAAAAGTCGTATTCCCCCGAAGGGAGAGACAGCAAGCCCCGTTTCAACCCCCCCCCCCCCACATAAACACAACCTAAAAACTAAAAACGTAACTAGACAAAACAAAAAAAAACAACACAAAAAAGAAAAGACAAACGGACTGCAGGCGAGCCACAGCCGGTTACCAGCGCCGCCACTTCCGGAGAGACTTGAAAATATGCTGGTAAATGACAAAACGAACATTGTAGTAAATCTTGTGGTAAGGCTTGTCCGCATTTAGATCAAATCATTGATATTTTTTGTTAACATTTCAACATTTTCTGTTAATCGATTTTGCAATCAGAAAATGTCAATATTCACTGCGTCAGGGGATCAGTGTGCTCAGATCAATTGGAGCCAGGAGTTGATTGAGTGAGAGGCAGTCTATTTTCGGCATGATGTATGACATTTTATAAATGTACTGGTGTAGGGAGTGGTAGGTCTTTTTTTTAAATCAAGTTTTCATTTAACTTATGAAGACATTTATGTTTTAGGATTTAATTTCACCCTAACTTTGGACTGAATACCTAAGGTTTACATTTTCATTATTCTTCACTGAATGAAACTATAAACTCAGAAGGTTAAGTAATTCGAAGCCGAGCACTGATGTTCACAGTGGGATTAATTTGTAAAGTGGGAATGTGGATTGTTGGTTTGTCGGTTTGTTTGTTGGTTTCTTATTTGCTCCCCATCTGTGGAGTTTGTAGAATACGACTGAAGACAAACTAGTGGATATCAGAACATTATTTTTAATGCTTCTGAAGGCTTTGTGACAAAGGTATATTTAAAATTGCAAATTCACTGTCTACTCTACCCATGAATACATTCACCTCTCGCTTTGCTGGAATTAGAGGGCAGCAAATATTGTTGTTACAGTCTCATGTAGTTAATAAATGAATAAGAAATATTAATTAATGTGGAGTGCATTTGAAAGTTTTTTTTTAATTGAATACCTTTCTAATGACTGGTAAAACGCTGCTGAATGTCTAAAGCAAATCCCAAATCTCATAACAAATTACTATTGAAAGCAAGCTGCTGTGTATCACTTTGAATAGGATTACTTTGACCATTTTAAAATAGAAGTAAGTGGAAATACGTTTAAAAAATAATTACTATCATGGTGTTACGCAATTGTCTTTGCGAAGAGAAACCAATGGCAGAAGATAAATCTTGACAAAGTGACATCCAATAAAAACAGCAGAGTTTAATAAGAATTAAGTTTGGACAACTGTGTTTGCAAATGTAGAAAGATTTACCATGTATTTCACAAGACAATGCCAAGACATTGTGTGCTGGCTGTGCCAGGTTTTTCAGCACATTGGGTATTGAGTTGGACTTCACTGGAAACACTGGCCTTCAGTTGGAAACAGGCCCTTTGGCTCACTGAGTCCGTGCTGACATGCAATCACCCCATACACTAGCATTATTCTCCACACTCTGGACAATTTACAATTTTACCGAAGCCAATTAACCTATAAACCTCCACGTCTTTGGAGACGAGTGTTCTCACCTAGCAAACAGCTAACAGTGGCCTGTTTCCTTAATCGTCATTACTTTGTGCATATCTTTCATTCATTTGTTCTATATCTCTATATCACGGTCTATATCTCTCATTTTCCTTTCCCCTGGCTCTAGTCTGAAAAAGGGTATCTCCAGGAATGCTGCCTGACCCGCTGAGTTACTCCAGCATTTTGTGTCTATCTTTTGTTTTATGGAGGCACATGTCCTTTTCTGAAGAGCTGTGCAAATAATTGAATGTAATTGAACATTGTGCAAAGTAAGCAAATATCCCACTTGTCTATAAAGCAACTGAAGATATTTAGGCCTTGAATACTGTCGTGAGGAACTCCTTTTGCAATATCCTAGGGCTGAGATTATTGATTTCCAGCAACCACAACCACCTTCATGTGCATGTAGATTAATTCTAACTGGTAGAATTAATTTTCCTTTAGACTCTCACTGGCCTGTGGAATGCTACTAAGGGAGATCACTCTCTCCTCCTCTCAGTAATTCAGTTATTTAATTCAGTTTGGACCAAATCTGTGATAACTTCTGGGGATGGGTGGTTCAGACATTTGAGAGTTTCAGACATATTAAAGTTTCTACCACAAGGGAAGCAGCTGTTCAGAAAGTTACTCACCAGTACCCTCGCAAGGATAAGAGATGGGCAATAAATGTTGGCTCTGCCAGCATAATCGACATTCTGTAAATGAATCAATTAGTATACAATGCGTGTTATTTGAAAAATGTTTGCCCTGTAAATAAGCCCTAAAGTGAGACATCACTGTTGCTGTTGGATGGATAATGGATTGATGATAATGAGGTGGAACCAAATATTGATGGGCAATCTTTACCAGGTCAGTCTGGTGTGGTATGTACCTACAACAGATGTTCTCTAGTACAAACTAATTTGTAGGCCCCTCGGTCCTACTAGTAAGTTTTGGAGTGGCTAGTGGATAATTGTACTCAATGTATCATAACATCAACAATGTAAGCAAATGTTTATCTTGACTTTTTTGGTCTCATTTATTCACATAACTCTTTGTATTTTCAGATCAATTCCATTTGAAGATAGAGTGTTGACTATTTTGAAATGGTTAAGTTTACCTGAATCTGAGCGGTAATTTTTTTTTTTTGACATTTAACTTTATTATTAATAGTATATACTTGACCATGTTATGTTCCATTATTCATTCTGATCTCCTTGGCTTTAGTTGTTTCATTTACCAGTAAATAGGCTTCACTGTCCTCCAAAACATACTCCTCAGCCTCTGTTTTCTTCTTTTTGTCTTTGCGTGCCAATTCTTGTAATGTGCTTCCTTTTTCACATGTTATGCCTGATGTCTCCATTTATGTTTAACTTTTACTTTCTTTGCTGCAACACATCAGCCTTCCTGCTATATCATAGTCACAGAGTATCATAGAGTCATATAGGCCCACTTACCTAGCATTGAACATCAATCCGGCACTAAATTCATTTTAATCTTCCCACATAGAAACATAGAAAACAGGTGCACGAGGAGGCCATTCGGTCCTTCGAGCCAGCACCACCATTCATTGCAATCATGGCTGATTGCCCCCAAACCTGCCTGCCTTCTCCCCATATCCCTTGATTCCACTAGTCCCTCGAGCTCTATCTAACTCTCTCCTAAATCCATCCAGTGATTTAGCCTCCACTGCCCTCTGTGGCAGGAAATTCCACAAATTCACAACTCTCTGGGTGAAAAAGTATTTTCTCACCTCAGTCTTAAATGGCCTCCCCTTTATTATAAGACTGTGGCCCCTGGTTCTGGACTCGCCTAACATTGGGGACATTTTTCCTGCATCTAGCTTGTCCAGTCTTTTTATAATTTTATATGTTTCTATAAGATAACCCCTCATCCTTCTAAACTCCAGTGAATACAAGCCTAGTCTTTTCAATCTTTCTTCATATGACAGTCCCGCCATCCCAGGGATCAATCTCGTGAACCTACGCTGCTTTGCCTCAATCACAAGGATGTCCTTCCTCAAATTAGGAGACCAAAACTGTACGCAATACTCCAGATGTGGTCTTAAGAGAGCCCTATACAACTGCAGAAGAACCTCTCTACTCCTATACTGAAATCCTCTTGTTATGAAGGCCAACCATCCATTAGCTTTCTTCACTGCCTGCTGTACCTGCACGCCAACTTTCAGTGACCGGTGTGTACAATCACATTTAAACTCCACTCAGACAGCTCTGGAGGTCAGGAGGCGACTGGAACTGTGAGACTGCACCAAACCAACTTTTCCTACCCTGGATTCAGCCTGTCCCAGTCCTCCCCTGTCCATAGTTCCAGATATGACACTCTTTCTCAGGACCCAATCTATACCAAATGAAGGGAAAAAGGGAAAGTAAAAATAGAAACATACAGAGCATGTTGAAGGAAAAGATGAGGGCAAAAAGAAAGACAACTAAAGACAAAGAAAGAAACATCATGAGTCTGGGAGATATATAAAAGAGGGGGTAAAAACAACAGGGGGCATCACAGATAGAGATAAGAATGAGAAGAAACATGTAAGATTTAGAGAGGGAATGAGAGTGGGGGCATACATTGACAGATATAGAACATTACAAGGAGAGTATATGAGATAAGTTGTATGATTGGGATGGGAAGAGAGATGCAACAAATACATTCCTGCGAGCAATGCCATAATTCTACCATTAAAATTAACAATACAATTTTGCTGAACATCTTACTCGTTGTTTACTAAGTCATTGGTTTTGTTAAATTAGGCCAGATTTTTATACCCTTTATTTCGAAGAACCAGACCATGCTGGACATAGTTACGGACCTGTTAGTGGTGAGGTGAGTTTGGGGTTTTTAATTAAGCATATGAAATATATTTATTACCTATTTTGACAATGTTTACTTACTTTGCACACATCTTTCTTAGATCTATAATTGTAAACTCGCTTCTTGTGCTAAAGGATGATTCAATTATTTTTTACTTTGACCCCTCCCCTACTGTTGCTGTATCGAATTTGTTTTTGAAATATAGCAATCCTTATACTAATACTACTCCCACCATGGCATTTTCTTTGCCCATGCTTCTTCTCATTAAGTATTACATATGTCATCTTGACCAACATGTCAGTCTGCAGCAGACCATTAGTAGTAATCCTGTCTTGCTTTTTTGTCAAATCATCTTCTCTGATTTAACAGTTCTCTTGAATATAAAAAGCAGTCCTTTTTTCATATTCCACTGGACACATCAGGTTACCATTTTCTGGGAGGGTGGTTGGATTTACCACCATAATCCCTGAAATATAGAGTCATAGAGCTGTACAGCGCAGACAAGCCCAACTTGTCCATGCCTACCGTGGTGCCGGTCTACACTAATCCCATGTGTCTGCACTTGGGCCTGTAATCCTCTACTCCTTTCCAAACCTAATACCTATCCAAATGCCTTTCAAATGTTGCATTGATTGCATTGATCTCAGTTGTCTCCTCTGGCAGCCTCTTCCATCTACCCATACCTCAGATATCTTGTATTAATTGTACCTTAAACAATTTGCTGAGAAACCAGCTGAAATGCTATGTTATCATGCTATGAGTAGTCATCACACTTGGTGATGTTAAACTGTGGTCATTTTCTGGTTTTGTATCAGAAGTGAGACAATCTCACTAAAAAAAATATCACTTTTAGAGCAGCTAATTTTTAGTACTGTTTGGAAGAATTCAAGATATTATCAGAGATGTCTTGAATTTTTAATTAAATCATTCTCTGATTGAGTAATTTTGCCTTTTTTAATTGAAAGTGACTGTTGCTCATTTTGCAGGTGGTTAAAGCTTTGCAGAGAGTTGATCAGATCATAGGAATGTTGATGAATGGGCTCAAACAGAGGAATTTACATAACTGCGTTAACCTCATCATCTTAGCTGATCATGGTATGAGCATTGTTGTGTCAATTTTCATCAAAGCAAAATATATTGTTGGGAAAATGAGTAGCCAACAATCAACTTATTGAAAGGATATTATTGAAAACATGTTTTTTAAGAGATTAACATAGTGGAGATACCAAAACCTATTTACATCACAATGCACAGAACAAATTATTATTCTTAATTTAGTTTAGAGGTACGGTGTGGAAACAGGCCCTTCGGCCCACTGAATCCGTGTCGACCCATACACTAGCACTATCCTACACTAGGGACAATTTACAATTATACCAATCCAATTAGTCTACAAACCTGTACATCTTTGGAGTGTGGGAGGAAACTGCAAATCCCAGAGAGAACTGGGTGACAGTGTGAACTGTGAGGAGGATGCTATGAAAATGCAGGGTGGCTTGGACAGTTTGGGTGAGTGGGCAGATGCATGGCAGATGCAGTTTAATGTGGATAAATGTGAGGTTATGTGGATAAATGTGAGGGCCCTAGTGAGACCACACCTGGAGTATTGTGTGCAGTTTGGGTCCCCTAATTTGAGGATGGACATTCTTGCTATTGAAGGAGTGCAGCGTAGGTTCACAAAGGCTCGAAGGGCCGAATGGCCTACTCCTGCTCCTATTGTCTATTGTCTAAAACCTATGCAGGTCACGGGGAGAACATACAAACTCTGTACCGACCAGCACCCGTAGTCAGGATCGAACCCAGGTCTTTGGCATTGTACGGCAGCAACTCTACCGCTGTGCCACTGTGCCGCCCAAGGAGGACTAATTATTCCTGTAAATAATATGAACAACCCTACACTTCTATATTTTACAATAAATCAGAGAACAGCAAAACAAATACAGAAAACCCCACTGAGCTATCCACAGAGAGACAAGGAACTGCAGATGCTGGAATGTTGAGCAAAACACAAAGTGCAAGAGGGACTCAATGGGTTGACATATGATTTTTTGGGTTGGGACCATTCTTCAGTCCATACAAGGGTCCCACCCCGAAATGCCACCTGTCATTTCCCTCCACATAAACTGCCTGGCCCACAGTATTCCTCTTGCTCTCTGTGAACAGTTATCCAAGTGACTTAAATATAATAAAATTAAAATTCACTTGAAGAGATTTGCACCAGAGCTAGAAAGGTGTAATATTGTGTACCAAATTAAATTCATGAATCAGCTGGCTGATATACTGGCACCCACACAGCAATAGAAAAACTGCGGTCTGCTGACCTAAACAGACATCTGCTGAGCAAGGCTTCACTGCACAGTAAAAATTGTAAGAGTTATATCATTAATTGTTATGCATGATATTTATGAACCAAAGTGGACACAAAGGGAATAATAAAATTGAAGGACACATTGAAGTTTAATTTCCGCACTCGATACAGATGTTACTGTTATCCAGTAATGTTATCCAGAACCAGAGGTCACAGTTTAAGAATAATGGGTAGTCCATTTAGGACTGAGACAAGGAAATACTTCTTCACCCAGAGAGTTGTGAATCTGTGGAATTCTCTGCCACAGAAGGCAATGGAGGCCAATTCACTGGATGTTTTCAAGAGAGAGTTAGATATAGCTCTGTGAGCTAACGGAGTCAAGCGATATGCGGAAAAAACAGGAATGGGATACTGATTTTGCACTATCAGCTATGATCATATTGAATGGCTCAAAGGACCAAATGGCTTACTCCTGCATCTATTTTCTATGTCTATGTTTTACTTTTGGAAAAATTAACCTTTTCAATTGGAAGCATTAAACTTTAAAGATCTAGATTTTATTTCAATGAGATATAACAATGTTTCCTCTGATATTTTTAAAAATATTTCAGGAATGGAAAAAACTTCCTGTGACCGAGTTGAGTATATGACCAACTACTTTGAGAGTGTGAAGGATATATTTGTTTATGGAGGCTCGGCTGCTCGCATCCGAGCCAAAAATGTTCCTGAGGACTATTTGTCATGTAAGTACTTATTCCCAAATTAAAACCAGGATTGGTTAAAGTAAGTTAAAGTAGCACAATTTTATGTACAACATAATCAATAGTAACAACATAAGATAACATAAGTAAGCCATTCAGTCCCTACTGCTCACTCTACCACTCAAAAAGATAATGGGCGATATTTTATCACCGCACCACCATCCTGTCTTATATCCATTGATCCCTTAAAATAGCAACATTGTTATTAATCTCTGCCTCTAATGTATATAGTCACTGAGCTGCCACAGCAACTTTGAGTAGAGAATTCCAATAATTCACCCACCTCTGGGTGAAGCCATTTCTTCCCTGCTGTGTCTTGAATAGCCGGCTTCATATTTTGAAACTGAATCCCTGGTTCTGGAAACACCAGCCAGGGGAAACTTTATTCCAGCATTTACCTTGTGAAAGCCAGTAATAGATTTGTGTGCTTCTTCCTAATTCTTTTAAGCCCCTGTCTACGTAATCTTCCTTCAAAGGGCAGAACCCCCTCACAGGAATCATCCTGGCAAATCTGTGCACATGCCCTCTAGTGCAAGAATATCTTTCCTTAGATAGGGACGCCAGACATGTGCACTATATACGCTTATGAGGCTCACCCTGGCCTCCATATAATTGGAGCAAAGTATTCACTCTGAGATACTGCCTGTCTCGCTGCGTTACTCCAGCACCTTGCGCCTATCTTTGGCTGGCTCAACCAGCATCTGTAGTTCTTTGTTTCTACGTTTTCACCCATTTGATCAAATTTGGTCCAAATCCCTCTGAACCTTTCCTTTCCATGTACTTTTCAACAGTTTTTTAAATGCTATTACAGTACCTGCCTTAACCACCTCCTCTGGCAGCTTTTTCCATATACCCTATACCCTCCACCCTATGTGAAAAAGTTGCCCCTCAGGTTTGTATTAAATCTTTCCCCTTTCACCTATACTTATGTGCTCTGGTTCTTGATTCTCCTAACTTAGGCATAATAATTCACCCCATCTATTCCCATCATAATTTTATACACATCTATAAAATCATCCCCCAGTCTTCTACACTCCACAAAATAAAGTCCTAGCCTGCCCAACCACTCCATTTAGCTCAGGCCCTCAGGTCCTGGCAACTTCCTTGGAAATATTTTCCGTGCTCTTTCAGGCTCAATTACATCCTTGAGCTCAATGAAAACCGAACACTATACTCCAAATGTGGCCCCACTATAGTCTTAAATTGTAACTGTAATTTCTCCAACACTATTTCTTCCAGCTCTATATTCGTGCTGGACCTGTTCTCCAATATTTCTGAGAGGATTTCTGTACCTTTCATGATGGTAGACAGTAAAATATTTGTTTACTTTCTCTGCCATTTTGTTGTTCCCCATATTTTTCTCTCCTACCTCAATCCATAAGTGAACCACCTTGACTTTTGCTATACTTTTCCCTTTATCCAAATCTATCAAACCTTTACAGTCTTCGGAATGACGTAAGAATGCTTTTGTATAACAGTTCAAAATACTGAGGGGAAAAAAGAATTTTAAATTATCAAATGCATTAATTTTGTTACCAGTTAATGGTTAATTGTGGGTTTATTTGCTAATTTATTTCCGACACCTTTGTTCTGGTTTAAATGTAATAAGACCAAAGTTTTGCAGGAGATTTTTTAGTCTTCTCCCAGAACTTTGTCTCGCTTATGATGTTAGTGGAGGGTCACAAACTACAATGGAACTGCGCACAGAGCATGTAATTTTACCCTCATTAGGCCTGGGGCAAGAGGGAGTCAAAGTAGATCTAAATTACAACTCCTATAGATTTCTATGAATTTTTTACAATGATTTGTTTTTTTTCTAGTTGATCCAGAAGGAGTTGTTAAGAACATTTCTGTAAGTAATTAAAAAAAATATCCATTTGCTGTAAAGATTTGACTGGATTTTGCAGCGAATTGCCAATGAGTTCAGGATTACTTGCAAGAATTGGAAAGTTTGCACTTGCTGGCTGTGGTTCACTTGCTATTTCCCAACGACATTGTGGGCTGAACAGTCATGGATGCAAGAGTTGAGTGCAATGTTGCAACCATTGCCCTGTACTTACCTCAGGAATCCACATGAAGAACTTCTGCTATATATTCAATATGTGTAAGAAGGAGTTGCAGATGCTGGTGTAAATCAGGGTGAAAAGTTATAAACCAAAGATAGACACAAAAAGCTGGAGTAACTCAGCAGGACAGGCAGCATCTCTGGAGAGAAGGAATGGGTGAGAAGGATCTCGACCCGAAATGCCACCCATTTCTTCTCTCCAGAGATCCTGCCCATCCCGCTGAGTTACTCCAGCTTTTTATGTCTATTTTATGATATATTTAACATGATTCCTAGAATTCTCTTCCACTGATGTCAATGGAAGTGAATTATAAGGGAATAGAGTGGCTTGCAAAAGTATTCATACCCCTTAAACTTTTCCACATTTTGTCACGTTACAACCACAAATGTAAATGTATTTTATTGGGATTTTATGTGATAGACCAACATACAGTGGCTCATAATTGTGAAGTGGAAGGAAAATGCATGGTTTTCAAATTTTTTTACAAATAAAAAACTGAAAAGTGTGGCGTGCAAAAGTTTTCAGCCCCCTTTACTCTGATACCCCTAAATAAAATCCAGTGCAACCAATTGCCTTCAGAAGTCACCTAATTAGTAAATAGAGTCCACTTGTGTGTAATTTAATCTCAGTATAAATACAGCTGTTCTGTGAAGGCCTCGGAGGTTTGTTAGAGAACATTAGTGAACAAACAGCATCATGAAGCCCAAGGAACACACCAGACAGGTCAAGGATAAAGTTGTAGAGAAGTTTAAAGCAGGGTTAGGTTATAAAAAAATATCCCAAGCTTTGAACATCTCACGGAGCACTGTTCAATCCATCATCCGAAAATGGAAAGAGTATGGCACAACTGCAAACCTACCAAGACATGGACGTCCACCTAAACTGACAGGCCGGGCAAGGAGAGCATTGGTCAGAGAAGCAGCCAAGAGGCCCATGGTAACTCTGGAGGAGCTGCAGAAATCCACAGCTCAGGTGGGAGAATCTGTCCACAGGACAACTATTAGTCGTGCACTCCACAAATCGGGCCTTTATGGAAGAGTGGCAAGAAGAAAGCCATTGTTGAAAAAAAGCCATAAGAAGTCCTGTTTGAAGTTTACCACAAGCCATGTAGGGGACACAGCAAACGTGTGGAGGAAGGTGCTCTGGTCAGATGAGACCAAAATTGAGGTTTTTGGCCTAAATGCAAAACGCTATGTGTGGCGGAAAACTAAGACTGCACATCACCCTGAACACACCATCCCCACTGTGAAACATGGTGGTGGCAGCATCATGCTGTGGGGATGCTTTTCTTCAGCTGGGACAGGGAGACTGGTCAGAGTTGATGGGAAGATGGATGGAACCAAATACAGGGCAATCTTGGAAGAAAACCTGTTAGAGTCTGCAAAAGACTTGAGACTGGGGCGGAGGTTCACCTTCCAGCAGGACAACGACCCTAAACATACAGCCAGAGCTACAATGGAATGGTTTAGATCAAAGCATATTCATGTGTTAGAATGGCCCAGTCAAAGTCCAGACCTAAATCCAATTGAGAATCTCTGGCAAGACTTGAAAATTGCTGTTCACAGACGCTCTCCATCCAATCTGACTGAGCTTGAGCTATTTTGCAAAGAAGAATGGGCAAAAAATTCAGTCTCTGGATGTGCAAAGCTGGTAGAGACATACCCCAAAAGACTTGCAGCTGTAATTGCAGCGAAAGGTGGTTCTACAAAGTATTGACTAAGGGGGCTGAATACTTTTGCACGCCACACTTTTCAGTTTTTTATTTGTAAAAAAACCATGTATCATTTTCCTTCCACTTCACAATTATGCACCACTTGTGTTGGTCATGTGGTTGTAACGTGACAAAATGTGGAAAAGTTCAAGGGGTATGAAAACTTTTGCAAGCCACTGAAACAGTTTTAGTTTTTTTTAATGTTTTTTTATGTTTTTTATAATCTTAAGTATTTTTTAACAATCTGATTTATCTTTGTAGTTTGAAATGTTTTTGGATATGAGAAAATCTAGAAAACACTTTAAATAATTTATGTTTAGACAGCTGTTCAAGTTTGGGTGTGGGGTTTTACAACTCAGTCAGCTGTAAAAAGTTATTTCTGTATTTACACGTGCAGTGCATATTTAAGATTGGCGAGTTCATTCCATCGCTTCCTCCTGTTTGCTATTCTTGATAGCACTCTCCTGGCATCTTTTCACTCAGTCAGCATCGGCCAATTTGTCAAATATCCCACACACTACTGCAAGTGTTCACATTCCCAATGATCATTATTTTTTTCCCTCTCCACAGATGCTACATTCCCTGAGTGTTTACAACAATTGCAGTGTTCTATATCTCATATTGCCTTTCATCCCTTTCTCTCATCTTCTTCTGCTTGCTTCTTCTCCAGGCCGATCATTTGCGATTAACAAACACTTGGCCTAATTTACGCTCATTCTTCTTGTTCTTTCTACCACTCTCATCTCTGCAACATAAAATATGCTGGTTTCCTAACTCTGCCGTTCATAGTCATACAGCATGGAAACAGGCCCTTCTGCCCAATTTGCCCATGCTGACCAAGATGCCCCATCTACACTATTCTCACCTGACCCCGCATCTGGCCCATATCCCTCTAAACCTTTCCTATCTATAGGTTCCTGGTTCATTGAAATATTAATACATCTGCTCTCTGCAAAGCAGCCTAACCTGCTGAGTATTCCAGCATTCTCTGTTTTTATTTTAGATTTAATATTTTCAGTATTGGTAAGTATGTTAAGTATTTTCAGTATGGTAAGCATATTAGTAAGGTGGAACTAAAACACCTTAACTAAAACACATATGTAATCTATTATTTTTTCAGCAAATATCCCAATAAAGCAGCTTAAAAATTATAATTTAAAAATAATCTTTCACGCAGCAAACATTCTGCTCCCTTTTGAACCATTGGTCTTTCATAGTATAGAAAGATTTGGGTTTTATTACTGGGGCATAAAATTATAAAGTTATCACCTGTTTATTTCTAATACTTGTTTTATTACTCCTTAGTGCAAGAATCCAAACCAGCATTTTATACCATATGTGGCCTATGAACTGCCAAAGCGTTTCCACTATGCCCACAACAGTAGGATAGACAAGGAGGTCCTTCTGTACTTGGACAAACAATGGCTGGCTGGGCGGTATGTCATTTTATTCAGCAATGGTGCCTAATTTATAATCACCACGTTTCCTATAAGAGATTATACTGAGATACCTAAACATTTCTGATATACATGACTTCTTACTGATATCCACTGTAGTTATCTTTAATGGAAACAAAAAAATATGCAATTATTTCCTGCTCTTTCCAGATTTTACCCATGTAGATATTGTTCTACAATATGTAGTATTTGTTCTATTACATCCCAGACACTGTGAAATAATATTTCATTGGGAATGCCATTCCACCTCTTCCTTTCCAGTCTCCCTCTCTGCCTTCCTAAATATGATTTTTTTTCCAGCCTTATTTTTGCCCTACTTTCTAAATTTAGGCCATAAGCTGCCACAGCCAGACATAAAAACAGTTTTTATCCACGAGTAGTTGCTGTGATGGCATTTCAGTCTCAG
This sequence comes from Amblyraja radiata, assembly GCF_010909765.2. Lineage (NCBI taxonomy): Eukaryota > Metazoa > Chordata > Chondrichthyes > Rajiformes > Rajidae > Amblyraja > Amblyraja radiata. The sequence continues at coordinate 56,379,954 of NC_045960.1, forward strand.
TCACAGAGGCCAACTTCAGGAAATCCTTCAGAGGCGTGAACCCCCGAAAAGCACCTGGACCTGATGGTATACCCGGTCGTGTTCTAAAAACCTGTGCGGACCAACTGACTGGAGTTTTTATGGACATTTTCAACCTCTCACTTCTGAGGACTGAGGTTCCCACCTGCTTTAAAAGGGCATCAATTATACCTGTGCCCAAGAAGAGTAAGGTGATGTGCCTCAATGACTATCGACCAGTGGCACTAACACAGGTGATGAAGTGCTTTGAGAGGTTGATCATGGAGCAAATCAACTCCTACCTCGACATAAACCTGGACCCACTGCAGTTCGCTTACCGCCACAACAGATCAACGGTGGATGCGATCTCGCTGGCCCTCCACTCCGCTCTGGACCACTTGGACAACAAAAACTCATATGTCAGGCTGTTATTCATTGATTACAGCTCGGCATTTAACACAATCATCCCCTCCAAGCTGGTTCAAAACTCGCAGAACTGGGTCTCTGCGCATCCCTCTGCAATTGGATTCTCGACTTCCTCACTCACAGACCACAGTCTGTTCGTATTGGTGGAAATGTATCAGCCTTGATAACAATCAGCACGGGAGCACCTCAAGGCTGCATGCTCAGCCCCCTGCTGTACTCACTCTATACCCATGACTGCGTAGCCAATCACAGTGCGAACTCCATCATCAAGTTCGCTGACGACACCACTGTTGTGGGGCGTATCACTGATGGGGATGAGTAAGAGTATAGAAGAGAGATCGAGCAACTGTCCATAATGGTGCCAGCGCAATAACCTGGCCCTCAACACCAGCAAAACCAAGGAAATGATTGTGGACTTTGGAAGGAGGAGGAGGGGGACCCACAGCCCCTTTATATCAACGGGTTGATGGTTCAAAGGGTCAAGAGCTTCAAATTCCTCGGCGTGCACATCTCTGAAGATCTTTACTGGTCCGAGAACACTAATGCAATTATCAAGAAAGCTCATCAGCGCCTCTACTTCCTGAGAAGATTACGGAGAGTCGGTTTGTCAAGGAAGACTCTCTCTAACTTCTACAGTTGCACAGTAGAGAGCATGCTGACCGGTTGCATCATGACTTGGTTCGGCAATTTGAGCACCCTGGAGAGGAAAAGACTACAAAAAGTAGTAAACACTGCCCAGTCCATCATCGGCTCTGACCTTCCATCCATCGAGGGGATTTATCGTAGTTGCTGCCTCAAAAAGGCTGGCAGTATCATCAAAGACCAACACCATCCTGGCCACACACTCATCTCCCTGCTACCTTCAGGTAGAAGATACAGGAGCCTGAAGACTGCAACAACCAGGTTCAGGAATAGCCACTTCCCCACAGCCATCAGGCTGTTAAACCTGGCTCGGACAAAACTCTGATTATTAATAACCCATTTTCTGTTATTTGATATTTATCAGTTTATTTATTCATGTGTGTATATATTTATATCATGGTATATGGACACACTTATCTGTTTTGTAGTAAATGCCTACTATGTTCTGTGTGCTGAAGCAAAGCAAGAATTTCATTGTCCTGTTCAGGGACACATGACAATAAACTCACTTGAACTTGAACTACTCAACAGCCAAAAATCTGTAGCCTCCCTTTGATCTGGTATTTTGTTGGTTCACATGCTTGATCAATGGTGTTTCATCATAAATGTTTTATTATTATTAATGTTTAGTGTTTTCTCAGTCATTCGTAACTGTCACTGTATGTCATGTTGTTACTTGTGGGCGGAGCACCAAGGCAAATTCCTTGTATGTGAATACTTGGCCAATAAACTTACCTACTTACTTACTTACTTACTTAATGGTAGCTTCAATATCATTTCTCTCTACAGTTATGCCTTTCACTTATTAGTTTTGATTAGAATGCATTTGATATTCATTTGCTCTACTCCAACTTCCTGGAACACTGAGATACCTAGTTCTCTAGTATTCTCATTCATTTAAAACAAAAATCTTTTTTAACTGTAATTTTTCTATTTTTAATAACCTGCTTATTTCTCAGCATTTACCTCAGATAATCCTGTTGCTTCTATTTTAATAAGCTTATCAGAGTCACAGAGAGAGTTTTACAGTAGAATTACGGCCCTTTGTGGGGGGTGGGAGAAGGGGGGTTGTGGGGAAGGGGGGTTGTGGGGAAGGGGAGTTGTGGGGAAGGGGGTTGTGTGGAGAAGGGAGGGGGTGTGGGGGTGGTGGGGAGGGGGAAGGGGGTGTGTGGGAAGGGGGGGTGCGTTTGCAGCAGACACAGCTCGTTTGCTTTTTCAGAAAATCTGACTTAATGTGTCTTAATTTACGTTTGCAGTAACCCCTCTGTCTGAGGGCGGTGAAAAGGGTGCTTGTGGCCTGGTTGAAATCCTCCTCCCTAGTACATATACGGTGGAAGCGGGTCAGTTGTGACTTAACGATACCCCTGAAGGTGTGTTTTGGGTGGTGGCTCGTGGTGTGTAGGAGGGTGTGTGTGTCTGTGGGTTTGAAGAAGACTTTGGTGGCTAGTTTGTGGTCTTGGGTATCTGATGGTAGTTTAAAGACAGTGGTGTCGAGGAAGTCCACCCTCTGCTGGCTGGTCATGGCCTTTACCTTGATGGATGGGTGGTGGGCATTGAGTATGTCAATAAACTCCTGTAGTTCCCCCTCTGAGTGTGTCCACACTCCCCAAATGTCATCTAGGAATCTGTAGTAGCACATTGGATGCTTCGGACATTTGTGGAAAACTATCTCCTCCCATTCTGCCATGTATATGTTGGCATAAGCTGGGGCAAACTTCTTCCCCATTGCTGTACCTTTGACTTGTAAATAGAACTCCCCGTTAAATTCAAAGTCATTCTTAGTCAAACCCAGATCCAGTAGTTTAATTAGGGCCTCGTCTGGTCTCTCTGGGTCAGGATTTCTCTGTAGGATGTTTTTAACTGCCTGTATCCCCCTGTCTGTCTCTATGTTTGTGTACAGGCTTTCCACATCCATGGTGAAGAGTATTGCGTTGGGTGGTATGTTGAGGGAGTTAACTATTCGGGTGAAGTGGTAGGTGTCTTTGATGTAGCTGGGATGTTGTTGTGCCAGTGGGTTAAGGTAGTGGTCAATGTATTCTGCTACCCCATAGGATTCGCTACTGCAGTCTGATACTATGGGCCTACCTGGTGGTATTTCTCCAGGCACTGTCCACGTGTCTGGGTTTTTGTGTATCTTTGGGAGCATGTAGAATTTCCTCGCCCTGGGTTGTGCTCCTGTCAAGTATTCTACTTGTTTGTCTAGGATGTATCCTGATCTCTTAAGCTCCTCCAAAATGCCCCCTATTTCCTTTTGTGTTTCTTTATATATGGGCTCATCTAACTTAGTGTAGTGTTCTATCTTGTTCAGTTGTCTATGTGCCTCGAAGAGGTACTGTTGTCTGTCCATGATGACTATACTGCTCCCCTTGTCTGCTGGTTTGATCACTATCTCGTTGTTCTCCTTCAGCTCTGTCAAGGCCTGCCTCTCTTTTCTGGTGATGTTAGACTTATCTTTCGTTGTAGGCATGTAGGTTGAAAGGGTCAAGAACTTCAAATTCCTGGGCGTGCACATCTCTGAAGATCTTTCCTGGTCCGAGAACACATCAAAAAAGCTCATCAGCGCCTCTACTTCCTGAGAAGATTACGGGGAGTCGGATTGTCAAGGAAGACTCTCTCTAACTTCTACAGGTGCACAGTCGAGAGCATGCTGACCGGTTGCATCGTGGCTTGGTTCGGCAATTTGAGCGCCCTGGAGAGGAAAAGACTACAAAAAGTAGTAAACACTGCCCAGTCCATCATCGGCTCTGACCTTCCTTCCATCGAGGGGATTTATCGCAGTCGCTGCCTCAAAAAGGCTGGCAGTATCATCAAAGACCCACACCATCCTGGCCACACACTCATCTCCCTGCTACCTTCAGGTAGAAGGTACAGGAGCCTGAAGACTGCAACAACCAGGTTCAGGAATAGCTACTTCCCCTCAGCCATCAGGCTATTAAACCTGGCTCGGACAAAACTCAGATTATTAGCAACCACTTTCTGTTATTTGCACTACCAGTTTATTTATTCATGTGTGTATATATTTATATCATGGTATATGGACACATTTATCTGTTTTGTAGTAAATGCCTACTATTTTCTGTGTGCTTAAGCAAAACAAGAATTTCATTGTCCTATACAGGGACACATGACAATAAACTCACTTGAACTTGAACACTCTGCTCACCCTGCACCTTCAGCTTTCGGCCTCACGCAGCAGCTCCTGGTCCCAGACCGACTTCACTCAGAGGCTTCCGGTTCAACTTAACCATTCCCAGCTCACGCTGCTCTCTGCCCGCACGCTGCTCACGGACTCAGCCCTGCCTCCAGGGTTTTATTCTCTGCGGGTGCCGGAAGGGGCATTACCTTCATGGTGACTGACAGGCGAGAAGACCAATCTGCTGATCTCATGACTTTTTAAACCTTCATAAATTTTCTAATATTTCATGGATCGGAACAAAACTTCATGCACTTGGAGCAGATGAGAACGGTGAGTAAGGTGGCAAAAAATCCCAACAATATAGGTTTACAATTTTTGCGCAAATTTATAAAAAGCACAACCCGTATGTGGTCAAGATGAGAGTTTTAGTAATAGTATAGATAGATATCTCAGCAGTGGGGATATGTTTCCTAATGTCTGGATCTATCATAATCTGCGATATGTTAATCACATTCCCACCTCAGTCTCCTCTACTCCAAAGAAAAGAAACCCAGCCTATCCAGCCTTCGGACGATAGCTAAAATAAAACAATTCCTCCAGTTTGATGACCTCGAAAAGATCATCCACACATTTATCTCCTCCCGCCTAGATTACTGCAACTCCCTCTACACTGGCATCAGCCAATCTTCCCTGTCCCGCCTGCAACTAGTCCAAAATGCCGCAGCGAGACTCCTGACGGGCACCCAAAAAAAGGACCACATCACCCTGATCCTGGCCTCTCTCCTCTGGCTCCCTGTGCGGTTCCGAATAAATTTCAAGATCCTCCTTTATGACTACAAAGCCCTTAATGGGCTTGCCCTCACCTACATCAATAGTCTGCTTACCCACCGCACCACCTCCTGGTCCCTCAGATCGGCCGACTTGGGGTTACTGAACATCCCGCGGTCTAGGCATAAGCTCAGGGGTGACCGCGTCTTTGCGGTTGCAGCTTCTAGACTGTGGAACAGCATCCCTCTTCCCATCAGAACTGCCCCCCTCCATCGACTCCTTTAAGTCGAGATTTAAAACTCATCTTTACTCTCAAGCCTTTCTTGACATCCTCTGAGTGAGGGCTAAATGTATGTATTTATGTATGTACTTAATCTATGAACCACTGTTGTATAACATTAGTACCTCCACCAATGTAAAGCACTTTGGCCAACGAGAGTTGTTTTTTAAATGTGCTATAGAAATAATTAGTGACTTGACTTGACTTGACTTGACAGTCTCTCTTCATAACTGAAATACTTAATACCAGACAACTTCATAGTGAATCTTTGCAATCACATATTTCTAATAGTGCTGCACATAATAGTCCACCTGTGGCCTTGCTAATGTTTTATATTAATATATCAATCCGATTCTCACCATGTGGGCATAAACATAGGCACTTCTCATCCCGCACTAGATTTTCAACTTATTTTCCCTGCAAAGACATTGCATTAGCAAGATGCATTCTTTGTGATAGCTCTTATGTTAGTTATCACTTCAGTGCCCCAGTGATGTGATCTTTATTTCATGCACCAAACATGAATCACTTGTTAATCTTTCTTACTTGGCTCTCCTTAACCTGTTAAAGTCCAGCAGACAGAAATTTTAACTGGAAATCAATACCGTAAAGTCTCATTTTTCAATGTAATGCCTAACTCTGCAATTCATTTTTCAATACCTCTAACATATTCATGCATTGCATCTAAACTAGACCACAACCTCTGCTCCTTTTTCATCCAAGTTCAGAGAAGCAGCATATCCTTTGAAATTGATTGATACTTTATTGTCACGTGTACTTGGTACAGTGAGAATCTTTGTTTACATACTGTGCAAGGATGCAAGAGTCCTTGCACAGATGTAAAGGCTGCCGACAAAGTTACAAAAGGATTCAATATAGTCCCTCTTCCTTCTTCCCCAACTGCCCCCCCCCCCCAGTCCCTCTTTGTTCTCGGTTCTCCCTCCTCCCCCATGCCGGGTGCCTCTTTGTTCTCAGTGGTACCCCATGTCGGGTTCCTCTTTGTATAATAATGTTTCAGGTCAATGATTATTTCCAGTAATATCTGTCCATCGGACCATCAATTTGCCCAGAGCATAACATCAGTTTTATTGGTAGTTCCTGAAAAATTAAACTTCCTGACAGAATTTCTGCTGGATTGCTTCATAATCGCAGTGTGAGTTGGTGGGATGTCTCTGATTCTGGTATGGATATGCCAACTTTCAACCTACATTAAAGGTGCAGCCTAGGTGCACACAATGAAAGGCCAGTGATGTGGAGGAAGGGACCTAAGATTCCCCAATCCATGTGAAACATGTATCTCACAGAATTTTTGCCTCCATTCAAATCGGGCATCTACAGCTATAACCTGCATTCTCCAGCAAGTGTGATACGTAAGGATACCTGTATTTTTTCTTTTACATTGTCTTATTGTTTTATCATTTCCATTCTTTGCAATTGATATCCTGATTTAACCTTTTTTTTCAGAGATAAGGTTACATTCAGTTTCTGCAATGGTGGAACTCATGGCTATGATAATGAATATAAAAGCATGCATGTAAGTAACTAAATATATTTAACTGTGTTATATCTAATGAGTTGACATTTTGGCAGTACTATGTGTAGTTGAAATTCTTTCTTTATCGAATTGCTCTGAACTTAGTATTCATCACTATTCAACATCAATTTGACACCAATTGACATATTTAGTCTGCTTTCCAGTTTCTGCATTCTGGTACAGAATGTCATCTACCATAACCAAATGTTAGAAAATGGCTCAGCTCATCTTGAAAATTATAACAGCACAATGATTTTCCATTAGCTTTCAAATTGCCTAGACATATCACAAAAATAGATAATGTGACAAGGAAGATAGTTTCCTTGGTGCTATGACTCAGTACATGCTTTGGACTGGATCGTGGAATGCATCTGGAAGTTATCAGTTGCCATTAGTGTGGTATATGTGAAAACAACAGAGAGGTAATTTTATGAACCAGTTTTCCAATGGGGTCATTTACAGTAATTGGTGTGCATTATGACTATAAACTGGTATTGCTATAATACCAGGTATATGATAGCAATGAGATTGTAATGGAACAATAAGTAACATACTTGCAAAGTTCCAATCAGATATTTTTAATCAGTGAAATTTTACACCAGTAGCATTGACTTCCAAAATCATCCTCCCGATGGAAAATTGACTTTTTTAACCTAAGTAATAAATAGTAAAATATAATATAATATTTTACTAGGGCTAGTGGAGTCAAGTGATGTGGGGAGAAGGCAGGCACGGGGTTACTGATAGGGGACGATCAGCCATGATCACAATGAATGGTGGTGCTGGCTCGAAGTGCCGCATGGCCTCCTCCTGTACCTATTTTCTATGTTTCTATGTTTCTATAATTCAATTGCCAACAGAGTTTTCTTGCAAAATGTAAAAGAAAATAGATGTAAATTTGCAAGGTTGAAAATGATAACGCTGATGAAGTTTCTCATTATAATTGTAATTAAAGACGTAAGCCCTGTTTCTTGGAGAATGTTTATTTTGAAAGAATTAAGACCTATAATTTAATTTAAATTGTCCATTTGAACATTTTTAAACTAAATTGTCCAAACTGTATTTGCAATTTTGTGTTAACTGCCTTTTGCCTTGATGGACAATTCCAGACTATCTTCATAGCTAATGGACCTGGCTTCAAATTCAAGACAGAGGTCAATTCATTCGACAATATTGAACTCTACAATCTGATGTGTGGTAGGTGGTTTTAATATTGGAATAAAGTCTACAATTCAAAGGAATTATAATGCTGGAACTTCCCTGGCTCGTGAAAGGCATATTGAAAATTAAGGTATTTTCTTGCCAACAATATTCTCCACAGTGAAGATATAACAGGGCACATTAAGTTTATTCTTGGACGAAAATTACTGGCAGTTAATTCTTGTAACTTGCAGCGTTGCAATTTTAGTGCAACCTCTTGACTGCTTCCATCCTGAAATGGTATCACTCTTCTTCCTGCCTGTTGACCACATGCAATCAACAAAGCAGAGAAGTAGTCATAATACGAACGGTTAGACTTAGCTTAAACTGGGGCCACATATTTGGAGGCCGCGTAAATGGCGCGCAAATGACGGCCAAGTGGAACAGGCCCTTTACTTGCCATACCAGTGCTACAATTCCAGCACCTGTAGTTTCTTGTGTCTCCATCCCTTCGTATCGAGTTGAAGGTAAAGATGAAAGCATAAAGTTAAAGGTACAGTCGAAAGTAACAAAATGAAGTGCATCCGACCTTCTTTTCAGAACACTTTGCTGATGCTGAGTCAGCGACAGGATGGGACCCCAGATATTTTGGAATCCAATTTTCAGTTTGCCTCAGGCCTGTGCAATCATGGAAGTTGGACACAAGTCAAAGCCTGAGCAACAGAAACCTTCGGCCCTCTAGGGAACTACATGCTAATGTACAATCCAGTTATTTTGTTTATGAGTCATGTATCTTTTTTGTTGTTTTACTTAGTCATTAAACTATTCCTTCAGATGTGCATTAAAACATCCAAACATCTCAGTGTGAAAGTGTTTGTGCCACACTTAAAATTACCTTACTCTGTATCCAAAGTCCATTTTTTACTGGTACCTACTCCGAGGCTATCAGAAATTCAAGGTAAATTTCTGAGGTGCAGAAATCTGACATGATTACTTTGTGGTGTTTCTGTTAGATCTATTGGATATCACACCTGCACCTAATAATGGAACTCATGGCAGCTTAAATCATCTGCTGAAGAAACCGCGCAAGAATCCTACTCATCCTCCCGAGGCATCTAGTTTATCGCCCTGTCGCTTCGCCACACTGAATCCAACTGACAATCTGGGATGTTCATGTGAAATTCAAGTAAGTAGAGGACTGACATTTAATGAATTGTTGTAAACTTAGGATGGACTCAAAATGCTGGAGTAACTCAGCTGGTCAGCAGCATCTCTGGAGAAAAGGAATGGGTGACGTTTCAGGTCGAAACCCTTCTTCAGACTGAGAGTCAGTGGGGAGGGAAGCTAGAGGTTTGAAACAGTTCAGAACACGGTGGCGCAGCAGTAGAGTTGCTGCCTCCCGGCGACACAAGTTCGATCCCGACTACGGGTGCTGTCTGTACGGAGTTTGTACATTCTCCCCGTGACCGCGTGGGTTTTCACCGAGATTTTCGCTTTGCTCCCACAGTCCAAAGACATACAGGCTTGTAGGTTTATTGGCTTGGTGTATGTGTAAATTGTCCCCAGTGTGTGTAGCAGGCATGTGCCGTGAGTAATTACTCAGAGTAGGCAGTCAGTCGGCTTTAAAAAAATCTTAAACCGCGCATGCGCAGATTGTTCTCCTCTCCGTAAAAATAAAGAATAAAAATAAAGAAAGTAACAATTCAATTTGCCCAAGGGTTCAAAATCTCCTTCATTCACAATTACTGAATGTGTGGGGGGTGGAGGGTGACGGCAGGTGGAGAGATGGTGGGAAAAACGGGAGCACGCCGGGACAAGTTGAATCAGTTGTGATCGTATTGAATGACAATACTAGTTCAAGGGACCAATTGGGGGGGGGAGAGTTCCTTTCACAGCGTGTGGGGAGTCTGGCCAGGGGTAAAGTTGCGGGGGAGGGCAGGAGCATTGAGAAGGAGGGGGTCAATAGACAATAGACAATAGGTGCAGGAGTAGGCCATTCGGCCCTTCGAGCCAGCATCGCCATTCAATGTGATCATGGCTGATCATCCCCAATTAGTACCCCGCACCTGCCTCCTCCCCATATCCCCTGACTCCGCAATTTTTAAGTCCTATCTTGCTCTCTCTTGAAAGCATCCAGAGAACCTGCCTCCACCAACTACCCTCTGAGGCAGAGAATTCCACAGACTCACCTCTCTCTGTGAGAAAAAGTGTTTCCTCGTCTCCGTTCTAAATGGCTTACTCCTTATTCTTAAACTGTGGCCCCTGGTTCTGGACTCCCCCAACATCGGGAACATGTTTCCTGCCTCTAGCGTGTCCAAACCCTTAACAATCTAATATGTTTCAATGAGATACCCTCTCATCCTTCTAAACTCCAGAGTGTACAAGCCCAGCTGCTCCATTCTCTCAGCATATGACAGTCCCGCCATCCCGAGAATTAATCTTGTAAACCTACACTGCACTCACTCAATAGCAAGAATGTCCTTCCACAAATTAGGGGACCAAAACTGCACACAATACTCCAGGTGTGGTCTCACTAGGGCTCTGTACAACTGCAGAAGGACCTCTTTGCTCCTATATTCAATTCCTCTTGTTATAAATGCCAACATGCCATTTGCTTTCTTCACTGCCTGCTTTACCTGCATGCTTACTTTCATAGACTGATGTACATGGACCCCTAGATCCCGTTGTACTTCCCCTTTTCCTAACTTGATGCCATTTAGATAGTAAGCTGCCTTCCTGTATTTGCTACCAAAGTGGATAACCTCACATTTATCCGCATTAAACTTCATCTGCCATGCATCTGCCCACTCCCCCAACATGTCCAAGTCACCCTGCATTTTCATAGCATCCTCCTCACAGTTCACACTGCCACCCAGCTTTGTATCATCTGCAAATTTGCTTATGTTACTTTGAATCCTTTCATCCAAATCATTATTGTAAATTGTAAATAGCTGTGGTCCCAGCACCGAGCCTTGCGGTACCCCACTAGTCACTGCCTGCCATTCTGAAAGGGGCCCGTTAATCCCTACTCTTTGTTTCCTGTCTGCCAACCACTTCTCTATCCAAGGTACACAAAAATGCTGAAGAAACTGAGCGGGTGCAGCAGCATCTATGGAGCGAAGGAAATAGGCAACGTTTCGGGCCGAAACCCTTCTTCAAACTGATGGGGTGTGAGGGGAAGTGGGGAGAAGAAAGGAAAAAGGAGGAGGAGCCCGAGGGCTGAGGGAGAGCTAGGAAGGGGAGGAGACAGCAAGGTCTAACAGAATTGTGAGAATTCAATGTTCATAATCTCTCTTCTCTATCCATGTCAGCACTCTACCCCCAATACCATGCGCCCTAATTTTGCCCACTAACCTATTATGTGGGACCTTATCAAATGCTTTCTGAAAGTCCAGGTACACTACATCCACTGGCTCTCCCTTGTCCATTTTTGTAGTTACATCTTCAAACAATTCCAGAAGATTAGTCAAGCATGTTTTCCCCTTTGTAAATCCATGCTGACTCGGACCGATCCTGTTACTACTATCCAAATGTTCGGCTATTTCATCTTTTATAATTGACTCCAGCATCTTCCCCACCACTGATGCCTGGCTAACTGGTCTATAATTCCCTGTTTTCTCTCTCCCGCCTTTCTTAAAAAGTGGGATAACATTAGCTACCCTCCAATCCACAGGAACTTATCCTGAGTCTAAAGAACATTGGAAAATTATCACCAATGCATCCACGATTTCTAGAGCCACTTCCTTAAGTACCCTGGGATGCAGACCATCAGGCCCTGGGGATTTATCAGCCTTCAGTCCCATCAGTCTATCCAACACCATTTCCTGCCTAATGTGGATTTCCTTCAGTTCCGCTGTCACCCAGATCCTCTGGCCACTACTATATCGGGAAGATTGAATCAGAGCAGGCACTAATGGCCATGGAAAGATGGAGCCCACCAGGGTCCATTGTTGGCTGTGTAAGAGGTGGTAACAAAGGGATATATGGATGCGAACAGTGGAACTGTCCGGATGATTAGTTTTGGGGAGAGGCAGCGAGAGAAGGAATGCGGAGGAAATGACCTCTGCAGAAAGCGGAAGGGGAGGAGATGGGAAGATGTGGCTAGTGTTGGGATCCCGTTAGAGGTGGCGAAAATGTCAGACTATTAGGTACTGTAAGTGACGACTGATGGGGTGAAATATGAGGACTTGGGGAAGTTGGGTCCCTGATACGACTGGGGAGCTGGGGAAGAATCGCAGAGCTACTGGATACCGAGGAGAAAACGTATCTGAGTTTTATAAAGGGAGCTCTGGAAGAACATTTAAACTCTTAACGTCAACAGAATGTACTTATGCCCCTTAGACCCCTTCAGTTGAGGAAATGAATAACAGAATCAACCTAACTGCTGATCAAGGTAGGATACTGTAATGGTTTTATGAATGTTTAACTGTGAAAGCTGTTTAGCAGTTCTGCAAATATGCAAAATAGAATGTATTAAGTAGCGGCATCAAGATGCAGCCACATTAACTACATTATGACTAAATTATAGCAGCTAATCAACTACTGTAAAAAAAAAAACACTCAGCAGATATTAATTAATATGAACATGTTTGAAAGATACAAGTGTAGGCATGAGTGAACATGAGTGAAGTCATTATTAAAAGAACATCAAATTTTCCAAGAAAGTATTCTGATGAATGGAATGTACAGGCCATCCTTGGGCAAAGAGAGATTGACAGGGATACTGGTGCCTGTACATACCCATAACATTATTCAATTCAGAATCAGACATATGGGTATACGTTCGTTCGTACAACTATAGTGTCTCCTATCATTATAGTGCTGTCTGCCTTCACCCTACGCCACTGTGCCTCAGAACCAGAACTGGTGCAAACAACTGGCTACAGCTGCTTTCCCTGTCCCCCCCCCAACATTATTCAAAAGGGTATACATGTTTTTGAGGGGAATGGCCACACTCTCCTCCTGCACTCTCTGCCTACTCCTTTTACCCTTCCTGCGATCATCCATCTACTTTCTGCTTGCACCTTCGGTGTGACCACCTCACTATCACTCCTATTTATGACCCTCTCATTCTCCTGGGCAACCCTGAGGTGTTTCAGCTGCAGCTACAGTTTCCTCGCTGATTCAGCCAGGAGCTGCAGCTGGGTAGACATCCCACAGGTGTAGACCTCGGGGACACTGGAAGTTTCTCTATTATCCCACATCCTGCAGGAAGTTTCTCCGTTCTCCCACATCCTGCAGGAGGAGCATAACCCTCTTACACTTAGACTAAAAAAGAAAATCACAAAAACAAGACCTAACCATGTCTTACAGTCAGCCTCTGCTCAGCCTTCTCACCAAAGCCTCTCGAGTCTGTACCATTTGACCTTGTTCAATATATATACATATTACATTAGCCCCCATCAAGTAGAAAGAAATTAAATTAGTTTACCAACAAAAATTTAGAGAAATCACCCATAACAACTTTCAGATTAGTCTTTTATTATATTTCTATTATGTCATTTTGGGTCCGCATCAAACCACGTCTATACATGCCTGGTCGTTGGTTATCTAAATTGAGTCCTTTGTAGGAAACTGGATGAGTGCAGGGAAGGCGGGTTGTTTTGCACATTCTGTACTAACCAGGGGATTGTGTTATTGTATGATGAAAGTCTTGCTGATCTGTATGCAAAACAAAGTATTTCACTGGACCTTGGTACCTTTGATAATAAAGAAATCATTGAACCATTGAGGTTTATTCATTTACAGGGGAGGTCAACACAAATACCTGTTTTCTCCACTTATCGATGAAATGCTTTTACTTGCATAAAATTCACACTAGAATCACTGTCATAGAAAAAAATAGCACAGAAATTGGCCCTTCAGCCCACTGAGTTTGCACTAGCTATTAACTACCACAAATTAATCTAGCTTTAAATGTATAATGTTAATCTTGTGTGTCTTTTTAGTTAAAACAGCTGAAGCTAAAAACATGCCTTATGGAAGACCACGAGTTTTACAGCACAACAGCGAATATTGTCTCTTGACTCAAACATTTTACACAACTGGATATAGCTCTGATATTTTAATGCCTCTGTGGAGTGCATATACTGTTAACAAATCGGTAAGTGTGTTGCGTTCATTAACTTTCTCCCGTCACTAAGTACGTACACCGCACTAAAGAAATCACAACAAAACGAATCCAGTCCTGGCTTACAATAGGAGTAAAATCAATGCAAAATAAGTACTTTACAGAGGATGCGATGGTTAAGATGAGTAGCAAAACTGGATTTTTGAAGATAGTGTTTATGGAAAGGCATGCAAAAAAATCATTAAATTTAAAAATCATTAAAAAAATTGAGAGCTTTCACAGTAATTGTCAAGGTTATGGATAAGGCAGAGAATACGCTGGCTTTCAAAACATGATGGTTGCGTTTCAGTACAAATCCTCAGATTCTCACTTTGCCTTTGACACCAGGAGGCTTTCAATATTATTTGCAATACCAAGGACTTCGATTAATTAGTAGCAGGCAATGTACATCATGTAAAGTAACCTTCCATTGACAACAAACATAAAATACAACCTGTCAACATGTTTTCGGCAATACTGGTTGAGAGATTATTGTTCGTGGCATTGGGAGAATTCCCTTTCCTTATTTAATGCTGGTACAAGAACTCTTATTTGCAGGACAAGTAGGCATGGTCTCATTTTAACATCTCATGTAAACTAACTGCTATTCTGTACATTCTCCCCTTGACTCTTCGGCCCACTGAGTCCGTGCCGACCAGAGATCCCCACACACTAACAGTATCTTACACACACTAGGGACAATATACAATTATACCAAAGCCAATTAATCTACAACCCTTACGTCGTAGGAGTATGGGAGGAAACCGGAGAAAACCCACCCAGGTCACAGGGAGAATGTACAAACAGCGCCTGTAATCAGGATTGAACCCGGGTCTCTGGCGCTGTAAGGCAGCTACTCCACCGCTGCGCCACCATCCAACCTCTAGTTGCAAAATATGTATAGAATACAAAGGAAGTTAATGATCAGAACAAAGCAAAAAAGCATAACTTATTTTATGGTAAATTCACAACATTTGAATAACCTTGTAGAAGAATGAAACTGCACAACTGTCAGAGTAGCTTTTCAGAGCCAGCAATGTCAGTCTGCTACTAAAGACACAATTATCCTGGCTGAATGTTTCTTGTTGTTTTCTTTTGCACTGAGAATCAAATATAAGTTGTTTAACTTCATAACAACAGCACTTCCTGTGAAGATGGTGGAGACTTAACAATTTCTGCATTTGAGTGCAGATATCGGATGCCAGAAGTTGGTCTGAGTTTTGCACGGTAACAGTGCCAAGTATTTTCATGTATTTTCATTGAAACAATGTAATTTCTGGGCCTAGAATTGTCAGGAAGAAACAGGAACAGAAAGACTAAGTAAGAGAGGAAAGAAAACAAGAGTAGAGGAAAGTGAGTAATGGGAGGTGGGTAAGGAACTGAAATGCAACTGAAACAACTGGAAAGCAAAACAGGAGAAATCGTGTGGTGCAGAGAGATCAAGAGAGGAAATAAATAGAAGTGAAAACTGATGTTCTGATAATGAGGAAATAATAGACAAAATGCAAAGAATATGAAATTAGAGAAAATTGAGGCATCAACAACTAGCAATAACAAAGAAGTCCAAGTAAAACTCACTGGAATGTTAGTACATGGGCAAGATGTGGAAGTGGTTGTGGTTTGGTGACCAATAATGGTGTGTTTGTGCTGTGGGAGTGAAAGCCGTGAATCATTAAAATAATCCGAACAGAACAAAAACCCATGGAAAGAAAACAAATTTTCCACATCCTTAGTGAGATTCCAACTCTAATACTAACCAAAGCCACATTATGACATAACTTTGCACAGTATATGTTTCATGTGACAATTAGCAGTTTTGTTTTCTATACTTAAGTTCACAAGCAAAATAACAGAGCTTTTATAGCAGGTCTACTGGAGATCTGCATTCTTCTTCTTAAGCCACAGGAAGGTGTATGATAATAGACAATACGTGCAGGAGTAGGCCATTCGGCTGATAATCATGGCTGATCATCCAAAATTAGTACCCCGTTCCTGCCTTCTCCCCATAGCCCCTGACTCCGCTATTTTTAAGAGCCCTATCTAGTTCTCTCTTGAAAGCATCCAGAAAACTTGCCTCCACCGCCCTCTGAGGCAGAGAATTCCACAGACTCACCACTCTCTGTGAGAAAAAGTGTTTCCTCGTCTCCGTTCTAAATGGCTTACTCCTTATTCTTAAACTGTGGCCCCTGGTTCTGGACTCCCCCAACATCGGGGACGTTTCCTGCCTCTAGCGTGTCCAAACCCTTAACAATGTTATATGTTTCAATGAGATACCATCTCATCCTTCTAAACTCCAGAGTGTACAAGCCCAGCTGCTCCATTCTCTCAGCATATGACAGTCCCGCCATCCCGTGAATTAACCTTGTAAACCTACTCCCTCTATAACATGAATGTCCTTCCTCAAATTAGGGGACCAAAACTGCACATAATACTCCAGGTATGATCTCACAAGGGCTCTGTACAACTGCAGAAGGACCTCTTTGCTCCTATATTCAATTCTTCTTGTTATAAATGCCAACATGCCATTCTCTTTCTTCACTGTCTGCTGTATCTGCATGATTACTTTCATAGACTGATGTACAAGGACCTCCAGATCCCATTGTACTTCCCCTTTTCCCACTTGACACCATTTATATAGTAATCTGCCTTCCTGTTTTTGCTACCAAAGTGGATAACCTCAAATTTATCCACATTAAACTTCATCTGCCATGCATCTGCCCACTCCCCCAAGTCACCCTGCATTCTCATAGCATCGTCCTCACTGTTCACACTGCCACCCAGCTTTGTGTCATCAGCAAATTTGCTAATGTTACTTTGAATCCCTTAATCCAAATCATTGATATATATTGTAAATAGCTGCGGTCCCAGCACAGAGCCTTGCAATACCCCACTAGTCACTGCCTGCCATTCTGAAAGGGACCCATTAATCCCTACTCTTTGTTTCCTGTATGCCAACCACTTCTCCATCCAAACCAGCACTCTACCGCCAATACCATGTGCCCTTATTTCGACCACTAATCTCCTATGTGGGATCTTATCAAATGCTTTCTGAAAGTCCAGGTACACTACATCCACTGTCTCTCCCATGTCCATTTTCCTAGTCACATCTTCAAAAAATTCCAGATTAGTCAAGCATGATTTCCCCTTTGTAAATCCATGCTGACTTGGACCAATCCTGTGGCTGCTATTGGGCCCTGGGGATTTATCAGCATTCAGTCCCATCAGTTTATCCAACACCATTTCCAGCCTAATGTGGATTTCTTTCAGTTCCTCCGCCACCCCAGATCCTCTAGCCATTACTATATCAGGAAGATTGTTTGTGTCCTCTTTAGTGAAGACGGATCCAAAGTTCAACTCGTCCGCTGTTCCCCATAATAAATTCACTTTTTTCGGTCTTCAAGGGTCCAACTTTGGTCTTAACTAATTTTTTCCTCTTCACATACCTAAAGAAGCTTTTACTATCCTGCTTTATATTCTTGGCTAGCTTACCTTCGTACCTCATCTTTTCTTCCTGTATTGTCTTTTTGGTAATCTTCTGTTGTTCTTTAAACATTATCCAATCCTCTTGCTTCCCGCTCATCTTTGCTACCTTGTACTTCTTCACTTTAATTTTTATACTTTCCCTGACGTCCCTTGTCAGCCATGGTCGTCCCTTTCTCCCCTTGGAATCTTTCTTCCTCCTAGGAATGAACTGATCCTGCACCTTCTGTATTATTCCTAGAAATACCTGCCATTTTTGTTCCACTCTCATCCCTGGTAGTGTATCTTTTCAGTCAACTTTGGCCAGCTCCTCTATCATGGCCCCATAGTCCCCTTTATTCAACTGCAACACTGACACCTCCGATCCACCCTTCTCCCTCTCCAATTGTATATTAAACCTGACCATGTTATGGTCACTGCCTCCTAATGGCTCATTAACCTCGAGGTCCTTTATCAAATACAGTTCATTACATAACACTAAATCCAGAATTGCCTTCTCCCTGGTAGGCTCTAATACAAGCCGTTCTAAGAATCCATCACAAAAGCACTCTACAAAGTCACTTTCTTGGGGTCCAGTACCAACCTGGTTTTCCCAGTCTACCTGCATGTTTAAATCTCCCATAACAACCACAGCATTACTTTTACTACATGCCAATTTTAACTCCCGATTCAACTTGCGCCCTATGTCCAGGCTACTGTTTGGGGGCCTGTAGATTAGTCCCATTAGGGTCATTTTACCCCTACAATTGCTTAGTTCTATCCATACTGACTCCCCTACAATTCCTTAGTTCTATCCATACTGACTCCACATCTCCTGTTTCAATGTCACCCCTTGCAAGGGACTGAATTTCATTCCTCGCCAACAGGGCAACCCCACCCCCTCTGCCCACCTGTCTGTCTTTTCGATAGGAGGTATACCCTTGAATATTCAGTTCCCAGCCCTGGCCCTCTTGCAGCCATGTCTCAGTAATTCCCACAATATCATACTTGCCAGTTTCTAACTGAGCCTCAAGCTCGTCCACTTTATTCTTCATACTTCGCGCATTCATATACAACACTTTAACCTCCGTATTCACTTCCCCCCTTGCACCGCTGGCAATTGGCCTTGACCTTACTCTGTTGTCCATTCTCGAGCTTTCCTTCCCATTAATTCGAGAATCTTTTGTAATTTTTCCATGATGGGGACATAAGCCATGTGAGGAACATGAGCTAAATTGAAACTATCAGTAGGTACTGCTGATTCTTTGGTGGGCTGAAGGTGACTCATTTCCACTCCAGGTGTGTGCATTCAGAGATGGTTTGCAAGGCCAATGTGGGAGCCACAGTTTCTGTCATG
The DNA here is from genome assembly GCF_010909765.2 of Amblyraja radiata. Classification (NCBI taxonomy): domain Eukaryota; kingdom Metazoa; phylum Chordata; class Chondrichthyes; order Rajiformes; family Rajidae; genus Amblyraja; species Amblyraja radiata. The sequence goes on from NC_045960.1 coordinate 56,398,802, forward strand.
TGTGGGGTAGGAGTTTGATGGGGGGAAGCAGGTGGGTAGTTATGGAGGTGGTTTGCTTTATTCTGGGCTTCTGTCACATGGACTTGAGGTTCTCATTGCCATTCTTCATGCTCCTCCATTTTGAGTAGTCATGTGCCAGTGAAAATGTTACATGTTGTCTGGAGTCATTTCCTATCTCCACTGGCTGTCATTTGTGTTACGGGGCTTGGTGTTACAGTCTGTGTTTGTGAATTTGTTGTTGAAATTGACATGGTCTTTATGTTTAACCTTTTCTTGTATTTCACCAGCCGGGAGTTCCACCTCTGCCTGCAGTCATTCAGAACTGCCTACGGCCTGATCCTCGAATCGTTGCAAATAATAGCCAGCAGTGTTCAAATCTTAACGCCACATTGAACATGACCTTTGACTTTCTTTATCCTCCAAGTAAGTGAATTTGGTATAGCTTGATATTGACAAGAGGCACTGAATGTGTTAAGGAATCTCAGTTAAACACCATTAGTCACTGGTTGTGGTACAATCCCACTACATTCAAAACTGGTTATCCTGGTGGTCATCATTCCGAGTTGTAACTCTCAAACTGGAAAACTTTTCCATCCGAGAGGTCCAACTGGAGCATATGTTGGAATATGGATTTCTAGAACAGGATTTCACCTTGAAAAGATCAATGAAGGACTGTGGAAGTGTGATTGAATATTGTGCAAAGGTTAATGGCAAACTTCATTTTCTGAAAGTCAACTGGCCAAAGGCATATGCTATTCAAATCTTGTGAGACTATGATTTATTTGATTGATCTGTAGAGTTGGGGGAGGGGGGAGCGGTTGATGAAGGGATTTGGATTTAAATTAAATTAGTTCAGACCAGAATATTAGTTCCATTTAATAATATGTGATGGTATTTTTGCAGATCTCAGAAACGACCCTGAGCAATTTGATGCATTAATTACCAGCAACCTTGTGCCTATGTATGAAGCTTTCAAAAGTAAGTGTGATAAATATGTGTTTGTGGTGGAGATTAGGGTTAAACATGAGCTAATGTTTGGTTTGCTGTTTAATTACTTGGCATACAGCCACTTGTTGTGTAAGGCACGGTTTATATGATTGGATCACTGGAATAAGCTCTGGAAGCCAATATTATCCCAAATCATACAGAAATTAATCTATATTTCGGGCAAAATAGAGTTGGGGTAACAGAGGTGAAGGTGCGGCTTTAGTAATCAGGGAGAATGTTAAGATGGTACACAGAGGAGACATACTGGAGTGTGAAGCATTATGTCTCGTGAAGCATTATGGATTGAGCTCAAAAATAAGAAAGAAGCAACTACTCTAATGGGATTATATTATAAACCACCCAGTAGCCAGCAGAAGATAGAGGATCAGATATGTAGACAGATTTCGGAAGGATGCAAGAAAGTACAAGTTGTTGTAGTGGGTGACGTTAACTTCCCCAAAATGGACCGGGATTTACTCAGGGCAAAATTAGTTAGGTATATCAAAGAAGGTTTCCTTAAACAATATACAGATAGTCTGACTCGAGGAAGGACCACACTGGACCTTGTCTTGGGAAATGAGCCGTGCCAGATGACTGTTGTTGCAGTGGAAGAAGAATTTGGAGACAGTGCTCACAAAGATCCTAGAGTGGAGCAAGATAGAGCACGCCTGCTAAATGCAATGGGCTGACGTGTAGTACGCAACGGAACGGAACGTTGGCCTTTTTTTCATCCATTTCGGTAACCCGACCCGACTCGCAGTGTAATCAACGTTGCAGGGGAACAGTTGGTGTTAATAAATTATAATTCTGAAAATGAGGAGAAAATTTTTACCAAAGAACTTTTATTTTTACGAGGATGTTTCCATAACCAGCTTCCATCTCCGCACTAGTATCTTTGCTCTGCTATGGGATCTTTGGTGTGGACACGGAAGCCGGTTATGGAAATGGGGCCGAAAATTACCCATGAATCGTCCCATGACCGTACTACATCTTTTTCGTCGAGTGGACTATCTTGCTAGCTATAGGATCTTTGCTCACAACCATAGATTTTCAGATTATTTTGAATAGGGACAGATTTAGATGTTGGGGGAAGGTACTTAATTGGGGCAAGGCAGATTACAATGTTTTTAGGCAGGAGCTAAGGAGGGTAAATTTGAGCAGTTGTTCTTGGGTTTGTCTACAGATGACATGAGGGAGGTTGTTTAAAGGTCAGTAGATCAAAGTGCAGGATCAGCATATTCCAGTAAGGAGGATGCTGTCAGAACTAGAAAGACTAGTAAAACAACCGTGGATGACCAAGAAGGTTACACATTTGGTCAGGAAGAAAAATGGCCAGGAAGGAGACATATGTCAGGTTTAAGAAGGTGGCATCAGACAGGGCTTATGAGGAATATAAAGCGAGTAGGAAGGATCTCGTGGGCGATTAGAAGGGCCAAAAGGGACCCTGGAATATAATTGGCAAGTCAGATTAAGGATAATTCCAAGGCTTTTTATACATACGTTAAATATAAAGGGGTGACTGGGGAGAAGGTAGCACAGCTCAAAGATAAACGAGGGAATCTATGCTTGAAGTTGGAGGATGTCAGAGAGGTACCAAACGAGTTCTTTGCATCTGTATTCACAGAGGGGAAGAACAACGAGATCAGTGTGGAGCATACAAATATGCTCGGGCAGTTTGTGATCGGGATGAAGGAGGTACTGTGGCTCATTTGAAGAACTAGGGCCCTGATGTGATCTATCCCAGGTTGTTGAGCGAGGCAAGATAGTTGATTATGGGGGCCTTGACGAGGATCTTTGTTTCTTCGCTAGCCACTGCGAGGTCTCAGAACTCTGAAGGGTGGGCAATGTTGTTCCTTCGTGCAAGATAGGAGGTAGAGAGAACCCAGGAAATTATTGGTTAGTGAGCCTCACATCAGTGGTAGGGAAACTGTTGGGGGAGAATTCTTCAAGATAGGATTTACTCCCATTTGGAAGAGAATGGGCTAATTAGGGATAGCCAACATGGCTATGTACATGGCATGTCATAACTCACTAACTTGATTGAATTTTTGATGAGGTGACAAAGGGGATTGATGAGGTAGGGTGGTGTTGATACATGGATTTTAGTAATGCTTTCAATAAGGTCCCTCATTATAAGCTGATCCGGAAGATTAAGATGTATGAGATTCACAATGACTTGGTTGTGTGGATTCAGAACTGGCTTATTCATAGAAGGCAGAGGGTTGTGGCTGAAGGTAAATATTCTGGCTGGAGGCCAGTGACCAGTGAAGTTCCACAGGGTTCTCTGCTAGGACGCCTGCTGTTTGTGATATATATAAATGTTCGAGATAGAAATATAGATGGGTTAGTGAGTAAGACTGCTGATGACACCAAAATTGGAGGTGATGCATTGAGGGATGCTGTTAGAAGATACAGTGGAATATAGATCAGCTGCAGAAATGGGCAGAGAAATGGAAGATGGAAGTGAGAGGTATTGCACTTTGGGAGGTTGAATGTAAGGAGAGTATACAGTTAATGGCAAGATCCATAACAGCACTGATATGCAGAGGGATCTTGGAGTCTTAAGTTCACAGCTCATTAAAGGTGGCAGAACAAGTAGATATGGTGGTAAAACAGCTGTATGATATGCATGCTAGGGGCATTAAATATGTCAGGAGGTTATGATGCAGCTCTATATGATGCAAATCGTGTACAGACAGATGAGATCAATTTAATTAGGAATCATGTTTGGGACAAGCATCGTGGGCCGAAGGATCTGTTCCTGTGCTGTACTCTTCTATGTACTAAAAAACACACATTCATAGCAGAGAGAACAATGCAAGAGTATAAACTAGCATAATTCAAGAGAGAATTAGATAGAGCTCTTAAAGATAGCGGAGTCAAGGGGTATGGGGAGAAGGCAGCAACGGGGTACTGATTGTGGATGATCCGCCATGATCACATTGAATGGCTCGAAGGGCCGAATGGCCTACTCCTGCACCTATTGTCTATTGTCTATAATGGGGGTAGTGATAAATAAAAATCAACAAGCAGACAAGATAATTGAACCTTTTGATGAGGGCATTGAAAGATGGCAATTTAGAATGGGTATAATACATACAATACAATTTATTGTCATTAAGTAAAGAGGGAGGTTCTGGCAAGATAAATCATAGTGTGGCTATTAGTGACAAGACCTACAATGTGTGGAAACAAGGTGAGGATAGCACATTTAAAAAAATATCGATTTGTAGGTATGATGTTCTTGGAATGTACAAGAAAATGTGACTTAAACACCGATTACCACTGTGTTACCTCTGCTTTAAAAACCTAGTATTGTTCAGAATTCCCAGCAATATAATTATATGTACTGCAATATCTATATAAGGATAACTTCAGACTAAAGAAATCTTGAAAAATAAATCAAGGATGGACAATATCTAACTACATTTCTCCAAAAGATAAAGCACGACATTTGGAAAGATATTTCTTGCAATGAATCAGCTACAGATAAAAAGTATGAAAGCTTAAAATAAATTGTTCTTTTTAGAAGCCTGTTACCATGTCATGGAAAATAAAGGGAATTCTATGGAAATGTCTATGAATGGGGTATTAAACAGATCTTTTCATTTATTACATTTCAAAATAACCAAGTTCTTATTATTTTGTAGCGATTTGGCATTACTTTCACATGGTTATGCTGCCAGACATGGCTGTGCTGAAAAATGGAGTCAATGTATTGAGTGGACCAGTATTTGACTATAATTACGATGGACACTTTGATACACCTAACCAAATAAAAAAGTAAGGAATATGTTTTTTGTACTTTATATTGTTTGATACAAAATGTAAACTTTGACTACCATTGGGTGAGAGCATAATTAAGAAACATTGAAAGAGTAAAGGGCCTGTCCCACTTTCACGACCTAATTCACGACCTCTGTCGAGTTTGCCCTTGACTCATACTCGCAGCATAGTCGTCAAGAGGTCGTAAGTAAGTCGTGATGCTAGTCGTAGGTAGGTCGTGATGCTAGTCGTAGGTACTCGTGGCATCAAGTAGGTCGGGGCATTTTTCTAGCATGATGATAAATGGCCATGAGTAAAAAAGGTCGTGAATTAGGTCGTGAAAGTGGGACAGACCCTTAAACCAGCTTAGGATAACCAACCTATTTAAAATTCCTGAAGTGATTTATTAACCAAATGTGATGCAGAAATTGCTAAAAATGTATTATTATAGCTCATTTTGTTTTGTTTAGTCTGGACGTGTAAAGCCACAAAGTCTAGAAAACTACCAGTTGCTTTAATGATTACAAGGCATTTATATAACAGGATATGCAAGGTGTAACACATTTATGGGTAGTTCAGGCATTCCCACTTTTGAGTTAGAAGTTTGCAGATTCAAGATTTACTCCAATGACCTGAGTATCTATGACCAGCTGTCGTTCCATTGTTGTACTAAAGCAGTTGCCATATTTATGACTAGATGTTAAATTGAGATCCTGTCTGTTTTCGTCTGTGGATGGAAAATATCTTTTAGTTTGAATACTTGTCAATCCCACATTGATTATATTAAATGGCATGTTCCAGTGCTGTCCTGTCCCATGTTCCATGGCTCTGCCCCTGCAGCTCTGGGGAGGTGAACTGCAGAAAGTCATTTTGTATGGCACCATTCTGTGGTGTCCTTCCATTTATTTGATTGATTAAAGGATACAGCATGGAAACAGAGCTTTCGTCCCACTGAGTCCATGCCAACCTTTGATCACATGTTCACATTAGCTCTATGTTATCCCACTTCCCACAGCCTGGGGTCAATTTGCAGAGGCCGATTGACCTACAAGCCTGTATGTCTTTGGGATTTGGGAAGAAACCAGAGCTCCCGGTGGAGAGCCATGTGGTCATACAAACTCCACACAGGCAGCACCTGAGGTCAGGATTGAATTTAGGTCTCTGGCCCTGTGGGGTAGCAGCTTTAACAGGTGTGCCACTGTGCCACATAATCATGTTTTTTTTCATTCTTCCTTCCTTCTGAGAGCAGAAATTCCTCATCTCGGTTTTAAATTGGAGATAGTGATCATGAATAAAAAGATATTTCCAAGGAAAGTGCAATATTTTATTTCAAGACATCAAGTCTCTTAAAAAGTAAATTCAATTCAATTCCACAACTACACCTCAACTCTTTAGTCCATGTTCTCACTCTCTTTCGCGCATTGACCAGATGGCCTTGTTTACAGTTTTTCCCCATGTTCACCCCGATTCTAACCTATCACCCTCCCCATCCCACGTGCAGTTTAATAAAATCTGCCTTTGCCTCCTCCCCAGTTCTGACTAAACGACTTGTATCTGAAATGTTAGTTCTGTTTATTTTTACATATGTAACCTGCCCTGATGAGTATTACTAGCATTTTATGTTTTCATTTGGCATCCAATTTGAATCTGGTTAAACAAATCACCAACATGAACCATCGCATGTTCTCATATCAGACTAGCTCACCAGTAGGCTACTGCATAAATGTTGCTAATTGGCCTCACTCCAAATATTGGCCTGAGCTTTGCTCAGTTTTGGTGGCAGATCCAGGGAAAACAGCAGGCCATTCTCAACATTAATCTTGGGTGCTGTCTGTATGGAGTTTGCATGTTCTCCCTGTGACTGTGAGAGTTTCCTCCAGGTGCTCCTGTCTCCTCCCACATCCCAACAACGTGTGGACATGTAGGTTCATTTGCCTCTGTGATATAGGCCTCAATGTGTAGGGTATGGGTGAGATAACATGGAGCTAGTATGAATGTGTGATCAATGGTCAGTGTGAACTACAAGGGTTGAAGGGCCTATTTCAATGTTGTAACTCTTAAAAAATAAATGTTTCTGAAGGGAGGTTTTGGGCATGGCCAGATTCACTGCCATTCACTGGCCAATTCACTGCCACTGCTCAGGGCCTCGTCATTCAGCTTCCAGACTGTGTGGGGAAAACGAGAATGAATGTGTAGATCTGATGAAGGAGAATTCAGGCAAGTGTGGCTGTGGGATTCATTCAAATAATCCAATTCAATGACATTATAAAATACTGGCACTGACACTGATAAAATGTTGACATTTTTTGAATGACTTCTCATGTTATTTTTCCAGGTATGTTAACAATACAAAGGTCCCCATTCCTACGCATTTTTATGTAATCCTTACCAGCTGTAATAACACTGTTCAGACTCCCCTGACTTGTGAAGGCCCACTGGATGTAATGTCATTCATTCTACCACATCGAGTGGATAACAGTGAAAGTTGCCCGGTAAGTACAGCCGACAGACTTTCAGTTCTTAACATATACTGATTTATTTTCACAAGGCCCCAGCTTTGTACTGATCTTGATGCATTTCCAACCTGCTTTCTTCTGGACTAACCACCTCCCAAATAGTTCTTGATCCTGTTTTGGGTCTTTAGCAACCACATCTGCTAAGATTCCTTAAGCAGCCAGTGAATACTCTGGAGATACCCAGCTGCCAAGATATAACTTCAGCAAGGATGTGGGGGTGAATCAGGGACACAGGAGAAACATTCTGCTCCTCTTCACTATTCCCTGTTTAAATCAGAATAAAGAAATAACAGCAAATCTTTACCTTAAAACACTGCACGTCGGTTTATCAATGTTATATTGTTAACTTCATGGACAAGCAGAAACAGCGTCTGAAACAAGTATTCATGAAGAGCGCATCTTTATGTGCAAGAATCTTTAAAACACTGTGGAGTTTGCATGTTCTCTCGATGACCATGTATGTTTCCCCCGGGTCCTCCTGCATCCCAAATATGTTGGTTCTGCTTGGCTGGTTGATAAATTGGCAGCTGTATGTTGTCACAAGTGTAGGTGGGTAGTAGGAGGATCGGGGGTGTTGATGGCATGTGGGAAGAATGTTATGGGGAAACTAAGTAGGGGAGAAGGATTATACTAAGTGCCACTTTAGAGTTAATGGACAGAATGGCCTCCTCTATAGGGAGAGAAAATGGGAAATAATTGATAGGAGCAGGAGCTTCTCCGTTCCTTGATCTTTTACCACAATCGTCTTTCTCCAATGTCTCCACACTTTTTTATCACATGAAAATCCAAAAATCTGTTTTATGAACAAATTCGACAAATAAGCATCCACTGTCCTCTCAGGTAAAGAATGCAAATGGTTTGCCATGCTTTATCTGAAGAACCTTCTCTATTTCAGTTATAGATAGTTGATCTCATGTTTTGAGAATCTGATCTCTCGTTGTAATCTTCTCAGCTTGAAGAACCATACTTCCTGGATACACTCTCAAGCCCCATGAAAATATTAGATTTCAAGTAAATCATCCTTTGTTCATCTAAACTGAAGTAATGCACCTAATCTAAATCTCCCCCATTCCAGGAGTCATTTCAGTAGATTTAAATTGCCTTCCCTCAAGTGGCAATATATCAGTTCTTAGACATCGAGACCAAAATTAACATAGAATTCCAGGTACAGTCCCACCAGTCCTACATTAATATAGTAAGGCTTCCTTTAATCCCTTTGCAATAAAGACAAACACCATTTCTTCACCTGCATATTAGCTTCCTGCAATTGCTTGCAATTAGACCCAGATCCTCCAACACCAACATTTCACAAATGTGAAAAAAATCCTGCAATTTATTTTCTTACTTAAGTGCACTCATTTAACCTATACATATTCATGAAACATTTTTTGTATATTTCATGCACTCATACAGAAGGACTTTATGAAAAAGCAAATTGTTGAGTGTCTAGCAAGTACAATTGATGGAGAAAAATTGAAGGTGATAGGATTTTTTAATGATTTATGTCAAGATCAGCCATTCATAGAGAATATCATGGCTGCATGCTGTAGGCCAACTATTCTATCTATTAGATTTAATTAAGGCACATGCACTGCATGACCCCCCCACCCCCCCAACCTACCCCCAATCTGAAGAAAAAATGGAAACAGCAGGTTAACATTTCAGGTTTGAGGTCTCTGGTGAGAAGTGCAAAAAAGAAATATCAAAAGTGCTGTATCATCGATAAATATTTTAGCTTGTCCCATTCAGGACACATCACTAATCACATAAATAAACCACCTAAAGGCATATGATTGAAAATTACATGATCCAGCAACATTTTCCAACCTGCAAGCAGCAAATGTCTTAATTTTATTTGACTGTGTAATAGATTTACTGTTTCTGTATCTTTTTTCGCAGGATGGCAAACCGGAATCCCAGTGGGTTAAAGAACGAATCTGGGCCCATGCAGCCCGTGTACGGGATGTGGAGTTGATCACTGGGCTTGATTTTTATCAGGATAGAAAGCAGCCAGTTCCAGATATTTTACAGCTCAAAACATTTATTTGGGACTGAGATGTTTATTTGGGACTGAGATGTAAAATGCCAGATGTTTAAAATGAATTGACTATTGTGGGATACAGTTATAATGATGAATCTGATCCTTTGTTCACGGTGGATTTGGAATATCAATAGGAAACAAACCGGACAAAAAGAAATTGGTCTTCGTTTAGGGTTATTTTTCCACTTGGCTGTTTGGTAAGCCTAGATGTGTCATCACAGGAGAGTTCAAGTTTTTTTTACCAATGTCACTGAGTACATAGTGGTTAGAAGGCATGTCTGTCAGCTGATGACTACCGGCTGATCTCATCTCCTCCCAGATGCTCCTGGAAACAAACCAAGATAAATAAATAAATCACTGCAATAAAATAGTTAAATAAAATCATAATTTCTTCTTTGTGCATTATATTAATTAAAACCATCACCACAACAGATCATGTTAGATGCCTTAGCATCTGGCAAGCTTTACTGGGATTCTCAAGGTATAACATAATCCTGGACAAAGTGTTTCAGTTGATTGTCTTCCACCATTTGAAATACCTGTTCTCTCTGCCTTGCATATTGTGGCCGGTAGTGTAAACGATCTGCGGATTGCTTATTGTTTAAAATGCCTTAGTTGTTTTTTCATTTATACACGGAGATGTAGATTGGCTATTGCATGTTAGCCAATCAGAATGCTTAGTAATTATAACTCCGCCTAATGCATGCTTTATAGTGTAAGAACTCATCTACTGTCTTCAGTAGCTGCAGTAGAGTGAACGTATGATTTACTGCCTAGATGATGATGAACTGAACAATAAAGATGCTTGTGCTTCAACCTGTGTGAAACTAAGGTATTTACACTATCTTTAAAGGGCCTTGCAACAATTTGATCAGGCAAATCACTCAAACCTGCCGCTTCTTGCACATAACATATATGGGCAGCAGGACTACAAAGCCATCACCTCAAAGTCACACCCCTATGTTTGTGCATATGTTGTCTTTTGTTCACTGATATTCCATGAATTGCCCACTCAATGTTATTGTAGAAGTACATTTGCCCTACTATTTGCAACAGCCAAGAAAAGGCAACATAAACTATTTCTACAAAGGGATTAAAGACAGGCAATTTTACTTCGGAGTCACATGAGTGACTACGTGAAGAACCCGTCCAGCACGCATGCGCGCCATGAGCGTTCACGCAGTGCAACAGCGACTAACGGGAGTACGGGCGCTCCCGCTACAAGCTTGAAGGAATGGACTGTTAGGTAAGTACTTACCCACAGGTTCAAACTCACAACTTTGCTCCTCTTTGTGCACCAGGGGAAACTGGAGCAAAGCAGCACAGAGGGAAACGGCCCCTGTTCGACTCCAGGGAAGGAGTGTTTCCCCAAAATTGCATTTACTCAAAGTGCCTACCATTATTGGGGGTACATTGAGCAGGGCATTTAAAAACCCAAATATCTTAAATTGCATTTGATACCCCTGACGTCGGCTATCATTTTTGCATGCTCATTCCAGAGGGGCAGGGTAGTATGGCAAAACACCTGACCTTACTGTTCAACACAGTATGCGACCGCAACCTCTGGAAGGAAGTCATAAAACCTGCCCTCAACCTAAAAAATTCACAGGACTGTGAGAACGCCGACCTCACAACCACAGATCCTGCTATCTGGTAAATTTACCAAACAAGTCTAAAAATTGGATGAAGTATCCAAGATATTCGGCATCATGAGGGCAGGGCCTGGAATGAGCAAATCACACAAAACCAGACAGCAGTACCTCCACGCGTCCACCAGTAGGCGTCTACTTAATGGTACTGGTGAAAGCTCGGGGCCCGCATGCCAGTGCCCGTAAGCCTTTTCAGGCCAGGGCCCAGAGCGGGCCCCATGGAAAATGCGCCACCTCCCAACAACACCATCCCGACAGATAAAGAACCAGAAACCGAAGAAATGAACACACCACTAAACAACAGTGAAGGCAGATGAGTATGGTTCCTACCATCACATAAAAGGTGAAGGGTTTGTACTAACGGGGGGGGGGGGGGGGGGGTGGAAATCACACCTGGGTTTGGAAGCATGAAGAACTATCACACTTGGTAGTTATATACCAAAAGTATTCAAGGATAAAAATTGAATTAAGAAACTTGCCACCAGTTCAGCATGCACCCCAAAGGGGTTTACCCTCCCACTAAAAAAAGAACATGAGGGACTAACTAACAGGAGAAGATATACAAAGGGGTCATAAAGAAGTCTAATATGAACCTTTGGTACCAAAAAACCCAAAGATGGTGAATGTCGCACCATCATTGACTTAACCACTTGAATATTTTCACCAGGTATACACACTTTAATGGAAACTTGTAACTGCTAACCGTGGATTTCCTAGGATACTTTATGGTAGACATCGACTTAAAAGATGCATACTATTCAGTACCCATTCATAAAAGATCTTCGGAGATACCACAATTTACCTGGATGGGGTAAATATGGCAGTATAAATTATTGACAATGGCTAAATACAAGCCAAAACTGTTTTCCAAGATATTCAAACCAGCCCTGACACTATTAAGGAACATATCATCATGGCATGTCTCTATGATATTAACGACAGACAAAACCATGGAAATAGCTACATCAGCAGCATTAGCTACTAAAACTTATTTAGCCTGGGCTCTGTCATACAATCCAGATAAATCTACGTTGACACCATCCACAACTATGGACTATCTGGTATTCAATTAACTCTATCCACTTGTCTATAACATTGCCAAAAGGAGAGTCAGCGTATGGCACAACCTGCAACAAATTAATGGTAACAATCAACCAACCATTCAACAAAGTGGCAAGAGTAATTGGGAATTAGTAGCAGCATTACCAGCTACTTAACTTGAACCTTTCCATTAGAGCTAAGGTGCTAGTGTTTAAACAAAATAACCCATACCCAGAACAGGTGGTAAATGGACTAATCTGGAGTCATCATCACTACAGACACTGGGCATAAAATCTAGTTGGAAATATTGAGTGCGTTCTAGGGGTAAAAGCATTTTGTTCAATAGTGCACCATTTTGCATGTTTGTTTATAAATTAACAACATCACAGTGGTGGCATATACCAAACCACATGGGCGGAATAAAATCGATATCATGTGACAATTTATTTAACAATTGGTAACCGTATGTCGTCAAACATGTTTGACCATCAGCAACTTACCTACCAGGTGAGCTAAATACTGTAAACAGGCATATTAAACCAAAGTATTTGCTGAAATTACAAAGCAATATGGAACACCAGATATCGATTTCCTTGTATTCCAATTGAATCACCACGTACCGATATATGTCGCATGAAACCAGACCTTGAGGCAGCGGCAATGGATACATTCCCGCTGAACGGGGGGGGGGGGGGGGGGGAATCTAATCTCTATGTTCTCCCCTTTTCTACCTCATCAGTCAGGTACTACGGCCTCATCAGTCGGGTACTACGCAAAATACAGATGGACTCTGCTTCAGGTATTTTGATAGTACCCGACTAACCTGGTTCCCAGTGGTCCTCGACATGGTCATTAAAACCCCAATGACTTTTCCCAGTAGCCCAGACTTATTAATTCACCCAGTATCAGGCATAAGCCACCCATGCCACGATAAATTAAACTACTGGGTTGCAGATTTGAAAAGACCACTGCTGGGCCTGGGTTGCAGAATTGGAAAGACCACTGCTGGGCCTGGGTTGCAGAATTGGAAAGACCACTGCTGGGCCTGGATTTGTCAGACAGCACTATCGACACGATGACAGCATCCCATCGCATATCCACAAGGGAACTATACTTGGCGAACATCAAGAAGTGGGAAGATACTGTTCAAATACAGGAACTACATATTCAACTACAACAAAACCTGTACTGGAGTTCCTGGCAGGTCTTCACCACAATGAAGGACTCAGCTACAGCGCCATTAATACAGCCAGAAGTGCTCTGTCAGCCTACTTAACTCAGGCTCCAGGACAACAGGCCATAGGGAGGCCACTGGAGGAGGAGCCATCTTGGTGAACGGCTGCTAGCCAGCAGCCGTGCGTCTTAAATTCGTTTTTTTTTAGTTTTTAGTGAGTCCTGTTTTTTTGTTTGTAGGGGATATGGTCTTTTAATGTGGGGGGGTAGGTGTTACTTTATTTATAGGTCCCTACCTGGTCGGTGTGGCAGCCTTTTTTCCGGGCTGCCCGTCGACCCGTCCTCGTGGCCTACCAGCGGGCTTGGAGCGCCGTTTCTTGGCGGGAACCACCCAGCACCTCGGCCTGGGTGGCGGCACAGCATTGGAGCGCTGGAGCGGAGCGGAGCGGGCGATGCCTTGCCTGGGTCGCCGCGCTGGAGCTCTGGCGAGCTGGACCGCCGTGAGCAACATCTCCGGGCTGCGGGTTTGCGGAGCGGAGAGGCGGCGTGCGGAGAGACGGCGTGCGTAAAGGCGGCAAGGCGGCAGTGCGGAGAGCGGGCGCCGACTTTTTCATCTGGAGCCTGGGAGCGCCAAACCGGCGCGGCCTTGTCGGCTTCGGCAGCCGCGGGCTCCAACCAAGAAGCGGCCGTTCCAAGTGGCCCAGCCGCCGAAAGGACTCTCCCGACGCCGGGGCAAGACCACCCGGTGAGAACGGCCAGGGACATCGGGCCTCCGTACAGGCAATTGCGGTGGCCTCAATAGGCCTGACTTTGGGGTGAACATGGGGTGGGACTGGGCATTGTGCCTTCCCCCACAGTGCTATCCACTGTGGGGGGATGATTTTTTTGTCTAATTGTAGTCCTGTAGGTCTGTGTCCAAGATGGCTGCCGTGAAGAGAGAGTGGACGCTGGCGCGCTTTGGCTGCCGCTGCTCTCTTTTCACACTGTGTTTTTGATTTTCTGTTTTTGGATTGAATTCTGTTTTTAATTTGTGTCACTGTGATGTCTTTAATTACTTGTTTTATTCCGATTATATGTTTTTATTCCGATTACTATGTAAGGTGTCCTTGAGATGTATGAAAGGCGCCCATTAAATAAAATGTATTATTATTATAGGGTACCACCCACTAGTGATCAAACTCGGGAGAGGCATATTCAACTCTAATCCCCCAGACCTAGGTACACCCAAATCTGGGATGTCAGTGTGGTCCTGACGTACCTTAGGGGATGGTCACCAGCCAGGTCCCTCACCCTGGAACAGCCTACCCTGAAGACGGCCATGCTGATGGCCTTGTCTCAGCACAAAGAGTTCAGTTCCTCCATCTACTACGATTGGACAATATGGTTATAACACCAGACCGTGTCACATTTACCATTCAGGGGCTGGTCAAACCAGCAGACCAGGAACATCAGGTCCAGTCATGGAATTCCAGGCATAACCACCTGAACCATGGTTATGTGTCATGACCCACTTATTGAATTACATTGACACAATAAGAAATCCCCGAGGGAGAGAAAAAGCCTTATGGGTCAGCCACAAGAAACCTCATGGTCAGGTGATGAGCCAAACTATCTCAAGTGGCTCAAGCAGATACTGGGAGTTGATGGAGTAAATACTAACGTGTATAAATCTTACTCCAGCAGGGCAGCATCCACATCGGTGGCTAAGAGGATGGACGTGCCTATGGACCACATCCTGGCTACATCGGGGTGGTCTAGGGAGTATATGTTCCAAACTTTTTATAACAAGCCGCTGGCAGAACCTGTATCGTTTGCAGAAAAAGTATTAGAATCTGCAAATATATAATTTAAACACGGGGGAGCATTTTGGTCTTGTTATTGTTAATAACACCATTATTGTTTTACAAACAGATTAATGGTTGATTACGATAACATACTTCCTCCCTCGAATGACTTTGGCAGCGAGTGAAGTATGAACTGTTACACGGTTTGAAATCAGAGCTTTAAAATCTTCACGTAGTCACTCACGTGACTCCAAAGTAAAATAGTAAGATTAAACGAGAACTTACCAGTTCAAAGTTTGATCTGTATTTTATGAGGAGTTACGATGAGGGATTACGTGCCCTCCGCTCCCACCTTCAATTGTAGAGATCATCTGGTATAGAAATTAAAAACTTCCTCGACAATTGCAATTTTCCCTCACTTAACGCGGCGGAACGTGAAGAAGTAGGAGCGCAGATCACAATAAAAGAAATTGAAGAGACTATTAAATCACTGAATAATGGTAAAACGCCAGGCCCAGACGGGTTTAGTAATGAATTTTATTAAAAAAATTATGATTTAATCTCCCCGCGTTTACAAGCCCTTTATATACACGCATTTAAAGAACATAAGCTACCACATACTTTAGCCGAATCAACAATTACACTGATACCGAAAAAAGATAAAGATCTCGAAGAGCCGGGATCATATAGAGCAATAGCTCTGCTAAATACAGATCAGAAACTATTAGCTAAAACCCTGGCAAGAAGACTAAGCAAATACGTTAGTAAATTAATACATTCTGATCAACACATTCAACAACTTGAGACGCCTATTTAATATAATGCACTCACATAGAACGATAAAAGAAGACATCAATTATTTCATTAGATTTTGTCTGTAAAGATGTGGATTACAAACATGTCCAAGACACTACATTTGGAAAATATTAGGCTTGTGTTGGCAGAAAACCCAGATCAATTTTTCAAGACATGGACACCCTTTACCGAATTCTAACACAAATTTGGATTTAAATCTGATTCTGGGTTGGTTGAGGTGGGCGGGGGAGGGGGGACGAGGGGCAGGTATATCTTTTTTTCTCTTTTTCTCTTGCCTCTCATATCTTTATTCACTCTTTAGCCACACTATTTTGGTAGTCTAGGGGTCCTATCTTTTCACTTTTCACTTTTCCCCTCTCTTGTTCTTTCTCTCTTCTTTTCCCTCATTTCCAGGTTAAAATTGAAGCTGTACAATAATTGTATAATTTTACATGCCGAATGTTTTATTCTTGTACAATTGCTTCTAATAAAAATAAAAAATAATGGTAGATAAATAAATAAAATATCTCCATCTCCATGTATATCTCCATGGATATAAATCAGTTCAACAACAATCTAGTTTATGACAACTCAATCAAGTTAAGTTGTCCGGTTTATTGTTGTATTTATGTTATTGTCAAGCATCACAGGAACAGACTGGGACATCACAGAAAATATAAATGACACATAAATTGTACAAGAGTGAAAAGAAAAAATATTGTATATGAAACAAAACATTAGTCCTAACACGATTAGAACACAAGTCCATGGTGTTAGAAGAAGTGGTCTGCAGTGTTTGGAGTTTTGGTCTCCAAATCTGAGGAAGGACATTATTGCCATAGAGGGAGTGCAGAGAAGGTTCACCAGACTGATTCCTGGGATGTCAGGACTGTCTTATGAAGAAAGACTGGATAGACTTGGTTTATACTCTCTAGAATTTAGGAGATTGAGAGGGGATCTTATAGAAACTTACAAAATTCTTAAGGGGTTGGACAGGCTAGATGCAGGAAGATTGCTCCCGATGTTGGGGAAGTCCAGGACAAGGGGTCACAGCTTAAGGATAAGGGGGGAATCCTTTAAAACCGAGATGAGAAGAACTTTTTTCACACAGAGAGTGGTGAATCTCTGGAACTCCCTGCCACAGAGGGTAGTCGAGGCCAGTTCATTGGCTATATTTAAGAGGGAGTTAGATGTGGCCCTTGTGGCTAAGGGGATCAGAGGGTATGGAGAGAAGGCAGGTACGGGATACTGAGTTGGATGATCAGCCATGATCATATTGAATGGCGGTGCAGGCTCGAAGGGCCGAATGGCCTACTCCTGCACCTAATTTCTATGTTTCTATGTTACTGAGATAGGATTAGGGCTGTGCAGGTTGGTTCAAGAACCTGATGTTTGCAGGAAATGGGCTTCATTCACACACCACCATTCAGGAATAGCGTATTCCCCTCTGTTATTAGACTTCTAATCAGAGTTCTGGTCCTCGATTCACCTACTCTGAGCAAAAGACTGTGCATCTAACCTATCTATTCCTCTCATGATTTTGTATACCTCTGTAAAATCTCCCCTCACCCTCCTGCGCTCCATGGAATAGAGACCCAGCCTACTCAACCTCGCTCTATAGCTCACACCTTCTAGTCCTGGCAACATCCTCGTGAATCATTTCTGAACCCTTTCAAGCTAGACAATATCTTTCCTATAACATGGTGCCCAGAACTGAACACAATATTCCAAATGCGGTCTCACCAACGTCTTATACAACTGCAACATGACCTCCTAACTTCTACAGTCAATACTCTGACTGATGAAGGCCAAAGTGCCAAAAGCCTTTTTGACCACCCTATCTACCTGCGACTTGACCTTCACCGGGCCAATCGATCCAGATCCTGCTGCAATCTTTCACAACCATCTTCACTATCTGCAAAACCACTAACTTTTGTAACTTCAGCAAACTCGCTAATCTTGCCCTGCATGTTCTCATCCAAATCATTGTTCCCTGATGTAATTAATCTTCACTACTCACAATCTGCTCTCCAAATCAATTTCTCCACAGTCCTTATAACAGTAGGAGATTGCAACGCAACCTTGACTGAATACTCCTTCAGGCGGGGATGCAAGTTGATCATCGGTAGCCTCCCTACAGCATGGCAATGTTTGCCAAAGGCAAAATATGGATTGGGCATAATTTAGCTCCCTCTCGCCCAAATTTCAGTATTCATCTATGAAGTTTACTATCTCCTGACAGAAGAGAAATCCTACCAGTTGAGCCACATGTGAGTTTCTTTTTGGCTATTTAAAAAAAAAATTGGTTGTTGGTGATGATAAAGGGAGCCATGTGAATGCATATTGTTATTGTACAGTATTAATTGGTTGTTTCCTGTGAACTTGAATTATCAGGAAGAGCAGGACAGAATTAACGGAAAGAAGGAAGGCATTAGGAACATTAAACCCATCTCTGGATATGAAAACATTACTGCAACTAGTTCATATTATATTTTCACTGTTGAAAATCTTAAATTTAAGGCTCCGTTTAGTGGAAAACACCATGCAATGATCAAATGTTAACAACCAAATGGAAAGGATGACCCTCGTGCATATTTGCTCGCTTTCCCTATCATTTAAACTGTTTTTTTTGTCGGGTTAAAAGTCCGTAAATCACATGGAATAAACATGCAGCGAACTGTCGCAAACAACAGTTTACTTGCAACAGTTGCAGTGAGACGTCCTTGATCCTTGTGTACATTGTGGGTGAGCTCACCTGCACTCAGAGCCGCGCTGCCCTGGGTCTGGGAGCGCCTCCTCCCCTCTCCTCTTCCCGCCCCGCATGGCTTGGGATTTGCTTGGCCACCCCAGGAGGGGTGGACCGTCGCAACGCCTTCCCCCCTTCACCCTCTCGTCTGCTGAGATTGTTTTGTTCGCTGTGCAACAGACGACTAAATTGGATACGGCATGGATCTGGGGCGAGATAAACAAGGCTGCGAAGCGCACTACTCCAACGAGGAGCAGCGGGCGTCCATGTTACCCGGCGCCGGGGAGCCGCCAGCGAGGAGCCGCTGGCAGAGCCGCCGATGCCGGCTGCTCACTGGGGTGAGTGCTGTGGAAAAACTCTACACAAACTCACTTCATACAACTCGCCGTTTCAGTTTCCCGCAGCTCAGTGTCAAGTTGTTACAATTAACCACCCTGTTACTGCAGATTACCGGTCAATTTCTGACCGATTTACTTTTTGCTTACTTTTTACTCAAAGTTTGGAGTGTTAATGCGAATATTGTGCAAGTTACACAAAATATTTGCTTTTGTATCTGGAGTCTTATATTCATTTAAAAGGTGGCACAATTATAGGTGTAAATGACGCGCTATATCACCGCACACAGCTGACAGTTTTATGCCCACTACAAATTTTCTGACACATTGTAGTCGAACTTCCACCACTGGGTTAGAATTTCTCCCTCAGAAACTTGAGGAACTCGAAGAAGTGGGGAAAAATACTGGAATTGCTAGAAATCTGAAACCAAATAGAAAATAGTGGAAACACTCAGCAAGTTGGACAGCATCTGTGGAGAGAAAGAGAGATATGTCTTGTGTAGGAAGGAACCACAGGTGCTGGTTTAAAGATAGACACAAAATGCTGGAGTAACTCAGCAGCACAGGCAGCATCTCCAGAGAGAATGAGTGGGCGATGTTTCGGGTCGAGAACCTTCAGATTTCTGAAGACAGGTTATCGACCAGAAACGTAACCCGTTCCTTATCTCCAGAGATGCTGCCTGTCCTGCTGAGTTACTCCAGCATTGTGTGTCTATTTTCAGAGAGATATCTTAATGTATAAAGTCTAATTCCAGTCTAGTTAGTACATTCTGACCAAAGATCCTGGACATGAAACGTGAACATTGAATGTTTTCAGCATATTAAGGGGGGTTTCTGATCACCGATGAGCAATTGTAGGACAGAGATCGGGTGCCCTGCGCTTGCACGAACCACCATAGCCCCCGAGCTGTGCTCAGGATTGCAACCTTTTGCTGTTTTCAAGTTCACTTTCGCTTGTTGCATCCCGTCTTATTCTGTGCCAATATTCCACTGTGGATAGAATTAACAAAGTGTGGTGCCGTGAACGGTGAATTAATTCCCACACTAAATGCTCCCTAATAACTTAACAGAACTGTTTTTTAAGAACCTGAGAAAATAAATGCAATGTGTAGCAATGTTACAACATTTTGAGATTTTAAAAATCAAGTCTGTAATTTATCCCATCAGATAAAGCATAAAAAGAAGTTTAATTTGACACCTAATTCATTTTCATATCTTCAGTATTAAAAAAGTTATGGCCATTTTCATACTCGGAAATTAGCATCTTGTTCCCTATTGCTTTTCCTTGACTGAGCACAAAAGCTGTGATCGAGGACAGTCAAAAGCCTATAAATTTATTAAAAATTAAGAGAACTGAAATAAATTTTCAGTTATTATAGATTGAAGCATTCTGAAACAAATATGACACAATCTTACTTAGATGACTTGAAATTAAAGCATATAATTAGTTAGTTACCTAATTGTAGCTAATTACACATTTCAATTACTAGATCTAAACATCTATCAATTTCTTAAGAATAGATTAACATTTTTAAATAGCCTAAGTGTCCAAATAACATTCACACACAAATTCACAATAAAACATGTTTTTTAAATCTCATTGTCATGGATTTATAGGTCAAATGGAAGGAATTTAATGTTTGAGACCTGCAAATTAATGGCCATTTAAATCATCTTACGAGTGGGTTTTTCTGGAACGCGACCATTTGGAATGTTGCGGTTGCAGGTGATTTAGTCCCCATATCGGCATGAAAAATACTGCCCATTCGTATGAGGACTAAATCACCGTTTCGCAACAAAATGTGAACTAAAGGCATCTTAAGAAACACTTTTATACATAAAAATAAACAACTTTCTTTTACCTGTCACCTACATGAAATCCGTCCCCATTGTCGGCGTTGACGGCTTTAGAAGCTGATTTTAAAATGACTCCAGTGCATCAATGACTATTAAACGATGGTGCTCGCATCTTGATGAGGTGCTTCCAGAGGTTGGTTATGATTCAAATCAACTGCTGCCTCGGTAATCACCTCGACCCACTTCAATTCACCTAATGCCACAACAAATCAATAGCAGATGTGATCTTTTTGGCTCTCCACTCTGCAATGGAGCTGTTGTATAACTGCAATATGTACATCAGGCTTCTTCTTGCAAATAAAACATAAACCAAAGGAATAGTTAGATCTCAAAACGGGTGTTGAGCAGCCAGGTTGTTGTCTCTGCGTCAATGTCTGCCAGGCCTCGAGCTCCATTTGGTGGGTGGTAGAGCAGGCACCCAGAGAGGACATGGTTGGATGTCTGATGTTCTGACAGGCTGTTGATCATTGACTACAGCTCAGCATTCAACACCATCATCCCTTCCAAGCTCATCGTCAAACTCGGGGACGAACAGAGACCCAGTTCCCTATGTAACTGGATCTTTGACTTCCTCGTGAACTTAATTAGTATGGATTTGCAACAACACCTCCTTGCTGACTGTAGGCACAGGAGCACCTCAAGGGTGTATGCTCAGTCCCCTCCTCTACTCTCTGTATACGCATGATTGTGTAGCAGACACATCTCCAAAAGCATCTTTAAATTTACTTAACAATACCACAGTTGTTGGACAAATAACAGCTAGCGATGAGTCGGGTACAGGAGAGAGTTTGGTAATCTGATTGAGTGGTGCCAAAATAACAATCTTGCTCTCAACATTAGCAAGACCAAGGAGCTGATTGTTGACTTCAGGAAGGGAAAGCTGTGGGACCATGCTCTTGTTTTCATTGGTGAGATAGTGATGGAGAGAGTTGGCTTCAAGTTCCACGGTGTACACATCTCCACCGTTCTGTCCTGTGCCCTGCACATTGATGCAATCACAAACAAAGCTCACTGATGTCTCTCCTTGCTCAGATGTTTGAGGAGATTTGGCTTGTTGCTAAATACTCTATCAATCTTCTTCAGGTGTATGGTGGAGAGCTTACTAAAGGGCCTGTCCCACGAGCATGCGACTCCATGCGGCAAGCGCGACCTAACGTGGTCACTTGGGCCATACGGGGCCGGTCCCACTACGATCGCTGGAGCCATATGGAGTTGTGCGGAGCTAGTCCCGACATTGTGAGGGGCTCCGAAAAACTGACCATGTACAAAAATTCCGCGCGGCAATGGCCTGACGGCCCGCAGACGCCTTACGCACCTCCTCGACGGGCGTGCGCAGCATCTCGACGCCGTACGCAGTATCTTGACGCCGTATGTCACACGTGAACTTCCGCGGATTTTGCTCGAACTTCACGTCACTCACACGACCTCCGCGTGGCCCCCGCTTCCGGTTTGGTCGCGCTCGCCCCATGCAGGCGCATGCTGGTGGGACTGGCCCTGTACGGGGATCACTCGACCTCCGAGCGGCCCCCGCTTCCGGTTTGGTCGTGCTTGCTGCATGCAGGTCACATGCTCGTGGGACAGGCCCTTTACTGGCTGCACTATGGACTGGTTTGGCATGCAACCCCTCAAGAATGAAGGATGCTGCAGAAAGTGGTAGACATTGGCTGGTTGATCATGAAAACTGACTCCCTGCCATTAAAGGGATCCGCAGGAAATGCTGCTTCAAGAAGGCAGCTAATATTGTCAGCTCTACACCACTCTGACCATGCTCTTTTCTAGCTGATGCTGTCAACCAGAGGCGCCTGTGAACCGTTACCTCCAGGTTCAAGAACAGCTTGAATGGAGGTGCAGCAGTAGAGTTGCTGCAGCGCTGGAGACCCAGGTTCGATCCTGACTACAGGTGCTGTCTGTACGGAGTTTGTATGTTTTCCCAGTGACCGCGTGGGTTTTCTCCGAGATCTTCGGTTTCCACCCACACCACAAAGACGTACAGGTTTGTAGGTTAATTAACTTGGTAGAAGAGTAAATTGTCCCTAGTGTGTGTAGGGTATCGTTAGTGTGTGGGCCGAAGGGCCTGTTTCCACGCAGTATCTCTAAACTAAACTAAACTAAACTAAACTGATTCTTTCCATCAATCATCAGATTCTTGAACAACAACAATTTTACCTCTGCAGCAAACTATAATGGACTTCTCACTACTCTGGTTGCTCTGTCCATTTTTTTTTTAAACTAGCATGGTCTGGTTTGCTGAGAATAACCAATAATGTATTATTGCTGTGCCTAGAAAGCTACAGCAGGTAAGAATTTCATTGTTCCAGTTCATATTTGACACATATATAAATTAAACACTCTTCATCTACTTATCTGTGGTTGTGGATTATTGGCCATGAAAATCAAACCTGCATTTTGTTTATCTAACATTTAGTAAATAATTATATTTCTTTCACTATTTGTAAGAGAAACATTTGCTCCAAACTGTCACCGTCTGAATGCTGGGTGTTCTGTGCAGCTCTGGACTGAAGCTCTAATGATCAAAAGAATGAAAGTTAGCTAAGCATGCCAGCCACATTTTGACTCAATGCCTTGTTTGTCTGGGAAATAAAGTGATTCACTCATTGGGGAGCAGCTGTTGGATGTCACTAACTGCACAAGGATTATATGCAGTGGAGTGGTGATAAGACTGTAGTTTAACGCATTTGTAGTGAGAGCTGCTCTTTGGGGTCATACATCTCATGTAAATGTTTACGCTGCTTGGTTTCTGCCTCATACCCATTCTTTATGTGCACGTGCTATGGCCTACCTCAACCAATCTACACGGAAGCCTGCTCTCAGGTGGTTTGTGGGAGGCTAGTTATATTAATTGTATAGACATTGTTTTCTCCAGAGATGCTCCGTGCCCCACTGAGTTACTCCAGCACTTTGTGTTTATCATTGGTATAGACCAGAATCTACAGTTCCTTTTTATAACATATTGTTCAGGCAGTGTTGTGTGATAGGTGACTAGATCTGTTGAGCCAAAACCAAAAAGGCCAAAGTCAGACAATGCCATTGTAGTGGGAGACTCCATTGTGAGAGGTACGGACAGGGGTTTCTGCGGCAACAGACGGGATTCGAGGAAGGTGTGCTGCCTTCCTGGTGCCAGGATCCAGGATGTCACGGACAGAGTGCAGAAAATCCTCAAGGGCGAAGGTGTACAGCCGGAAGTGGTAGTGCATGTCGGCACAAACGATGTCGGAAAGAAGGGGATGATTATTCTGCAGCGTGACTTTAGGGAGCTCGGAAAAATGCTGAAAAGCAGGACCACCAGGGTTGTTATCTCTGGTTTGCTTCCAGTTCCTCGTGCTGGCGAGAGCAGGAACAGAGAGATACGGGACCTGAACGTGTGGCTGAGGAACTGGTGCACGGGGCAAGGATTTAGATTCTTAGATCACTGGGATCTGTTTTGGGGTAAGGGGGAACTGTACAAAAGGGACGGATTGCATCTTAACAGGTGGGGGACCAGCATTCTGGCAGGCAGGTTTGCCACTGCTACACGGGTGGTTTTAAACTGAATAAGGGGGGGTGGGGTGTCGAATGGGATACTTGAGGATGGAGTTAAAGGGAAAGGGTTTCTTAAATGTGTGAGCGTAGAGACAGAGGGGTGTAAAATGAGGGTAGAAGCAATAGGTAGCAAGGTGAAAAGTAAAAGTGGCAGGCAGACAAATCCAGGGCAAAAATCAAAAAGGGCCACTTTTCAACATAATAGTATAAGGGGTAAGAGTGTTGTAAAAACAAGCCTGAAGGCTTTGTGTCTCAATGCAATGAACATTCGTAATAAGGTGGATGAGTTGAATGTGCAGATAGCTATTAATGACTATGATATAGTTGGGATCACGGAGACATGGCTCCAGGGTGACCAAGGCTGGGAGCTGAACATCCAGGGATATTCAATATTCAGGAGGGATAGACAGAAAGGGAAAGGAGGTGGGGTAGCGTTGCTGGTTAGAGAGCAGATTAACGCAATAGAAAGGAAGGACATTAGCTTGGAGGATGTGGAATCGATATGGGTAGAGCTGCGAAACACTAAGGGGCAGAAAACTCCAGTGGGAGTTGTGTACAGGCCACCTAACAGTAGTAGTGGAGTTGGGGATGGCATCAAACAGGAAATTAGAAATGCGTGCAACAAAGGTAAAACAGTTATAATGGGTGACTTCAATCTACATATAGATTGGGTGAATCAAATTGGCAAGGGTGCTGAAGAAGAGGATTTCTTGGAATGTATGCGGGATAGTTTTCTAAACCAACATGTAGAGGAACCAACGAGAGAGCAAGCTATTCTAGATTGGGTATTGAGTAATGAGGAAGGGTTAGTTAGCAGTCTTGTTGTGCGTGGCCCCTTGGGCAAGAGTGACCATAATATGGTTGAGTTCTTCATTAGTATGGAGTGTGACATTGTTAATTCAGAAACAAGGGTCCTGAACATAAAGAAAGGTAACTTTGAGGGTATGAGATGTGAATTGGCCAAGATAGACTGGCAATTGATTCTTAATGGGTTGACGGTAGATATGCAATGGAAGGCATTTAAAGACTGCATGGATGAACTACAACAATTGTTCATCCCAGTTTGGCAAAAAAATAAATCAGGGAAGGTAGTGCATCCGTGGATAACAAGGGAAATCAGGGATAGTATCAAAACAAAAGATGAAGCGTACAAATTAGCCAGAAAAAGCAGCTTACCAGAGGACTGGGAGAAATTCAGAGACCAGCAAAGGACTTAATTATGAAAGGGAGAATAGATTATGAAAGAAAACTGGCAGGGAACATAACAACGGACTGCAAAAGTTTGTATAGATATGTGAAGAGAAAAAGATTAGTTAAAACAAATGTAGGTCCCTTGCAGTCAGAAACAGGTGAATTAATCATGGGGAACAAGGACATGGCAGACCAATTGAGTAACTACTTTGGTTCTGTCTTCACTAAGGAAGACATAAATAATCTTCCGGAAATAGCAGGGGACCGGGGGTCAAATGAGATGGAGGAACTGAGTGAAATCCAGGTTAGCCGGGAAGTGGTGTTAGGTAAATTGAATGGATTAAAGGCCGATAAATCCCCAGGGCCAGATAGGCTGCATCCCAGAGTACTTAAGGAAGTAGCCCCAGAAATAGTGGATGCATTAGTGATAATTTTTCAAAACTCTTTAGATTCTGGAGTAGTTCCTGAGGATTGGAGGGTAGCTAATGTAACCCCACTTTTTAAAAAGGGAGGGAGAGAGAAAACGGGGAATTACAGACCAGTTAGTCTAACGTCGGTAGTGGGGAAACTGCTAGAATCAGTTATTAAAGATGGGATAGCAGCACATTTGGAAAGTGGTGAAATCATTGGACAAAGTCAGCATGGATTTATGAAAGGTAAATCATGTCTGACAAATCTTATAGAATTTTTCGAGGATGTAACTAGTAGAGTGGATAAGGGAGAACCAGTGGATGTGTTATATCTGGACTTTCAGAAGGTATTCGACAAGATCCCACATAAGAGATTAGTATACAAACTTAAAGCATACGGTATTGGGGGTTCAGTATTGATGTGGATAGAGAACTGGCTGGCAGACAGGAAGCAAAGAGTAGGAGTAAACGGGTCCTTTTCACAATGGCAGGTAGTGACTAGTGGGGTACCGCAAGGCTCAGTGCTGGGACCCCAGCTATTTACGATATATATTAATGATTTGGACGAGGGAATTGAATGCAACATCTCCAAGTTTGCGGATGACACGAAGCTGGGGGGCAGTGTTAGCTGTGAGGAGGATGCTAGGAGGCTGCAAGGTGACTTGGATAGGCTGGGTGAGTGGGCAAATGCATGGCAGATGCAGTATAATGTGGATAAATGTGAGGTTATCCACTTTGGTGGCAAAAACAGGAAAGTAGAATATTATCTGAATGGTGGCCGATTAGGAAAGGGGGAGATGCAACGAGACCTGGGTGTCATGGTACACCAGTCATTAAAAGTAGGCATGCAGGTGCAACAGGCAGTGAAGAAGGCGAATGGTATGTTAGCATTCATAGCAAAAGGATTTGAGTATAGGAGCAGGGAGGTTCTACTGCAGTTGTACAGGGTCTTGGTGAGACCACACCTGGAGTATTGCGTACAGTTTTGGTCTCCTAATCTGAGGAAAGACATTCTTGCCATAGAGGGAGTACAGAGAAGGTTCACCAGACTGATTCCTGGGATGTCAGGACTTTCATATGAAGAAAGACTGGATAGACTCGGTTTGTACTCGCTAGAATTTAGAAGATTGAGGGGGGATCTTATAGAAACTTACAAAATTCTTAAGGGGTTGGACAGGCTAGATGCAGGAAGATTGTTTCCGATGTTGGGGAAGTACAGAACAAGGGGTCACAGTTTAAGGATAAGGGGGAAATCTTTTAGGACCGAGATGAGGAAAACATCTCACAGAAGGTAGTTGAGGCCAATTCAATGGCTATATTTAAGAGGGAGTTAGATGTGGCCCTTGTGGCTAAAGGGATCAGGGGGTATGGAGAGAAGGCAGGTACAGGATACAGAGTTGGATGATCAGCCATGATCATATTGAATGGCGGTGCAGGCTCGAATGGCCGATGGGCTACTCCTGCACCTATTTTCTATGTTCTATGTTTCTATTCGCTGTGCAAATTGTATACATGAATGTCAAATGTTTTCATTTAACTTATTTGCTACATAATTCTCTTTCATTTAGTTGTTTATGGACTCGGAGAGGATTTGCAATTAATTTTGTTTTTGTTTCTTTATAATGTAAGCTATAATACATTTTAGCAGGAAGGTCATTGTGTGTGGGGGAGGGGGGCGGATACCCAATATGCAGCCATATCTGGAATATTGTGAGCAAAAAGCAAAATGCTGGAGGATCTCGGTGGGACAGGCAGCATCTGTGGATTCCAGCAACTACAGGCTCTTGCGGCTGAAATATTGTGTACAGTTTTAGTGATCTTATACAATACAATACACATTTATTGTCATTTGAGCCCCAGTGAGACTCAAACGAAATTTTGTTTCCACAGCCATACAAACAAAAACAATGTCCTACAGACATACACACAATTAAGTTCACACAAACATCCATCACAGTGAACCCACTGTGATGGAAGGCAAAAGTCTTTTCTCTCCCCTGCTCTCCCGATGTCCAAGCCCCAGGCGGGCGATGATAAGTCCCACGGCCATTTTAGGCCGTGCCGGGCGATTTACGGCCCCGCTCCCGGTCTAGAAGTCTCGAAGTTGGAGCCCCCGGCGGGCGCTGTAATGTCCCACGGCCATGAAGCCGTGCCGGGTGATGTACTTCCCCGCTCCGGGTCGTTCCAAACCCCGCGACACGGGCTGGAGAAGTCGCGTTGCGGGAGCTCCGGGAAGCGGTCTCTCTCTCCCCCCGGACCCGCGAGCTCCCGATGTCCCAGTCCACCGGACCTGCGGCTGCGTTGCTGGAGCCTCCGAGCCCCAGGGGTCGAGTCGCAGCAGCGAGTCACCACCGCTCCCCACGTTCCGAGGCCGGCCAGCCCCACGATGGTGAGTAGTCCGCAGCGCAGTCTCCTGAGCCCCCGGGTCGTTCAGGTTGGAGGCCGCTCCACGGTGCTAGGCCCCAACGACAACGGAGACCCGACAGGGAAAAGGTCGGGTCTCCCGGACAGGGAAGAGATTTTAAACGGTTTCCCCCTCCCCCCCCCCGCCCCCCACATATACACATTTAAAAACCAGTATTTAAAAAACACCAAACACTACATTTAACTAGACAAAAAATAAAAAAAGACAGACAGGCTGTAGGAGCCGCTGCAACGAGTCGCGCCGCCACCAGGATATCTGGAATATTGTGAGCAAATATTCTTATTACAAGAAGGATGTGATTGCAAAGGAAGATGGAGGAGATAAGAGTAAATTGCCTGATGGGAGAATTTCAGCTCTGTCCATTTAGAAGCTAAAGAGAGATTTAATAGTAAGATTAAACGAGAACTTACCAGTTCGAAGTTTGATCTGTAATTTATGAGGAGTAACGTTGAGGGAATACATGAAGAACCCGCCAGTACGCATGTGTGTCATTCTTCAAAGCAGCGGAGTGAATCACAGATACCTGTAATGACTTAAGCATAGTAAGATTAGAGAAAAGATACCAGTTGTGTTTATGATCAAGGGTGGGGGCGGAGGGCATGTATTCCCTCAACGTTACTCCTCATAAAATGCAGATCAAACTTCGAACTGGTAAGTTCTCGTTTAATCTTACTATTTTACTTCGGAGTCACGTGAGTGACTACATGAAGATTTCAAAGCTCTGTGATTCAAGCCGTGGAACGAGTCCATCATCACGTCTGCCTTGGTTTTGGGGAGAATAGTGATAACATATTGAACATCAATATGATATATATAAATAACCATAAAGTTAATAATAATTGATAGCCCCTGTTTTTTGGGGTAAATTATGGTACAGAAACTTAACAATGTTTCTGAAAAATTCCAGTTTCCATTACTGGTTAGTTATAATCTTTAGAATGTTCTTTCCGATGGTCATCCTGCAGTCCTGAGGATTTTATCCATAGGAACCTCCAATTTAAATGCTGCCGACGTTGCTGCAGCCTGGTGGAGTGAGATTTTAACCCAGTTAGTGTTTACACCAACTTTTGTCAATACTGTGTTAGCCATTTAGCTGGCCTGGCCTGTTATTCTTTAATGAGGCTGTCTGTCGTTGATGAGAAGTTCCTCTTCTGTGCCACTTATGGTCTGGGTTTGTTCCATGTATATTTGTAGATGTCTCACAACACAGTCAATCATCTGTAGGGTAGGCTCTAAAAAAAAATGTTATTTTAAGGCCTGCTGACCCCTGTCTGTTTAGTTCCCTAATTCCTGAATATAGAAGTGTAAGTTGCCAGGTGAACTGGTCAAGGTATCCAGCCTTAATTTGGTAGGGACTGAGTCCTTAGTGCCGTGACCTAAGCCATCAGCATGACAGTTTTGTAAAATGTCAAAAACTGTAATGACAGCGCTGTGGCTGGAGCCCAGTTCTTTAACAACGTTAAGACGATGCTGATGTCCCATATTTGGGAATACCTGGTCTTTGGGGAATTCCCATAAAAAGTGTCCCTCATAAGCTGTTGTTCCGTTCTCTTGCCATAGGTAAGTAGATGGGCCACTTCTGGCACAGTTGATGTCACTAATACTAAGCCCCTGTAGGTTAACAAAGCTTCCTAACAGGCTGGATGATGTATTATGGTTGCAACACATCTCCCATTAGTTTATGTATTTTAGACATTGTCTTTAGGTTGATTGTCTGTGGCCCGCTGTGATCATGTCCATTGCTCTGGCCGTCTGTTTTGGATGGTGCTGCATGGTTCTAATCTCATTCCCATTACCACCTAGAACCATGGTTGGGTAGGTCAGTCGGGTACTGTTAAAACACCAGACGCAGAGTCTCGTAGTATTTCCCTTAGTACCCCCCCCTGATGAGGGTGCCAAATTGTGTTGGCCAGATTGTTACATGATGTAGATTCCCTTTCACCCATGTGGTTGATATGTGCTACCACAGTAGTGTTGTTAATTTATAATCTAATAACCTGTTTAATATATTCCAGAGCAACATGACTTTAGGCCATGAAAAAACACCCAACATTTCCAGGTAGTTATGCCCAGTGTTAGTAATAATGATGCTTGCTGTGTATTCCATCTTCCTCCACAGCTGGAGATGGAATTGGTAACACACCATCCTAGTGCATAGTATCCATATGTAGGACCATAGACTGGTTGCTGACAATGATAGGATTGGAGCAATGCCCAATGTTATCTTTCCACCATTTAGTTCCAATATGGCTTCTGTATGGCTTCATCATTCTATCGAAATGATCACCATTAATTTTAAGAGCTCATATTTTGGCCCTCTGTAAATCTTTATAATATAAGGGTCTGAATTATGTGGCTGGAAACCATATGATGCCAATATTCTTGCTACCAGTCTGATGGATGGTTTATCCTCATGTCAATGATTTTGCTGTATGCCTCTATTAAGGTTGTAACCTCTGTTGGCAAAGTTACTGACATGAGGAACTGAGTTAATGGTGAACCCCAAATAATCCCTTTAGTTTGAAGGCTTTAATTTTGATTTTACTTCGGAGTCACGTGAGTGACTACATGAAGAACCCGCCGGTACGCACGCATTGTGAACAAGTCATTACGAGGGGAGGACGTTCCTCCCAAACGGCAGGGTTGAACCTGCAACAAGTAAGGTAGGAGAACTTAGTTTCTTGACTTACCTTTTTTACAGGCAGGCTGATGAAAACTGGCTGGGGAGAGTCTGCAGAACCGCAGGCAGCCAGCAACGGCCGGGGGCACCACTATCTCCCTTAAACAGGAGCCGGAGCCGACCTCAGCTCCAGCAGGACGCCGACAGCGGTGGAGCATTCTGGAGCCGTCATTCCGACGGCTCGGACAACAGCCCCACGGACCTATACTACATGGGTCCGAGGGGCTGGAAGGTGCTGGGTTTTCCACAGCACTAAAAATAGCGGCAAGCGGTCAGTGCCCGAGAGCACTGAGTACGCGTTGGAGCCGCTGGGCCTGGGTCGCGAGCGACCAGTTCCCCGAGAGATCTGGACCGCGTTGGAGCACCCCAGGCCCAAGTGGAGAAGGAGCGGCACAGTGCGGGAAGCACTGCACCGCGTTAAAACTGCCAGACCTGCGGCTGCGAGCGGCCAGCTCCCCGAGAGGACTGCACCGCGTTGGAGCACCGCAGGCTAACGGCAGTACGGGCGGCTCAGTGCTGCGAGCACTGCACCGCGCTTTGGAGCATCGCAGGCCAACGGAGATACCGGCGGCACAGTGGCCGTGTACACTGCACCGCATTGGCACTGCGGGGCCTGCACCTGCGAGAACATACCGTTTTGCAGCGATGCAGGTCCAAGATGAAATCCTCCAGTGGGTAAGTCCCATAGCAGCACCTTATACAGGGCTGTATTTCACTTCTACTATTACAGGGAAGTGGTTGAGGAAAAGACAGACTCAGGGAGAAGGAAGCAGCACCTTTTCTATAGGGCTATAATCATGCTTCTCTCTCCCCAGTAGACTCTTCTGTCAGAAGAGTGCTGGGGTCAAGTCTAGGGCAAACCCTGGACAGGTAAACAGATGTAAGAGCTGTAACAATGAGGTGATACCTTTTCTAGTCACAAAGTACATAGAGTGCATTATTGGTCCTTTCCTGATAGAAATACAGGAATACTTATGTTGTGACTGAAGGATTTAGCAGTCCAAATATTTACTAACAAATTCCATTCCCATCTGGGAAGTCACACGGGAATGTCTGTCTATGTTTCAGAGGGAACAACAGTACAGCTGTGAGTAAAGCTAACTGGGAAAGATCTACAAACCAGGTTAGAAGCCAGCATAGACCATATGTTTTCTATCTACTGCAGGGGCAAACATTAGCTGACACCATAGCTGTCACTTGCCACCGGGGATTGTAAATCCCTGAATGTACTAAACTAATCAATTTATGCATCTGGTTACATCCAACCGGGATTGACGCGGGCCTGTGTAACCCGAAACCTCCTAGCAAAATCTTTTTATTTGGGGGTGACCTATCTAGAAGGTCAAGGAGTTGGACAATGAAGCCAAACTGGCGCTCATCTAAACGTCCAAACATCATCCTCAAAGGTATCGCCCCTATGCTGGAAGATGTGTACACCCACAACACACGGCCTCGGGGATCCAGAAGAAAACAGTAAAACCAGAAGGAAGCAAGGAGGTTGGTGCGAGAAGACATCGAATAAATAACTTTTTGACACTCATATCTTAAACAGTATCCGGGAATACACAATAGAATTTTACAACTCATAATCTTCTAGTCCAGCTGATATATCGAGAGAGGAATTTGGAGAACACCAAATGGATATTGGGCTATAGTATTTGCTGATGTTTCTACACGATATGGAACACCAGATGCCGATCTACTCGTATCCAGACATAATCACCAATTACCAAATATGTCATATGGGATACAGACACTGGACATCAGTAACAGATGGGGTTTTAGCTGCATTGCAAGGGAAGAATTATTATCTACACATTCCCTTCCAAACAAAATAGGATATGGCGCTTGACGCATCAATCATAGATCAGATCTCGGCTTTTTGGCTAAGATCAACTATAATATCTGTTCTTATCAGTTTAAATATCTGATATGTCCCTTATCTAGGGACCATATATTATAAAATTAAATAAATAAACAAATAAATAAAAAAGATTTAAAAAAAATAAATTAAAAAAAGTGAAAAATAAATAAAACGATATATTCGTTTTAAGAACAGAAACCTTTTCTATTGTTAAGTATATTCGTTTTAAGTACGAAAATGGCAAGCATTGATTCAAAGGATGCTTACAATTTCAGTACCCATAACAGGTGACCACGGACGTTATTTTTATCTAATTGGATGGCTCAGCTCTAGCAGTATAGAGCACTACCTAATGTGTTTACATTAGCACCTAGGTTATTTACAAAATATGACAACCAGCCACACAATGGTAATGGCTTCTTTGGATGACATACTAATTGTGTGGAAACTTAGGACGGGCTGAACAAACGGTAACAGCCACTTAACAATTATTTGGAAACTAGGATCATTATCCATCCAATTAAATCAAAATTAAAGCCTTCAAACTAAAGGGATTATTTGGGGTTCACCATTAACTCAGTTCCTCGTGTCAGTAACTTTGCCAACAGAGGTTACAACCTTAATAGAGGCATACAGCAAAATCATCGACATGAGGATAAACCATCCATCAGACTGGTAGCAAGAATATTGGCAACATATGGTTTCCAGCCACATAATTCAGACCCTTGCATTATAAAGATTTACAGAGGGCCAAAATATGAGCTCTTAAAATTAATGGTGATCATTTCGATAGAATGATGAAGCCATACAGAAGCCATATTGGAACTAAATGGTGGAAAGATAACATTGGGCATTGCTCCAATCCTATCATTGTCAGCAACCAGTCTATGGTCCTACATATGGATACTATTATTACTAACACTGGGCATAACTACCTGGAAATGTTGGGTGTTTTTTCATGGCCTAAAGTCATGTTGCTCTGGAATATATTAAACAGGTTATTAGATTATAAATTAACAACACTACTGTGGTAGCACATATCAACCACATGGGTGAAAGGGAATCTATATCATGTAACAATCTGGCCAACACAATTTGGCAACCTCATCAGGGGGGGGTACTAAGGGAAATACTACAAGACTCTGCGTCTGGTGTTTTAATAGTACCCGACTGACCTACCCAACCATGGTTCTAGGTGGTAATGGGAATGAGATTAGAACCATGCAGCACCATCCAAAACAGACGGCCAGAGCAATGGACATGATCACAGCGGGCCACAGACAATCAACCTAAAGACAATGTCTAAAATACATAAACTAATGGGAGATGTGTTGCAACCATAATACATCATCCAGCCTGTTAGGAAGCTTTGTTAACCTACAGAGGCTTAGTATTAGTGACATCAACTGTGCCAGAAGTGGCCCATCTACTTACCTATGGCAAGAGAACGGAACAACAGCTTATGAGGGACACTTTTTATGGGAATTCCCCAAAGACCAGGTATTCCCAAATATGGGACATCAGCATCGTCTTAACGTTGTTAAAGAACTGGGCTCCAGCCACAGCGCTGTCATTACAGTTTTTGACATTTTACAAAACTGTCATGCTGATGGCTTAGGTCACGGCACTAAGGACTCAGTCCCTACCAAATTAAGGATGGATACCTTGACCAGTTCACCTGGCAACTTACACTTCTATATTCAGGAATTAGGGAACTAAACAGACAGGGGTCAGCAGGCCTTAAAATAACATTTTTTTTTAGAGCCTACCCTACAGATGATTGACTGTGTTGTGAGACATCTACAAATATACATGGAACAAACCCAGACCATCAGTGGCACAGAAGAGGAACTTCTCATCAACGACAGACAGCCTCATTAAAGAATAACAGGCCAGGCCAGCTAAATGGCTAACACAGTATTGACAAAAGTTGATGTAAACACTAACTGGGTTAAAATCTCACTCCACCAGGCTGCAGCAACGTCGGCAGCATTTAAATTGGAGGTTCCTATGGATAAAATCCTCAGGACTGCAGGATGGCCATCGGAAAGAACATTCTAAAGATTATAACTAACCAGTAATGGAAACTGGAATTTTTCAGAAACATTGTTAAATTTCTGTACCATAATTTACCCCAAAAAACAGGGGCTATCAATTATTATTAACTTTATGGTTATTTATATATATCATATTGATGTTCAATATGTTATCACTATTCTCCCCAAAACCAAGGCAGACGTGATGATGGACTCGTTCCACGGCTTGAATCACAGAGCTTTGAAATCTTCATGTAGTCACTCACGTGACTCCGAAGTAAAATTAAACGAGAACTTACCAGTTGGAAGTTTGATCTGTATTTTATGAGGAGTAACGTTGAGGGAATACATGCCCTCCGCTCCCACCCTTGATCATAAACACAACTGGTATCTTTTCTCTAATCTTACTATGCTTAAGTCATTACAGGTATCTGTGATTCACTCCGCTGCTTTGAAGAATGACACACGTGCGTGCTGGCGGGTTCTTCATGTATTCCCTCAACGTTACTCCTCATAAAATACAGATCAAACTTCGAACTGGTAAGTTTTCGTTTAATCTTACTATTTAATTGGATGGATAATGAATCCTAGTTTCCAAATAATTGTTAAGTGGCTGTTACCGTTTGTTCAGCCCGTCCTAAGGTTCCACACAATTAGTATGTCATCCAAAGAAGCATTTCTTTGTGTGGCTGGTTGTCATATTTTGTAAATAACCTAGGTGCTAATGTAAACACATTAGGTGGTGCTCTATACTGCTAGAGCTGAGCCATCCAATTAGATAAAATAATGTCCGTGGTCACCTGTTATGGGTACTGAAATTGTAAGCATCCTTTGAATCAATGCTTGCCATTTTCGTTCTTAAAACGAATATACTTAACAATAGAAAATTTCACACAGAGAGTGGTGAATCTCTGGAACTCCCTGCCACAGAGGGTAGTCGAGGCCAGTTCATTGGTTATTTTTAAGAGGGAGTTAGATGTGGCCCTTGTGGCTAAGGGGATCAGAGGGTATGGAGAGAAGGCAGGTACGGGATACTGAGTTGGATGATCAGCCATGATCATATTGAATGGCGGTGCAGGCTCGAAGGGCCGAATGGCCTACTCCTGCACCTAATTTCTATGTTTCTATGTTTCTAAAAGTTTCTGTTCTTAAAACGAATATATCGTTTTATTTATTTTTTACTTTTTAAATTTTTTTTTATTTTATTTTATAATATATGGTCCCTAGATAAGGGACATATCAGATATTTAAACTGATAAGAACAGATATTATACTTGATCTTAGCCAAACAGCCGAGATCTGATCTATGTTTGATGCGTCAAGCGCCATAACCTATTTTGTTTGGAAGGGAATGTGTAGATAATAATTCTTCCCTTGCAATGCAGCTAAAACCCCATCTGTTGCTGATGTC
This sequence comes from Amblyraja radiata, assembly GCF_010909765.2. NCBI lineage: Eukaryota > Metazoa > Chordata > Chondrichthyes > Rajiformes > Rajidae > Amblyraja > Amblyraja radiata. The sequence continues at coordinate 56,435,048 of NC_045960.1, forward strand.
CAGTGTCTGTATCCCATATGACATATTTGGTAATTGGTGATTATGTCTGGATACGAGTAGATCGGCATCTGGTGTTCCATATCGTGTAGAAACATCAGCAAATACTATAGCCCAATATCCATTTGGTGTTCTCCTCCAAATTCCTCTCTCGATATATCTGCTGGACAAGAAGATTATGTGTTGTAAAATTCTATTGTGTATTCCCGGATACTGTTTAAGATATGTCAAAAAGTTATTTATTCGATGTCTTCTCGCACCAACCTACTTGCTTCCTTCTGGTTTTACTGTTTTCTTCTGGATCCCCGAGGCCGTGTGTTGTGGGTGTACACATCTTCCAGCATAGGGGCGATACCTTTGAGGATGATGTTTGGAAGTTTAGATGAGCTCCCGTTTGGCTTCATTGTCCAACTCCTTGACCTTCTAGATAGGTCACCCCCAAATAAAAAGATTTTGCTAGGAGGTTTCGGGTTACACAGGCCCGCGTCAATCCCGGTTGGATGTAACCAGATGCATAAATTGATTAGTTTAGTACATTCAGGGATTTACAATCCCCGGTGGCAAGTGACAGCTATGGTGTCAGCTAATGTTTGCCCCTGCAGTAGATAGAAAACATATGGTCTATGCTGGCTTCTAACCTGGTTTGTAGATCTTTCCCAGTTAGCTTTACTCACAGCTGTACTGTTGTTCCCCCTGAAACATAGACAGACATTCCCGTGTGACTTCCCAGATGGGAATGGAATTTGTTAGTAAATATTTGGACTGCTAAATCCTTCAGTCACAACATAAGTATTCCTGTATTTCTATCAGGAAAGGACCAATAATGCACTCTATGTACTTTGTGACTTAGAAAAGGCATCACCTCATTGTTACAGCTCTTACATCCGTTTACCTGTCCAGGGTTTGCCCTAGACTTGACCCCAGCACTCTTCTGACAGAAGAGTCTACTGGGGAGAGAGAAGCATGATTATAGCCCTATAGAAAAGGTGCTGCTTCCTTCTCCCTGAGTCTGTCTTTTCCTCAACCACTTCCCTGTAATAGTAGAAGTGAAATACAGCCCTGTATAAGGTGCTGCTATGGGACTTACCCACTGGAGGATTTCTTCTTGCACCTGCATCGCTGCAAAACGGTATGTTCTCGCAGGTGCAGGCCCCGCAGTGCCAATGCGATGCAATGTACACGGTCACTGTGCCGCCTGTATCCCCGTTGGCCTGCGGTGCTCCAAAGCGCGGTGCAGTGCTCACAGTACTGAGCCGCCCGTACTGCCGTTAGCCTGCGGTGCTCCAACGCGGTTCAGTCCCTCGGGGAGCTTACCGCTCGCAAACCGCAGGTATGGCAGTTTTAACGCGGTGCAGTGCTTCCCGCACTGTGCCGCTCCTTCTCTACTTGGGCCTGCGATGCTCCAACGCGGTGCAGTCCTCTCGGGGAGCTGGCTGCTCGCAGCCGCAGGTCTGGTAGTTTTTTTTTTTTAAACGCGGTGCAGTGCTTCCCGCACTGTGCTGCTCCTTCTCCACTTGGGCCTGGGGTGCTCCAACGCGGTCCAGTCCTCTCGGGGAACTGGCCGCTCGGGACCCAGGCCCAGCGGCTCCAACGCGTACTCGGTGCTCTCGGGCACTGACCGCTTGCCGCTATTTTTAGTGCTGTGGAAAAACCCAGCACCTTCCAGCCCCTCGGACCCATGTAGTATAGGTCCGTGGGGCTGTTGTCCGAGCCGTCGGAATGACGGCTCCAGAATGCTCCACCGCTGTCGGCGTGCTGCTGGAGCTGAGGTCGGCTCCGGCTGCCGTTTAAGGGGGATAGTGGTGCCCCCGGCCGTTGCTGGCTGCCTGCAGTTCTGCAGACTCTCCCCAGCCAGTTTTCATCAGCCTGCCTGTAAAAAAGGTAAGTCAAGAAACTAAGTTCTCCTACCTTACTTGTTGCAGGTTCAACCCTGCCGTTTGGGAGGAACGTCCTCCCCTCGTAATGACTTGTTCACAATGCGTGTAGCGATAATGACACACGTGCGTACTGGCGGGTTCTTCATGTAGTCACTCACGTGACTCCGAAGTAAAATGTTAATTCAATTTCATTATGAAGTTATAATTCGATCAGCTTTCATCAGCCTTTCAGTTAGTGCAGTCCAGATCACAACTTCTGTCATAGTAGGAGCTTTTAACACCCCCAATATTGTTCGGGACTGCCACAGTGCCAAGAACTTAAGAAGGTGGAATCTGTCACGTGTGTTCAGGAAAGTTTCCTCAGGCAACATGTGGAGGGCTCCCCAAGGGATGGGGCACATTAAAAATTTTAAAATTAAAGTTTCGGCCCGAAACGTCGCCTATTTCCTTCGCTCCATAGATGCTGCTGCACCCGCTGAGTTTCCCCAGCAATTTTGTGTACCTTCGATATTCCAGCATCTGCAGTTCCCTTTTGAACACTAATGTTTTCATTTAACTTGTTTGCTACATAATTCTCTTTCATTTAGTTGTTTATGGACTCGGAGAGGATTTACAATTAGTTTTGTTTTTGTTTCTTTATAATGTAAGCTATAATACATTTTAGCAGGAAGGTCATTGTGTGTGGGGGAGGGGGGGGGGGGATACCCAATATGCAGCCATATCTGGAATATTGTGAGCAAAAAGCAAAATGCTGGAGGATCTCGGTGGGACAGGCAGCATCTGTGGATTCCAGCAACTACAGGCTCTTGCGGCTGAAATATTGTGTACAGTTCTGGTGATCTAATTACAAGAAGGATGTGATTGCAAAGGAAGATGGAGGAGATAAGAGTAAATTGCCTGATGGGAGAATTTCAGCTCTGCCCATTTGGAAGCTAAAGAGAGATTTAATGTTAATTCAATTTCATTATGAAGTTATAATTCGATCAGCTTTCATCAGCCTTTCAGTTAGTGCATTCCAGATCACAACTACTGTCATAGTGGGAGCTTTTAACACCCCCAATATTGTTCGGGACTGCGACAGTGCCAAGAACTTAAGAAGGTGGAATCTGTCACGTGTGTTCAGGAAAGTTTCCTCAGAGTAAAAGTTTAAATTAAAGTAAAAAGTTTGATAAATTTTGAAATTGTAACTTTGATGGTATTTGACACGAACTTGTGAAAATTGATTGAGGCAAGTTGTTTACAGGCAAAAGAATGTCTGGAAAGTGGGATACTTTTAAAAAGGATAATAGTGTGAGTTCAATGCATGCATGTTCCTGTTAGAGTTAAGAATATGGAAGGGAATTGAGGCTCTGGTCAGCTAAAAGGAGGCATGGGTCAGGTATAGACAGCTAGGATCAAGTCTCTGGAAGAATATAGAAACATAGAAAATAGGTGCAGGAGTAGGCCGTTTGGCCCTATGAGCCAGCACCGCCATTCAATATGATCATGGCTGATCATCCAAAATCAGTACCCCGTTCCTGCTTTTTCCCCATATCCTTTCATTCCGTTAGCCCTAAGAGCTAAATCTAACTCACTCTTGAAAATATCCAGTGAATTGGTCTCCACTGCCTTGTGTGGCAGAGAATTCCACAGATTTACAACTCTCTGGGTGAAAAAGTTTTTCCTCATCTCAGTCCCTACCCCTTATTCTTAAACTGTGACTCCCAGGTTCTGGACTCTCCCAATGTGGGGAACACTTTTCCTGCATCTAGCCTGTCCAAACTCTTAAGAATTTTATATGTTTCTATAAGATCCCATCCTTCAAAATTCCAGTGAATATAAGCCTAGTCGACCCATTCTTTCCACTTATGTCAGTCCTGCCATTCTGGGAATTAACCTGGCGAACCTACGCTGCACTTCCTCAATAGCAAGAATACTTTTCCTCAAATCAGAAGACCAAAACTGCACACGATACTCTCACCAGGGCACGGTACAACTGCAGTAGGACCTCCTTGCTCCTAAACTCAAATCCTCTTGCAATGAAGGTTGACACGCCATTAGTTTTCTTCACTGCCTGCTGTACCTGCATGTAGGGGATTGAGGAGTGTTTTAGGAGCATACTCAAGGGAGCATGAATATAGCTCTGGTATATTGGATTAAGGATAATGCAATAGGATTTTAAAAGTATATATAGAAATTAACATAAATGCGGATGCAATAAATGAGGTTGGAGGAGGTGCAGGTGAACCTCTGCCGCACCTGGAAAGACCTCTTTACTTTCTGATGTTAACTTCTATATATTACTCGTAGACAAGTAATATATAGAAGTTCACATAAAAAAGAATCTAGAAGATTTCTATAAGTACATTAAATAGTAAAAGGAGGGGTGGAACAGGTGACAAAGCATGAAGGTCCGTGGTATAGGGCAAGCGTGGAATAGTCAACACGTACAGGGGAAGTTGGCTTGGTTTGCCAGATGTGATCCCAGGAAGAAAATGGATTCAGTGATGAAAGTTGTTGCTGTAGTGTTACATGTCGAAAGGCCGCACGATTGTGCTGAGAACATGGCATAAGCCCTGCCCTCTCTGTTGTGCGCGCTGCTGTGCAGGGAACTTGCTGCAAATCCAGCTGTAGTCTTCCCAATGCTCAGCATGGAGCGGCTGCCCGTGGGGGCACTGGCATTGCCCAGCCAGGCTGAGTAGTGCAGCTACTTGGCATCGAGCTGTGGGGCTCAGGACCACAAGCCGACTGGCACAGTGCGTGCAACAATCGGTAGGACTGCCGCATTGGCTCTGCGTGTTGTCAGACCGCTTGGATACTCCAGTCCGTCACCTCCTGAGAGATAAGATGGAAGCCACTGCTTCCCCCTTGCTGTGTGCAGCCGCACAGCTTTCCACCATTATTTTAATGTGTTCAACGGTCAGTTCAGACACATACCTGTGAGTGTTCTGATTGGAGGGCTAGGATCTCTGTCAAGAGTAGGCAGTACTAAACCTGGTACCAGTGTCCCAGGTCTTAAGTGGAGGAAGGAACTGCAGATGCTGGTTGATACCGAAGATAGACAAAAAAACTGGAGTACCTCAGCGGGACAGACAATATCTCTGGAGAAAAGGAATAGGTGACATTTTGTGTCGAGACACTGAAGAAGATCACTTATTCCTTTCCTCCTGAGATGCTGTCTAACCCGCTGAGAAACTTCAGCTTTTTGTGTCTATCTTCGATCTTAAGAGGAACCAGTTTAAGTTTATTATTATCACATGTTAAAAGGTAGAGTGAAAAGTTTTGTGGTGTAAGCTATCCAAACAGATACAGTCAATTACCATACATAGATACATAGAAAATAGAGAGGGTGGGGGACATGGGATAAGAGTTAGCTAAAGTTGGAATTTTTTTTGAAGACAGAATATTGTAGGCATAAATACAGAACAGATCAGTGTGTCTATATACCATAGACCATATATATACCCGTAAATAAACAGATAAAGTGCAATAGGCTGCTATAGTTCAGAGTTTGTTTGAAGTTGTGTTTAATAGTCTGATGGCTGTGGGGAAGTAGCTGTTCCTGAACCTGCAAGTTGCAGATTTCAGGCTCCTGTACCTTCTACCTGATGGCAGCGGAGAGATGAGTGTGTGGCCAGGATGGTGTGGGTCCTTGATGATGTTGGCAGCCTTTTTGAGGCAGCGACTGCGATAGATCCCCTCGAGGTAGGGAGGCCAGAGCCAATGATGGACTGGGTAGTGGTCACTATTTTCTGCATTCTTTTCAGCTCCTGGACGCTCAAGTTGCCGAACCAAGACACGATGCAACCAGTCAGCATGCTCTCTAGTGTGCACCTGTAGAAGTTCGAGAGAGCCCTCCTTGACAAACCGACTCTCCGTAATCTTCTCAAGAAGTAGAGGCGCTGATGTGCTTTCTTTTTAATTGCATCAGTGTGCTGGGACCAAGAGAGGTCTTCGGAAATATGCACGCCCAGGAATTTGAAGTTCTTGACCCTTTCCACCATCGACCCATTGATATAAACAGGATTGTGGGTCCCTATCCTACCCCTTCCAAAGTCCACAATCAGTTCCTTGGTTTTGCTGGTGTTGAGGGCCAGGTTATAGTGCTGGCACCATATGGACAGTTGCTCGATCTCACTTCTATACTCTGACTCATCCCCATCAGTGATATGTCCCACAACAGTGGTGTCGTCGGCGAACTTGATGATGGAGTTCGCACCATGTCCGGCTACGCAGTCATGAGTATAGAGTGAGTAAAGCAGGGGGCTGAGCACGCAGCCTTGAGGTGCTCCCGTGCTGATTGTTATCGAGGATGACACATATCCACCAATACGGACAGACTGTGGTCTGTGAATGAGGAAGTCGAGGATCCAATTGCAGAGGGATGCGCAGAGACCCAGATCTGAGAGCTTAGTAACCAGCTTGGAGGGGATGATGGTGTTAAGGCTGTAGTCAATGAATAACAGCCTGACGCATGAATTTTTGTTGTCCAAGTGGTCCAGAGCGGAGTGGAGAGCCAGTGAGATCGCATCCACCGTTGATCTGTTGTGGCGGTAAGTGAATTGCAGTGGGTCCAGGTTCTTGTCGAGGTAGGAGTTGATATGCGCCATGATCAACCTCTCAAAGCACTTCATCACCACAGATGTTAGTGCCACTGGTCGATAGTCATTGAGGCTCGTCACCTTGCTCTTCTCGGGCACCAGTAATATTGATGCCCTTGTAAAGCAGGTGGGAACCTCAGACCTCAGAAGTGAGAGGTTGAAAATGTCCGTAAAGACTCCAGCCAGTTGGTCCGCACAGGTTTTTAAAACATGACCGGGTATACCATCATGTCCAGACGCTTTCCGAGGATTCACCCCTCTGAAGGATCTTCTGACGTCGGCCTCTGTGACTGTGACCGAAATACCATCACGCCGAATGGGGGCTCGGGAAGGCACTTCAGTGTTCTCCCTTTAAAGCGTGCGTTAAATGCATTGAGCTCGTCAGGGAGTGAAGTTTCGCTGACATTTGAGCTGCCTCCTGATTTCGCCTTGTAGGAGGTAATTGCATTCAAGCCCTGCCACAGTTGCCGAACATCCGTCTCATCCTCCAGTTTGGAGCAGAAGTCCCTTTTAGCCTTTTTGATGGCCTTACCAAGGTCATATCTGGACTTCTTCTAGACCTCTACATCGCCAGACCTGAATGCCTGGGATCTGGTCTTCAGAAGAATGCGGATCTCATGGTTCATCCGAGGCTTCTGGTTAGGAAAGGTTTTTGTACTACGAAGTATTGTCTGCAATTTTGGTCTCCTAATTTGAGGAAGGACCTTATTGCTATTGAGGGAGTGCAGCATAAGTTCACCAGGTTATTATTCACTGGAATTTATAAAGATGAGAGGAGATCTTATAGGAACATATACAATTCTTAAAGGATTGGACAGGGGAGATGTAGGAAAAATGTTCCCGATGTTGGGTGAGTCCAGAACCAGCGATCACAGTTTAAGAGTAATGGGTAGGCCATTTAGGACTGAGATGAGGAAAAACTTCTTCACCCAGAGAGTTGTGAATCTATGGAATTCTCTGCCACAGAAGGCAGTGGAGGCCAATTCACTGGATGTTTTCAAGAGGGAGTTAGATTTAGTTCTTGGAGCTAAAGGAATCGAGAGATATGGGAAAAAGCAGGGACGGGGTACTAATTTTAGATGATCAGCAATGATCATATTGAATGGTGGTGCTGGCTCGAAGGGCCGAACGGTCTACTCCTGCACCTATTTGTCTATATTTTTTAAAATACCCACTGATGGTCTCCACAGCCTTCTGTGGCAAAGAATTCCATAGTATCACCACCCTCTGACTAAAGACATTTCTTCTCATCTCCTTCCTAAAGGGAAATCCTTTAATTCTGAGTCTAATGGGCCTGTCCCACTTAGGCGATTTTTCAGGTGGCTGTCAAGTTGCTCACACACACACCCTTCACCAGCCTGTTATGCAGGCGAGGGACAGGGCAAGCGGGGGAAGCGCTGTCTGAGTGGTAAGGGGCACGCAAGTCCTTTAAAAGAGGGGGGGTGGGGGGAGAGAGGGGGAGAAGGAGTGGAGACAACTTTTAAGAAGCCAGAGATACACGGCTGTGAAGCTCGGTGGACATTAACATTACCGGTCGGTTATCCTTGGTTCTGAAAACTATTGCTTACGTTTTTTTTTCCCCAATGAGCCAATGAAATTCACCGGTCAGCACTGGCTACAATAACCTACAATAACCTACAACCTCCTGGCGACCCATCTACTGCACACGAATTCTAGCTACTCTCCATGGCGGCTTCATTCTGGTCGACGCTAATTTTTCAACATGTCGGGACGACCATAATGAGGTCGCGTCTAGTTCCCAGAATGCGGGAACTCCTCACGACCATGAAGGCGACCACCCGCGAACATGTGGCGACCGCATAGTCTCCTGCAGTCGACTAAAAAGTCGCCTAAGTGGGACAGGCCCATTAGTCCTAGACTCGCCCATTAATGGAAACATCCTTTTCCACATTCACTCTATCCAAGCCTTTCACTATTCTGTATGTTTCAATGAATTCCCCTAATTCTTCTAAACTCCAGTGATTACACGCCCAGTGCAGACAAACGCTCATTATAGGTTTACCTACTCCTTCCTGGGATCATTCTTGTAAACCTCATCTGGACCCTCTCCAGAGCTAGCACATCCTTCCTCAGATATGGTGCCAACATTGCTCAAAATATTCCTAATGCAGCCTTACCAGCGCCTTGTAGAGCCTCAGCATTACATCTCTGTTTTTGTATTCAAGCCCTCTTGAAATAAATGCTAGGATTGAGTTTGTTTTCTTTACTATGGATTTGACTTGCAGTTTAACTTTTTGGGAATCCTGCACCAGCACTCCCAAGTCCCTTTGCACCTTCAATATCTGGATTCTCACCCCATTTAGAAAATAGTCTACACCTTTATTCCTACTACCAAAATGCATGACTCCACATTTTGCAACACTATATTCTAGCAATGTTACAAAATTTTGAGATTTTAAAAATCAAGTCTGCAATTTATCCCATCAGATAAAGCATAAAAATAAGTTTAATTTGACACCTAATTCACTTTCATATCTCAAGTATTTAAAAAGTTATGGCCATTTTCATACTGGGAAATGAGCATCTTGTTCCCTATTGATTTTCTATGGACATAACAAAAAAGCTGTGATCATGAACAGTCAAAAGCCCATAACTTTCTTAAAAATTAAGAGAACTGAATGAAATTTTCAGTTATCATAGATTGAAGCATTCTGAAACAAATATAAAATTATCTTACTTTAATGACCTGAAATTAAAGCATATAATTAGTTAGTTACCTAATTGTAGCTAATTTCAGACTTCAATTACTAGATCTAAACATCTATCCATTTCTTAATAAATGATTAACATTTTTAAATAGCCTAAATGTCCAAATAATATTCACAAATAATTCACAATAAAACATGATTTTTAAATCTCATTTACATTAATTTATAGACCAAATGGAAGGAATTTAGTGTTTAATTGCTGTAAATTAAAGTCCATTTTAAATCGGCTTTCCAGTGGGTTCCTGTGAACGTGCTGGTTTAGAACGTTCACATTGCGGTAGATTTGTGCCCCCAAATGCCGAGAAAAATACTGCGGGATATAATGGGCCCAAAATGAGCTACTCGCAATATTAAACTTTGTATAAAGGGATCTTTAGAAGCTCTTTTTAATGTAAAAATATACAGCCTACCTTCTGCTATTTGCTTTATGAGACCCTGCGGTTGCTGGTGTTCGCGGGTTTAGAGGTTGATTTTTAAACTACTATAACTATTATACGTGGCCTTTAAAACTAATAATAGCTTTTGCGACGGGGTCTTCCAGCGATTTTTCGTTAATAATTAACTAGGCTGAACATCTTCGATTTGAACAGCCTAGAGAAAATCGCGTTTTAAACCCGCCCCCTCTAAACGGCGCCAAAATCGCGCACACGGGCAGCGACAGATTTTCAGCGACGCTTCAGGTAAGCTTTGCAACATACCTATATATTCCATCTGCCACTTCTCTGCCCACTCTCCCAACCTGTCCAAGTCCCTCTGCAGAGTCCCTGCTTTCTCTACTCTACCTGCCCCTCCACATATTTTCGTATCATCCACAAACTTTGCCACAAAGCCTTTCCCCTCGTCCAAATCATTAACATACAACGTGAAGAGTAGCGGCCCCAGCACCGACCCTTGCAGAACTCCACTTGTGTCTATTGTCACCTACAGCCAACAAGAAAACACCCCCTTTATTGCCACTCTTTGTCTTCTGCCATCCAGCCAACCTGCTGTCTATGCTAGCATCTGCCCTTTGATACTGTGATCTTCCTAAGCAGCCTAACGTGCGGCATCTTATCAAAGGCTTTCTGAAAATCTAAGTAAACGATATCTACTGACTAACCTTTGTCTGTCCTGTCTTTGTCCTGTCCTTTGTCTGTGAGGAGACGTACCATTCTGCAATTCAAATCTGCTAGCTAAAAGCACTTTGCAGTCTTCAGGTTTGAGTTCCTTGATGTGTTCGGAATCTATGTCCCTCTTAACTTTCCTATCCATGTACCCATCCAAATTTTTTTATATATTGAAATTATACCTGCCACTACCACCTCTTCTGGTAGCTTGTTCCATATTCCTACCACCCACTGTGTGGGGAAAATTACATCTCATTTCCCTTTTAAATGTTTTTCTCTCATATCTTGAACCCGTGTCCTCTAGTATTAGACTCTACCCTGGGGAAAAGGTGTATGATCATCTGTCTTACCTGTGCCACCTATGATTTTATGAACATCATCAAGGCCACCCCAAGCAACCTTCGCTCCGGGGGAAATAGTCACAGCTTATCCAGCCTGAGTTCTGAGTTTAATTTATTGTCACATGTACCGAGGTACAAACTCTTCTGACATCTCAAGCTCTCCATTCCTGGCAATATTCTTGTGAAACGTTTCTGCTCCCTCTCTAGCTTAATCAAATCTTTATAATATGACAATCGGAAATGTACACAATGTTTCAGGTGCGGTCCCACCAACATGTACAACTGTAACAAACCATGATGCAGCTTGTGAGACACAAGAGACTGCAGATACTGAAGCAACTCAGTGGGCCAGGCAGCATCTGTAGAAGCAGAGGGATAATCAACAAGAATGCTTTTGACATTAGGGAGGGATACAGTAGTCTATGTGTGCGTTAATGGTTGGGTGTATTGGTAACAAGTAGAGTGATGAAGATGAGCTCAAGTAGCTTATTGGACGATGCCCACTAGGTTGTCCTTCAACATGAGAGCTGTACATGTCATGCTGCCTCACAGCTCCAAGAACGTGAGCTTTATTGTGACCTCTGCTGTTGCCTGTGTGGAGTCTGCACAGTTTCCCTGTGCTCACACATTGATTTCTCTCGGCTGCTCTGGCTTTCCCCAATATCAGTGTAGAATTAGAGTCGAACAGCACTGAAATAGCCTATTTCCCACCCCTCTGGTCTTGTTTGGCCCATATCACTCTGAATCTTTCCTATCCATGTATGTTCAAATGTATTTTAAATGTTATTATACCTGTCTCAACTTCTTCCTCTTGTTCCATATACAGATTGCATATTCCGACTCGTACTTGAAAGCTTTAATTGAATCTGCCTCCACTGCTATCCCTATCATGTACAAACATAAAACAACTTTTCATATTGCCTTTAGTTACTTTGTCACTCACTTTCATTTTGTGTCTCGAGATCCTAGACTCTTCTGCCAGAGGGAACAGTTTCTCAGTGTATATCCTTCATGGTTTTAAATATCTCTCTCGTATCACCTTACAATTTATTCTGTTCCAAGGACAACAACCCCAGTTTAGCCATATATACATCAGTTGTGGTAGAACCAACATTTATGAAGGTTCTTCATGTCATCCTTGCTCTTGAACTCTTTGCCCTAATTGATAAATTCTGTACACCCAAATACCTTTAACTTGCTGAACTATGCTGACTATGTGAACTCCCCTTGACTCAACTGTTCAAGGAGCCATCTAATTCATTCTGCCTCTTCTCCTCCTCCTAAATGTAATATTCTATGCTTCATATTCTATATTCTATATCTCCATTATATTCCATCAACCTGCTTGTATCTTGTTGGTCCTTTGCTAACCTCATAGCTCCTTACACCTCCAAGTTTTAATTACATGTAAATTTTGAAAATTTGCCCTCCTCCAATTTTTGCCTTGTGATCACCTTCAAATTGCTCCTCTGCTGGTGACTCTGTCCTCAATTCCCAATTCTCTTGGGACGTTATGTTACAGTTGTACAATACATAGGTGAGGCTGCTCTTGGAGTATTTTGTTCAGTTTTGGTCACCCTGTTGTAGGAAAGATGCCATTAAGTGAAAAGACTGCAGCAAGTATTTACGAGGATGTTGCCAAGACTCAAGGGTCTCAGCTACAGGGAGAGATTAGACAGGCTACGACTTTATTCCTTGGAGCGCAGGAGGCTGAGGGCGATCTTGGGGTTGGCTAAAATAGTGAGTGAATGTACAGAGTCTTTTTCCCAGGATAGGAGATGAGAGCTAGAGTACATAATTTTAAGGTGAGAGGGGGATGATATAATCAGAACTTGAGAGGGGGATGATATAATCAGAACCTGAGGGGCAACCTTTTCACACAGAGTGGGTATAAAGTATGAGCTGCCAGGAAGTGGTTCAGGCAAGAACAATAACACATTTAAAAGTAATTTGGGCATTATATGTGGATGGGAAGGGTTAGGGGAGATATGGCAAAGCATGGGCATTTGAGATAATCTTAAATGGGGCATCTTGGTTGGCATTGACAGGATGGGCTGAAAGGTCTGCTTGAAGCAGCTGCTTCTGTACTCTATGACTCGGACTCTATGACCCTCAACTATAATTTTCTTTCTCTAAATCATACTGCCCTTCATCGTCCCAAGATTTTTATTAAATTCTGCCTTTCCTGACATTTTATAATCCTTCATCCTAATCTCTCCTTTTCTCATTAGGCTATGAAATGCTCTTTATGTCCTGTGCATTTTGCCATTTTAAGAGCAATATACAAGTATGAGCATGTTGTCCTATTGCCATCAGTTGACCTTAAATCCCTGACATTAGCTTCTGAGTAAACACAGTAACAGGGAGTAGATTAGTTCAAGCTTGTTTGAGAGAGGTAAATAATTTATTGTTCTATACTTATACAGTGTATATTATGCCAGCATTTTGTGTCTATCTTTGGTTCAAACCAGCATCTGCAGGTCCTTTCTACACATTACTCCTTTTTATTGTACACTAGACCAAGTGAGGACCCGTTGGGCCCCGTCCGCAACGTAATATTCCACCACTCACCCATAGCCTGCAACTGCGGGGGCGCGGCTGACGGGTTCCATGTAAAATATAACATAAATCTGAACAAAACTTGTTTAATTTACATCGCAGGACAATGGCGAGTAAGGTGGGCCAAAAATTGTAGCGCTGTCGTTTTGGCGGAGTTTTGGGAACACTCATACATGCAAACAAACAAACAAACAAACAAGCTGAGAGTTTTAATTAGATAGATAGATAGATAGATAGATAGATAGATAGATAGATAGATAGATAGATAGATAGATAGATAGATAGATAGATAGATAGATAGATATTTATTTATAACCATATAACCATATAACAATTACAGCACGGAAACAGGCCATCTCGACCCCTCTAGTCCGTGCCGAACACATATTCTCCCCTAGTCCCATATACCTGCGCTCAGACCATAACCCTCCATTCCTTTCCCATCCATATAACTATCCAATTTATTTTTAAATGATAAAAACGAACCTGCCTCCACCACCTTCACTGGAAGCTCATTCCACACAGCTACCACTCTCTGAGTAAAGAAGTTCCCCCTCATGTTACCCCTAAACTTCAGTCCCTTAATTCTCAAGTCATGTCCCCTTGTTTGAATCTTCCCTACTCTCAGTGGTAAAAGCTTTTCCACGTCAACTCTGTCTATCCCTCTCATCATTTTAAAAACCTCTATCAAGTCCCCCCTTAACCTTCTGCGCTCCAAAGAATAAAGCCCTAACTTGTTCAACCTTTCTCTGTAACTTAGTTGCTGAAACCCAGGCAACATTCTAGTAAATCTCCTCTGTACTCTCTCTATTTTGTTGACATCCTTCCTATAATTAGGCGACCAAAATTGTACACCATACTCCAGAATTGGCCTCACCAATGCCTTGTACAATTTTAACATTACATCCCAACTTCTATACTCAATGCTCTGATTTATAAAGGCCAGCACACCAAAAGCTTTCTTTACCACCCTATCTACATGAGATTCCACTTTCATGGAACTGTGCACAGTTATTCCCAGATCCCTCTGTTCACCTACATTCTTCAATTCCCTACCATTTACCATGTACGTCCTATTTTGATTTGTCCTGCCAAGATGTAGCACCTCTTGTCTTTTATTTGTCTTTATATATATATTTATTTATTTTTACTGATGGGGTAGTTTTCTCACAGAGTTTAGACACATTTATGATACATCTAGGATTTAGAAGCCATAAAACAGATATTTTGCAATTGTATTAAAATTCAACCAGTTGTTCAGAAGTTTAATACATTTTTTTCTTCAGAATAAGCAAATGATAAATTGAAGAGTGAAATCTTTTTCAGTACGATTCTGTATTATGGGCAGCCACATTTGCAACGCGGGTTCTCTCTGAATTTGGAAAGTGGCTAATTTAAAACAGCCGGTCAGTTTTGTGATTTTATGCAGAAAAGTGCAAGAATTTTGTACTCTGAAATATGGTTGGAATTGCTGATAGATTAAAGCACAATCTGTTCCAGATGTAATCCTCTAAACAGGTCATCAAACACAAAAGCTCTAAGTGTGCTAAATCAGACTCTGGTGGTAACGATTAAACTTTATGCAGATTGAAGAAGGAAATCTATAGCTCAGTCAATAATAGTCATAAATATCACTTTATTCAACTGTCCAAGGTGACTTGTATAGGGTGGAAAATATTGAGAGTAATGACTCGATGGTGATTATGTCACATGAGGTGTATCATGCCATGAACAAGCTGTCCAACAACAAAGCAAGTGACTTGGATCATATCTCTGCTGAACATCTTAAGTATGCGAGTATGAGGATAGCTCCTCTCCTAGCTATTTGTTTTACTGGCTTTATGATTCATGGCTTGTTACCAGACTCAATGTTGTCTGTCTTGTTAGTGCCGGTCATTAAGGACAAAGCTGGTAAAGTAGGCAGCCTAAATAATTACAGGCCCATAGCTTTAGCCAGCATATTGTCAAAAGTCTTAGAAAGAGTTTTGCTGGATAGAATAAATGAGTTTGTTAACTCCACAGATAACCAGTTTGGCTTTAAAGCTAAACATGGCACTGACTTATGCATATATGCCCTAAAGGAGATTGTAAACAAATATAGAAGCAAAAACTCTTCAATCCTTATGTGCTTTATTGATGCTTCCAAAGCCTTTGATCGTGTTAATCACAGAAAGCTGTTTGGTAAAATGAGTCAAAGAGGGGTGCCTGAATACATTGTTAGAATTCTGGCCTACTGGTATGTCCACCAGACTATGCAAATAAAATGGGGCAATAGGGTCTCAGCCCCATTTGGGGTTAGCAATGGTGTTAGACAAGGGGGAATTTTGTCCCCAGTCCTTTTTAATCTATATATTGATGATCTGTCTAAACAATTGAAAGCCTGTAACACTGGGTGCGTGATTGGTAATATTTTAGTGAACCATATTATGTATGCAGATGATCTTGTGGTCTTTAGTCCATCTAGCGCTGGTCTCCAGCAGCTCCTTACTATATGTTCCGTGTATGGTATGGAACATGACATTAAATATAATGCTAGTAAGAGTGCTGTTATGGTCTGTAGGACCAAAGAGGATAAATGCCTAAAATATCCTGTTTTTAAGTTGTCTGACAACAATCTTAGTGTCTGTAATAAGATAAAATATCTAGGGCATATTATTACAGAACAAATGACAGATGATGAGGATATTTATAGGCAACGACGCATGCTGTATGTACAGGCAAATATCCTCTTGCGTAAATTTGGTGCGTGTGCAGATGTGGTGAAGATGTCGCTATTTAGAGCATACTGCACACCCCTCTACACTGCGCACCTGTGGTCGAACTATTTAAAGACAAGTATGCAGAGACTAAAGGTGGCATATAACAATGCCATGAGAACACTGCTAAGGCAACCTAGATGGTGTAGTGCCAGTAATATGTTTGTGGCTGCAGGAGTCAGTACTTTAGAAGCTATCCTAAGACACCACATGTATAAATTCATTTGCAGGATAAATGACTCTAAAAATGTGCTTATTGTGGCCTTGACAAACAGTTGTGGAGACACTGGTATCGTTGTCTCGTTGTAGGACATTGATCATCTTTTAATCTGGATTTTTAACTTAAGTATTGTGGGTTTTTGTTAAATATAAATTATGATATTTTTATGTGATATACCATGATTTTATATATATTTATGATATTTGATATGCAATGCATTTTTAATGTAATGTTGCCCCTTGTCTGGACCTTGAGTCCGTAATAAAGTTTATTATTATTATAAATGTAGTTGTTATTTTCACTGCTCTTTCATTGTGAGCTTTGAGTTCATATTTTACATTTTTCTTCCGTCTTTTGAGTCCATGCAAATTCTGAAAGCATTCACATTTTTCTACATACTTCTCTGTGACCTATTGACTCGTAATAATCTTTCTACAAAACAATGATTCTACTACTGCCCATCTACAGTAGGGATTTTTGACTGTGGCCATTTCACCTAAGAACCATCACAATTGCTGGTAAATGGAAGGAAACCAACGCATCTGGGGAAATCCATTCAGTTGCAGGGAGAATGTGAAAACTTCAGACAGCACTGGAAGTCGGAACCTTGGCTCAAATGCTTCTGCTGAGTGGCAATTGGGAGTTCTTCCAGCACTGACGTGCCTGCCCCTTAATGCTCTGTTTTCTTTTGTGTCAACTCGAAACCTAGTAATGGACAGTGGTCAGTTTATCCATGTCTGGAAGGCTGATGAGCTGAGCCAATTAACTCTGATGGTTCTGCTCCCTGGTGTATGTTCTGGTGAAATGGTCTGAGCTGTTAATGTTAGAACTATTATTGCGGTTGCATTAAGACAAGGATTATGGACCAGAGGTCCTGATCATGGTTTAGCCAAGGCATTTAAATTCAAGTAAACATGCTAGGAAGGCCTCGACCACAAGTGAACATCTGGGAAGAACGGAGGGGAGGCTGGCTGGACTATGGTGCCTTCCTCACCTTGGTGCCACTGTGTTATGTTGTGTCGTGGACATTCAGTGTTTTTTTCTTTAATTGTATTTTATTTTTAATATGTTTTATTATTTATTATTATTTATTTATTTTTATTTTTATGATACTGCCTGTAAGGGAAATTCATTTCGTTGTCTCTAACTGAGACAATGACAATAAATTTGAATACAATACAATACAATATGCTAGATTATCATGGTCATTGGGAAACTAATGGATTGTTTAAAAACAATGCACACCTGGTTCACTGGTGTCCTTTAGGGACTAAATTATATTTAAAAAGTCGCACTGAAGCAGAATAGATGAAATTATCAAAGTACAAGCTCTTAATTAAAAGCATCTAACCCCCATTCACAGTGGGTTCTCTCAACATTGAGTCAATTACTGAGATTAGCTGCGCTGAGCCAGGGGTCTAGACGAACTTCTTATCTGGCACCTTGGCGTTATAGCAGCCACTTCAAGTGTGGACCTATCCAATTAAAGACAACAAGAAATTGCAGAGAATTCTGGGCACAGCCCAGTCCATCACACAAAGCAACCTTGACCCCATTTTCTCTATCTGCATTTCATGCTGCCTTGGGAAAGCAGCCAATATAATCAAGAACCACTCATATTTCAGCCATTCCTTCTTTTCCCCTATCCTGTCAAGCAGAAGATCCAACAGCTTTAAAGTAGATGCCACTAGATTCAAGAATAGCTTCTTCCCCCTGCGATCAAACCCTAGTATGGACCTCTCAGTAGCTAAAGATTATTCTCAATCTCTCACTATACCCCAGCACAATCCTTGCACATTTTTTATCTGCACCTCCTCCATAGATGTGACACTACATTCTGTGCTTTACATAGGCAATAGGTGCAGGAGTAGGCCATTCGGCCCTTCGAGCCAGCACCGTCATTCAATGTGATCATGGCTGATCATCCACAATCAGTACCCTGTTCCTGCCTTCTCCCCATATCCCCTGACTCCGCTATCTTTAAGAGCTCTATCTAACTCTCTTTTGAAAGCATCAAGAGAATCGGCCTCCACCACCTTCTGAGGCAGAGAATTCCACAGATTAACAACTCTCTGGGGGAAAAGGATTTTCCTCTTTTCTGTTCTAAATGGCTTACCCCTTATTCTACCCCTTTGTTTCCTTTCTGTTTTTGTAGTACAGGTACCTGGATGGTTTCATTGTTACTAATGTGTGGTATGATCTATCTGGATAGCATGTAAACCATTTGTTTTTCACTGTATTTCATGACACTCAACATTAATAAATCAATGCAAACAAAGAGTGAAGAAAACTTTACTGTGTGGTCAAGTTATCCAACCTAATGGGTTTACATCCCATTGAAAAGGTGAAAAATACCCCCAATTGTACAATTATCTTGTGATACGTCCAGCTAACAATTGATGTTTTATGCCAAAATACAAAGTGTTGGAACTGCATAAATGGATCTGTGTAAACCTATGGTATCTATTTCATTCTGCATAGGTGCTGCTGGCTTTGCTGTTCATATTACTCCTTGGACTGGTCCTTGGACTTGGCCTCCGATCAAATGCAGGTATTTAATGCAACCTTCTCCTCCATCAAATGTACAGATTGTTACTTAGCTTTATTGTGATATCCTTGAATATTTTTGATCATTTAACATCATAAGACATAAGAGCAGAAAGGTCATTCGGCCCATCGAGTCTGCTCCGCCATTCGGGCATGGCCGAACAATTTTTCGCTCTCAATCCCATTCTCCTGCCTTTTCCCTGTAACTTTTGACATCCCTGCTAATCAAAAACCTATCAAACTGCTTTAAAAATACTCAATGACAGCCTCCACAGCTATATGTGACAATGATTCCACAAATTCACCACCCTCTGGCTAAAGAAATTACTCCTCATCTCTCTTCTAAAGGTACGTTCTTTTATTCTGAGGCTGTGCCCTCTGGTCCTAGACTCTCCACTACCGGAAATGTCCTCTCCACATCCACTCTACCAAGGCCTTGCATTATTCAGTAGATTTCAACAAGATTCCTTCCTCATCCTTCTAAACTCAACTTGTATGGTTTTGATTATTGTTAATGAACATGGAGATCAATATATTGAGGTGTGGTCAATTGTATCCCACTGGTTTGGCTGCTTATTTTGGAAAGTTATAAACCGAAGATAGACACAAAATGCTGGAATAACTCAGCGGGACAGGTAGCATCTCTGGCGATAAGGAATGGGTGATGATTTGTGTCAAGACCCTTCTTCAGCCAGATGTCATAGAAGAGGGAGATGCATAGATATTAGGACAAAGGGAATGGAGATCAAGGTAAATGGAGAATAGATATTTGTTGGCTGGGAAATAGTTTTTTTTTACATCTCTGTTCAAAGCGAACAGAGATAACATGTAGTTGGAGATAGTAAGACTGGTTGGAGAACTGGGAAGGGGGAGGGATGGAGATAGATGGAAAGCAAGGGTTACTTGTAGTTAGAGAGGTCAATGTTCATTGACTTGGGGTGTAAGCTGCTCAAGCACAATATGAGGTTCTGTTGTGCTGGGCCTCACTCTGACAATGGAGGAGGCCCAGGACAGAAAGGTCTGTGTGGGAGGGGGAGTTAAAGTGTTTAGCAATTGCAAGATCGGGTAGGTTTAGGCGGACTGAGCGGTTCAGCGGTTTTAAAAGTTATAGAAGTGGTTTCAGGACAGGAATCGTACGCCAGTTGTGTGTCTATTTTCATTTCTACTAGAAGGCTCAGCAGTCCCTTGGGATTTTCAAATCTCTTTGCCAAAGAACTACTGCCCCTTTTCTTTACCTTCTTGCCACACAGTTGTCCTGCTTTGCTGTCCAAAGTCTGATGATGGTTGGACTGCCAGGATGTGGCAACAAAATCTAGTAATTGGTAATTCAATAGTGCAAAGGGCATCTGTGCTGGAATCTTAGTTGTTTACAAATTACAAGAATAGCTTAAACAAATGGACCAAGTGCAATATGTCTGGTTTAGTGTTAAAACGGGGTCAAAAAGTAAACAGCGAGGGCACAAAATATCTGTAAAGTAAAGAGGGAAAGACGGATTAAATGAGCAGGCAAACGTATAGCAGTTGAAGTTTAAGATGAGGAAGTACGAGCCTATCCATTTTGGAGTGGAGTTTGAATAACAGAGTATAGTGTGAATGGTGAGAGACTGATTTATGTTGTTCTGGGAGTTCTTTTTTTAATTTTTTTTATATTTGTTTATTTTATTAGAAGTGAATACAATACAAAACAATACAGTGGCACCTAATTTTAGGTGCCAACTATGTCATACCGTAATCCATTCTATGTACAACCTCTAGTTTTATGTTATGATAAGGAAGTAAGCAAGACAAGAAAAAGAAAACAATAGAAAGGGGAAAGAGTGGAAAAATAGATGGTAGAGAGTAGAAAAATGTGAAATGTGTATATAAAAAATAAAAATAAAAAAATAAAATAAAAAAGAAAAGGTGGAAAGTAGAAATAGAAGAGAAGGCCCCTTAAAAGAGAATTTTTCAAATCTATATTTGGAGATGTAGTAAACAGCGAGGGCACAAAATATCTGTAAAGTAAAGAGGGAAAGACGGATTAAATGAGCAGGCAAACGTATAGCAGTTGAAGTTTAAGATGAGGAAGTACGAGCTTATCCATTTTGGAGTGGAGATTGAATAACAGAGTATAGTGTGAATGGTGAGAAACTGATTTATCTCTGCATCCTGAAGCTACTCATAGAGCCATACAGCTTGTAAACCGTCCCTCTGGCCCAACCTGCCTACACCGACCAACATGTCCCTTTGACACTAGTCCCACCTGCCTGCGCTTGGCCCATATCCCTCCAAATTTGCCCTATCCATGGACCTATCTAATTATTTCTTAAACTTTGCAACAGTCCCTGCCTCAACTACTTCCTTGGGCAGCTCGCTCCACACATCCACCACCCTTTGTGTGAAAATGTTACCCATCTGATTCCCATTAAATCTTTCCCCCTCACCTTAATCCAATGTCCTCTGATCCTCAATTCCCCCTACTCTGGGCAAGAGACTCTGTGCGTCTACCCGATCTATTCTTCTCATGATTTTATACACCTGTATAAGATCACTCCTTATCCTCATGTGCTCCAAGGAATAGAGTTCCAGCCTGCTCAACCTCTCCCTATACTACTGTCGCCACAAATTAGTAGTGTCCTTGATGCCATCCATCTTGTCCACTGTTTTCCTTTTCATTGATTACTGCTGAATAAATACAAATATTAAAAGTACCTGCAAAATCCTGAAGAAAGCTGAACAACTGCGATGCCGATAACATTTTGACCCATGTAGCATAGAAACATAGAAAATAGGTGCAGGAGTAGGCCATTCGGCCCTTCGTGCCTGCACCGCCATTCAATATGATCATGGCTGATCATCCAACTCGGTATCCTGTACCTGCCTTCTCTCCATACCCCCTGATCCCTTTAGCCACAAGGGCCACATCTAACTAAATTAAATATAATTAAATATAGTCAATTAACTGGCCTCAACTACCTTCTGTGGCAGAGAATTCCAGGGATTACCATGTGAAAAATGTTTTCCTCATCTCGGTCCTAAAAGATTTCCCCCTTATCCTTAAACTGTTTTATTTGTTTTTCACCAACTTCTTCACATTTTACACATCTCAGCTTGCTTGGAAATCAAAAGTAACCATTGAGAAATGACCAAATATTTATCTTGTAACATTGTAAAGCTAACTTGTATCAAAAGTGTATCATTTTGCCATAATCTATTGAGAATTTGGCTTTGATCAGATACGTCACTGAATTTGTTTGTAAATACGTTTGTGCTACTTGTATACGTCTTTAAAAAAAAATTTTTTTTTCAATCTTATTGTTTTTAAATTGTCTCTGGGCGGTAGGGAGCCATGGAAAGCTGTGCAATTACTAATTGATTCCTGTTACGTAGGTGGTTGTGGTAACTCTCTTTAAACTATTAAAGTCTGAAAGTGAATTGTTTTGGGTGGGTAATTTCAGACTTCTAAATTATCCTTTTTTCGACAATGCTAAACTGTTAATGATCATTGTAGTTTATGGGAGCATGTGTGTACATTGTTTTAAATTTTGTCAAATGTTGTTAAACTCAAGTTGTCCTGAGGTTTTGAAAGGTAATATAAAAATGCTGTTTTTTTAAAATGGTCCCATTCCATGGTTTGCTGAAAAGAACACCAGTTGAGGCATATTATTGTGACTATTGCAAAACAAATATTTATCCTCACATGTGGGAGTCAGGTTTGGCAGTTCAGGCCACAACTGTAGGTAGAGAAACAGAGCTTTCAGATAGAAAACTCTTTGCCAAAACTGGGAAAGAGACAAAAGCTTGTTTTGAGTTGCAGGGAAGAATGAGCTGGCAATCTCTAATAGGATAGGCTATTAACCAGTTCACCCAGTCAATGAATCAATGGGTGCAGTTAGAATGGAAAGAGTCACAAGAGCATGGACCAAATAATGTAGGAGTGATCTTCATGTTTTGCATGTTGCATGCTCAGCAGATTGGGTTGGGCACAAGGAAAAAAGAGTGAAAAGAGAAAATAACAAATAAACTGAGCCAACATTGCAGATGGATGATATTAACAGATATATCAGGTTACCTGAAGTTGTAGACTCAATGTTGAAGTTGACAAGTCTGCCATGTTCCCAGACGGTACACCAGGTACTGTTCCTCAAGCTTGTGTTGGATCTCATTATAATGAGCCCTTTAAATATAGCTTGTTGCTGGTCTGCGCTGGGTATTTCAATGGGAAATTCAGTTCCACTCTCCTCTCAGCGTTGAGCCACCTGAGTCTTTCCACCACCATAATCAGCCATTAGGTTGAAAATCAATGCACTCTTTTTGGGGAAAGCAGAACTTTGGATTGATTGAAAGATACAGCATGGAAGCAGGCCATTCAGCCCACCAAGTTCATGCTGACCATGAATCACATCTCACCACTGACACTTTCACCAACAACAAGCTGTGGTGTTGTTTCTCAAACTTTCATGATTCAATAAATCTGCTGCTCACCCGCTGAGTTGCTCCAACATTTTTGTCCACCTCAGACTATCTTTGATTGGACATTACTGGCTTTATCTTGCACTAAATGTTATTCACATTATTCCCTTTATCGTGTATCTGTACACTGTGGATAGCTCGATTATAATCATGTATTGTCTTTCTGTGGACTGGTCGGCACGCAACAAGATCTTTTCACTGTACCTCGGTACATGTGACAATAAACTCAAACTCAACCATCCTTTTGTCTATCCCACCCCCACATTCCCTGCTTCTTAACACTTATGTCTTCTTCCTAGTTTGATGAAATATATTCAACATGAAACATTAACTCAGTTTCTCTTTTCACAAAACTGAGGTTTAGATGGATAAGGGCCAAATACAGGAAAATGGGACTAGCTTAGATGGGGCATCTTGGACAGCATGGACAATTTGAGCTAAGGAGCCTGTTTCCCTGCTGTTTGACTATAAATGTATGAATGTTGCCTGGCCTGCTGGACGCTTTCAACATTCTTCTTTATTTTTAGCTTTTCACCATCTGCAGTTCTTCTGATTTTCGTTATCCCTGGTGGAGTGAAGCTAGAATGCCTTGGTGATTTTTTTTTTGATGAAGTTATTTGACTGGTCGGATAATGGGACGTTGAAGAAAAAGAGAGAATATACAGACAAAAAATATAAAACCTACCTATATGGAACAGCAGGAAATATCCAGGATATGCAGAGAGAAACTGAATCAATATTACATATAGGTGACTTACAGTTGAATTGGCCACTGATATAAGGTAAGTTACCTGAAGTTTTTGAATTTGTGGATTATAATATATCAAGATTAGTGTGAAACTAGAGGATTAGGAAGCTTTTAAAGACCAATGGAAGGTAACTAAAAAGGTAATACGGGGAGAAAAGATGAAATGTGAAAGTAAGCTAACCAATAATATAAATGAGCATAGCAAAAGTTTCTTCCGGTACATAAAGAGTAAGAGACAGGCAAGAGTGGACATTGGACCACCGGAGAATAATGCTGCAGAAGTGATAATGGGGAATAAAGAAATGGCAGAGGAATTAGGTTGTTTTTGTGTCAGTCTTCACAACAGATGACACCAGCAATGTACCTGAAATTCAAGAGAGTCAGGGGGTAGAAGTTAGTTGAGTGGCTATTACAAAGGATACGGTGCTTAGGAAGTTGAATGGTCTAAAGTTGGATGTCACCTGGACCATATGGACTACACCTCAGGGTTCTGAAAGAGATGGCTTTAGAGATTGGAGGCATTAATTCAATTCAATTCAACTTTAATGTCATTGCACAAATACTGAGTATGGGTACAACGAAATGCAGTTTTGCGTCAGTCCGTAGTAGTAGTGCAATATAGAAATTTAAAAAAAAAGAGGATACAGAATAATAAAAAATACAGAATAATTAAACAATGGGGACGGAGGGACCGGAGGAATCTATCGGCGGGACTCCGAGTTCAGCAATGCGACGGTATGATTGTAGAAGCTGTTCCTCATCCTACTGGTACGAGACCTGAGGCTCCTGTACCGCCTCCCTGATGGGAGGAGGGCAAACAGTCCATGGTTGGGGTGGGAGGGGTCTTTAATGATCTTCCCAGCTCGTTTCAGACACCGTTTTCGGTGGAGGGCATCCATGGCAGGGAGCGGGGCACCGATGATGTGCTGCGCGGTTTTCACCACCCGTTGTAGTGCCTTCCTGTCCGCAACAGTGCAGCTGCTGTACCATACCGTGAAGCAGGCGGTCAGGATGCTCTCGATGGTACACCTGTAGAAGTTGGTCAGGATCTGGGGGGACAGGTGGGCTTTCTTGAGCCTCCTCAGGAAGTAAAGGCGCTGCTGTGCCTTTTTGATCAGCTTGGAGGTGTTGAGGGACCAGGACAAATCCTCCGAGATGTGTACCCCGAGGAATTTGTAGCTGGAGACGCGCTCCACCTCAGTCCTGTTTATGTGGATGGGGGTATGTCTGCCCCCTCTGACCTTCCTGAAGTCGACAATAAGTTCCTTCGTCTTCTTGGAGTTGAGGACGAGGTTATTATTGGCACACCAGGTTGTCAGGTGCTGGACCTCCTCTCGGTAGGCTGACTCATCGTTGTCACTGATCAGTCCTACCACCATGGTGTCGTCAGCAAACTTAATGATGGCGTTGGATCCGTACTTAGGGATGCAGTCGTGGGTGAAGAGGGAGTAGAGGAGAGGGCTGAGCACACAGCCCTGTGGCACGCCGGTGTTCAGTGTTATAGTGGTGGAGGTGAGGTTGTTGACCCTAACAGACTGTGGTCTGTTGGTGAGGAAATCCAGTGTCCAGTTGCAGAGGGAGGTGGAGATGCCAAGTCCGCTGAGTTTGGTGATCAAGCTGGCGGGGATGACAGTGTTGAAAGCGGAGCTGAAATCAATGAACAGCAACCTGATGTAGGAGTTGTTGTTGTCCAGGTGGGTCAGGGCAGAGTGTAGGGCCGCCGATATGGCGTCCTCTGTAGACCTGTTGGCCCGGTAGGCAAACTGATGGGGGTCCAGTGTGGGGGGGAGGCTGGCTTTGAGGTGAGCCAAGATCAGCCGCTCAAAGCACTTAGCAATGACAGGGGTGAGTGCCACTGGGCGGAAATCATTGAGGCTCCCTGTGGCTGACTGTTTGGGCACTGGCACGATGGTTGATGTCTTGAGGCAAGTGGGGACAACACCCTGGGCCAGTGAGTGATTGAAAATGTCGGTAAAGACTTGGGATAGTTGTCCAGCACATGCCCTAAGCACCCGGCCAGGGATGCCATCGGGGCCGGCAGCTTTGCGCTCATTCACCTTGCTCAGTGCATCTTGTACAGCAGAGGTGGAAACATTAACATTAGTGGTAATCTTTCAAGAATCACTATAGTCAAGAGTGGTTTCAGAGCACTGGAAAACTGCAAATATTACTCCGCTGTTCAAGATGTGAGTGAAGCAAAAGAGTGGAAACGACAGGCTGACTTTTCTCCTTCCCAGTTTTGAGGAAAGATCTTCAACATGAAACATTAACATTGGTAAGATTGGTAAGATTTTAGGGTCTATTATTAAGGATGAGGTTTCCAAGTACAGAGGCTCCTGATAAAATAGGCTGAATTCAGCATGATGAAGGGGAGATCTAGTCTGACAAATCAGTTTGAATACTTTGAGGAAGTTAATAGCAGGATAGACAAAGGATAGACAAAGACTATGGATGTGGGTTACCTGGATTTTCAGAAGGCATTTGATTAGTGCTCAGGGTATTCGAGGGAAGATGCTATCATGGATGGCAGGTTGGCTGAATGGCAGAAGGCAAAGAGTGGGAATAAAGGGGGCTTTTTCGGTTTGGCTGCCAGTGACTAGCGGAGTTCCACAGGGGTCGGTGCTGGAGTCGCTACTCTTCAGATTGTATATCAGTGATTTGGATAAGGGGATTGAAGGATTTGTGGCCAAGTATGCGGATGATACGGTTAGGTGGAGGGGCAGATAATGCAATGAAAGCAGGGACTTTGCAGAAGGACTTGGATAGGGGAGAGTGGGTAGAGAAGTGGCTGACAAAATACAATGTAGCAAAATGTGCAGTCATGCATTATGAGAGTAGGAAAAAGGCATGGACTATTTTCTAAACGGGGAAAGGATTCAGAAATCGGAGGTGCTAAGAGACTTGTGAGTGCTGGTGCACGATTCCCAAAACGTTAATTTGCAAGTTGAATAGGTAGAAAGGAAGGCAAATGGAATGATATTATCTTTTTCGAGTGGACTGAAATATAAAACAGGGATGTAATGTTGAGGCTCTATAAGGCACTGGTCAGACTGCATCTGGAGTATTGTTTGCAGTTTTGGGCCACATTTCCAAGGAAGGATGTGCTAGCATTGCAGAGGGTCCAGAGGAGGTTTATAAGAATGATCTTGGGGATGACTGGGATAACATATTTTGAGAGTTTGATGAGACTGAACCTGCACTCACTGGAGTTTTGAAGAATGAGGGGGAACCTCATTGAAACTTATCAAATAGTGAAAGGTCTGAATAGTGTGGGTGTGAAGACGATGTTTCCATTAGCAGGAGAGTCTTGAACCAGAGGACATAGCCTCAGAACCTTTATAAAAACGAGGAGGAATTTATTTAGTCAGTGGGTGGTTAATCTGTGGAATTTGTTGCCACAGCCGGCTGTGGAGGCTGATATTGTGTATTTTTAAGGTGGAGATTGAAGATACTTGATTGGTTAGGGTATCAAGTGTTATGGGGAGAAGGCAGGAGAGTGGGATTGAGAAGGAAAGATAGATCAGCCATGATTGAATGGCAGAGTAGACTCGATGGGCTGAATGGCCTATTTCCGCTATTATGACAAATGAACCTATGAACTAAAGAATGCATATGGTATGCTTGCCTTCATTGGTCGAAGCATTGAGTGTAGAGATGTGGAACTATGATGCAGCTTTATTGAAATTTAGTTTTGGCCTCATTTGGAAGTTTGTACGTCTTTACAGGAAGAATATGGAGGGTGCAAAGGTGGTTTACCAGAATAATACGTGAATTTGAGGGTGAACAAACGTGGATTGTTTCCAAGACGTTGTATGCTGACGCTGACTCTTTAATGCAGTAGCAGCATATCATATTTATTAATCTGCATAATGGAACTACTCCCATAACCATCAGAGTATGGTATCAGGAAGCAGATGAGAATAGAAGATTCATCTGTTTCGAAATTTCAACTCTGAAATCAGGTATATTTTGTGCTTAGCAGAGAGAATTAATTTTCACTGGTTTGACAATTTGTGTTTCCACCTGAGAAACAGATTCAGAAATGACACACTCATCGGAAAATAAGGAAGTAAAAAAGTACAAAATACTATGTGTGGTAAGTAATTTATTATCAAGAATTTTGTTACAGCTATGCCCTATACTTATTTTATTTGAAATTATTTTAGTAACTTTTTAACATATTTGTACATTTGGATCTCCCTTTTGGTGGCACATTGACGCAGCAGTAGAGTTGCGGCATTACAGCGCAACAGACTCGGGTTCAATCCTGATTACGGGTGCTGGCTTTACGGAGATTGTACATTCTCCTTGTGACCGCATGGGTTTTCTCCCACATCCCAAAGACATACAGGTTTCGTAGGTTAATTGGCTTTGGTAAAATTGTGCATTTTCCCCAGTGTGTTGGCTAGTGCTAGTATACGGGGTGATCGTTGGTCAGCGCGGACTCGGTGGGCCGACCGGCCTCTTTCTTTGCTGTATATCTAAAGTCTGAAGTTTACCTGTAGAGACAGTGATAAAATTATGAATAAATTTGGTATAGCTGAAAGATTTTACATGTAAATATATTTTTTAATACAATTCACCATTTTAATGGAATAAACAATGGAAAAAACACATAAACTAAATATGTTGGAAACTCTCAGTAGGTTAGGAAGTATCTGTGGAAAGAGAAATAGAGTTTATGTTTCAGATAATAGACCTTTCAGATTTTCAGCATGTTATTGATTCACAGGTACTGAATCAAATAACAAATTACGAATACGACTTGACTTGACTTGACTTGAAAAACAGGTTATGCTACATTTTATTTTCAAACTAAATTTGGTCAACTTATTTTAAGTTAAATTAAATTGTTTAAATTGTGTTGAATCAGTATGTAGCATCTCTAACCACTGATAAAACTGACTTCATACTATAAATGTTGGTGAATTTTTATTCATTTCACTGTGAAATAGTTTCATAATGGCATAGGTCGCAACCATTGTCATGAATAATTTTTCAAACATAGCATTCAAACATTAAAAAAAAAAAAATAACATATGTCAATTTCTTATATATGGTAACTGGCTAAAGAAAGGAGATCTGTGTTTGTATTAGTGATTAGAAAGGCTACAGAATATTTTTTAATCCAGTGTGGAATGTTTCCATTGCTGTCATTTTAAGTCTGTGATAAAGGCCAATGTTGCTATCTGTTTCAGCCATGACTCAGTTGTCTCTGAGTCAGTAAGGTGCAGATTCAAATCCACTCTGGAGCTTAAAAATCTGGGGTTTTGCCTCCACTGTAGGAATACAAGACCATTCTTATGTAATCAATGATTTATTTATTTGAACGGCCAAAAGTGAGTCACCTCAGAAGCATGTTGGAATGGTGATACTATCCGGTGGACGTGGTTTGTACCAAATTTGAGGTCCTGATCATTAAGTATATCATCACTGACCTAAGTAGGTATGTGTAGGAAGGAACTGCAGATGCTGGTTTATACCGACAATAGCCACAAAATGCTGGAGCAATTCAGCAGGACAGGCAGCATCTCTGGAGAGAAGGAATGGATAACTTTTCAAGGGTCCCCACCAGCTCAGATGCTGCCTATCCCACTAAGTTACTGCAGCATTTTGTGACTGACTTAAGTAGGAATACCTTCAGCTCCCAAAGCCTTGTTTTATTTGGAAGTCGGTATTTTTGGCATCTTATTTGAGTCATAGAATCATATAGCATGGAAACAGGCCGTTTAGCCCATTTCATCCATGCCGACCAAGACGTCCCATCCAAGCTAGTGCATTTGCCAACATTTGGCCCATATCCCTCTAAATCCTTTCTATACTTCTACCTGTCCAAATGTCTTAAATGTTGTTATTGTGTCTGCCTCAACTACTTGCTCTGCCAGCTCATTATATATATCCACCATATATATATTCCATATGTGTTAAAAAGTTGCCCCTCAGATTCTTATTAAATCTTTCCCTCACCTTACGGTCTCGATTGTCCTACCATGGGAAAAAAACGTACAACTTTGTACAGATAGCACCCATAGACAGGTGCAAACTTGGGTCTCCGGTGCTGACAGGCAGCAACTCTACCACAGCATGATTGTGCCACCCCTTGTCTCTGTACGACTCTAGGTGAATAGATTCTTGATAAGCAAGGGGATTAAAGGTCACTATGAGCAGATCGTTCTGTTGAATTAAGTTACAATCTGTTCAGCCATGATTTTATTAAATGGCAGAGCAGGCAAAAGGGATGGGTAGCCCTCTGTTGTGCATCTATAAGCTCATGCATTCAATATATATATGTACAGAGATAGGTGGAGTTGTGGCCATGAACACAAGGATGATGCTTAAATTCTGGACATTTGATAGACTTGTTACCATTGGTGGCTGAGAAGCAATAGAGTAATTAATGGACCAGCAATAATCTGGTATAGATTTTAAACTGGACATTTGGTTGAATGTAGGCGCTGAGTAGACAGATAGTTGGCCAGACAAACATTGCAGTAGTTGAGACTGGAATGAGAAAGCAAAAGCACAGATAAAAACGTGAAGAGCAATTGTACTGAAACCAGATGGAGGTGAAACATTCTTGTGTTCAAGAGAATATAGGGTTAAAATATAGAGCCAAGGATAAAAATGATAGGACACTGAAGATGAGAACTGATGGGGTCAAAATTCTCTGTGGGCGTGCCAATCCATGGCGTGCCACTGTGTTCAATATTGGGCCACAACTAGTTACATTCCATATATTAATGACTTAGATGAGGACTGCATGCACTGTAGTCATATTTGCTGATGATGCAAAGATAGGTGAGAACAAAAGCTCCGAAGAGGACACGCATACTTTGCAAAGGGATACGGTGAAACATGAGACTAAATTTATTGATTAAAAAAAACAGAATATTTTTTTCATGGAAAAAGGGTACAGTATGCTATTGTATGGTGAGATCTAGGTGTCCTTGTACACAAAACACAGAAATATAGCCTGCAGGTATAGGAGGGTTAATGTAATGCTAATATTTAGTGTAAGGGGATTGGAGTATAACAGAAGGAAAATCTCACCACATCTATACAAAGAGTTGGTCAGATTAAACCTGGAGTGCTGCATGCAGTTTTGGTCTCCATGATAAACTTGCACTGGAGGAAGTTCAGCGAAGGTGCACTGGGGAAGTATCTGGGATAAAGACGTTCTCATAATCGGAAGGTGCAGAGTTTTGACAAACCACAATGGGAATTAAAGGAAATCTTTTCGAAACATGTATGAGGGGAAAGGTAATAATAAACCTATTAATTTGACATTAATTTGACACTCGAATGCTGGAATATATAAGGATGTGATGTGAAGGCATTTAGACAATGATAATACTGTATGAACGAACAAAGTCAATACGAACTTATGGAAGATAAATCATGTTTGACTAATCTACTTGTTCTTTGAGAATGGGGCTGGTGGAGTAGATGAAGGGAACCAAAGAAATGGGATACTCTGGCTTTTGATAACGTCCTGCACAGGAGGATGCCGAGCAAGATGAGATTGCATGGATTTGAGGGCCATATATTAGCGTGGATTGAGAGTTAGTTAACAAATGGAGAATAAAGGCGTAATAAATGGGTCCTTCCCTCATTACCAGACTCCAAAGACGACAGAGATCGGTACTTGGACGCCAACTATTCATGATCTATCTCAATGATTTAGAAGGGGACATACATGATATTTCATAGTAAATAAATAATAAAATAAATAAATAAATAGTTTGTTGATGAGATGAAACTGAGTGAAGATGTGTGTTATGATGAGGACACAATGAAGCTTCAAGGGAATACTGTATATACTTGAATGAGGGGCAACAATGTGGCAGATGGAGTACAATGTGGAAAAATGAAAGGTTATCCATTTTGATGGAAAAATAACAGAAATGCTGCTGATTCTTAAATGGTGAGAGATTGGGAAATGTACACATCTCTGAACGCTGACATGCAAATGAAGCAAGCACTTAGGGAGGGATATGGTATGTTGGTCCTCATTGCAAGAGTAAAGATGTCATACTGCAATTTTACAGGACTTTAGCAAAAGCACGTTTGGAATATTCGATCCGGTTTTGGTCTCGTATTTCAGAAAGGTTTAATTAATGTAGAGAAAGTGCAAAGATTCACCAGACTGGTTCCTAGATGACCGCTCTGTTACAGCAGGAATGATTGAATAGGTCATGTACCTGTTCTCTAGCATTGAGAGGAATTACTACATTAAAATATACACAGTTCTGAGAGGGCTTGACAGGATAGATGCGAGGAGAATATTTTGCCTGGCTGAACAGGGTCAGAGTCTCAAAGTAAAAGGCAGGCTATTTAGAATTGAAATGAGGGGAAATTTATTTTCTTAAAAGGTGGCGAATCTTTGATTTTTCTCAAACCCAGAAATCTGTGAAAGACAAGTAATTTGATTTAATTCAAAACAGAGGTTGACAAATTTCTGCACATGAAAGGAATCAAAGGATTCTTCACAGTGCAAGAGACCTGGATTCAATTTTGACTTCAGGTGGTGTCTGCGTGGAGTTTGCATGTTCTCCCTGTGACTGCATGGGTTTCATCCAGGTGCTCAGGTTTCCCACCATATCCCAAAGGCGTGCGGATTGGTAGGTTAATTGGCTACTGTAAATTCCCCCTTGTGTGTAGATGATAATACTGTATGAACGAACAAAGTCAATATGGACTTATGGAAGATAAATCATGTTTGACTAATCTACTTGTTCTTTGAGAATAGGGCTGGTGGAGTAGATGAAGGGAACCAAAGAAATGGGATGTTCAGGCTTTTGATAACTTAATCTGGGGATAACTGATTACAATATGAACAGAATGATTAGTGTAAATGGGTGCCTGATGGTTAGCGTGGACTTGGTGGCCCAAAGGGCCTGTTTTAATGTCACATCTCTCTATCTATCCAAGGCAAGAAAGCAGAATTTCTTCTTTCAGAGGGTCAAGAATCTGCATTTTGCATCCTTGACAGCTGCCAAAACGAAAACATTGTATCTACATAGATGAGATGAACAGATTTTTGGTCAATGGGGAAATTGCGGTGGTTAAGGTTACGGTGAACAGACAGGAAATAGGAATTTATGCCAAGATTAGATCAGCCTTACTGAATCACAGTGCAAGCTCTAGGAGCCATATGGCCGTGCTTTTTACTTTTTAATGGCCTTATGTTTGCCATAGCTGCCACATTTAACAGAGACAGTGGACATTCCAATGGTATAGAGTCATAATCATAGGGTTATACAGCATGGAACTGCCCTTCAGCCAACTCATCCATGCTGAACAAGGTGCCCCATCTAAGTTAGTCATATTTTCCCACATTTTGGCCCAAGTAGATGTAGTAAGAAGTAGTGGGGAAGAAGTGATATGAGATAGTAGATGTTGAATCTGAAAATCTTAAACCTTCTTGGAAAAGGTTAATTTAAAAACAGCTGGCTACTGTAATCAATGAGCCTGCTCTTTAACAAGCAGAATGTGTCATTGGACACATTGTTGGAGATGGTCATGTGAGAGATAACAAACAAAAAAGGTGATGCAGAGCACCACCATATCTGTCAGCATGTCCCGGGGGCCTTGGGGAGATGAAATGCAGAGACCAGCTACATCCTTAGATCAGTGAAGATATGAATGCAGGTTTGAGTGATTACTGTCAGGAAGTGGGGAGCAGACAAGGTTTGGGACATCACTGATGAATTGAAGAATTAATTCTCATCCATAAAACGAAGAGCTGATAGAAAAAGGGCGATATACCCCAGGAATAAAAATGTAATTTACTGAAAGGGAACAGAACCCGAGCATAATACCACTGATAATGATAATTTATTATTAATACTGATAATAAATAACTGATACTGATATAAGGGACTTTTAAAAACAATTACAATTAGTCCTTTCAAATTTTCAAAACCAACAAAGACCTACCCCATCATTGTGTAGGAAAGAACTGCAGATGCTGGTTTAAATCGAAGAGACACAAAATGCCGGGGATCGACTGTGGAGAGCTCCACCCGTGGCCCTGTGGACTTTAAATCTTGGTACCTGGTTGAAACATCGTGGTCCCTAGTTAGAGACTGAGTTGGGGTTCCAAGCCTTGGTGAGTTTCAACAATCCTGATGAGGGAGTTCCATCACCGAGGGCATCAGATCGCCGATTGCGGTTCGACAGCCCCGACCGCGGAGAAGAGGGAGAGATTGGACTTTATTGCCTTCCATCACAGTGAGGAATGTGGGGACCTGCTGTGGTGGATGTTTGTGTACATTTTATTTTATGTGGTTGTATGTCTTACTGCTTTTCACTTGGTGTGGCCATACGGTAACTCAAATTTCACTGTATCTTATAGTATATGACAATAAACCAATCTTGAATCTTGAAATGCTGGAGTAACTCAGTGGAACTGGCAGCATCTCTGGAGAGAAGAAATGGGTGACGTTTAGGGTTGAGACCCTTCTGTCTGAAGGAAGGTCTTGACCTGAAACGTCACCCATTCATTCTCACCAGAGATGCTGCCACTCCCGCTGAGTTACGCCAGCATTTTGTGTCGACCTACCCTACTTCTTCTTTCGTGTGGCGTGCAGTAGTTGCAGTACTGAATGTTCCAAGTAATTCTTGTGTAATGAATGTATCTTGAAGGAGTAATGAATGTGTCTTGAAGAGTTTTACAGGGTGGCATGGTGGCGCAGCAGTAGAGTTGCTGCCTTACAACGCCAGAGACCCGGGTTCGATCTTGTCTACGGGTGCTTATTTGTACAGAGCTTGTGTGTTCTCCCCATGACCTGCGTGGATTTTCTCAGAGATCTTTGGTTTCCTCCCACGCTCCAAAGACGTACAGGTTTGTAGGTTAATTGGCTTGGTATAAATGTAAAAATTGTTCCTAGTGTAGGATAGTGTTAATGTGTGGGGATCGTTGGTCGGTGCAGACTCAGTGGGCTGAAGGGCCCGTTTCCGCACTGTATTTCTAAACTAAACTAAAGTTTGTTGGGTAATTGGGTATGAAGGCGATTGAAGTGAACTGTACTTCTTGTTAGGGGATTAGAGTGTGGTCATGGTGGAAAGATTGAAGGCATTGTCAATATTGCTATAGATTCATTGAGAGATGCAGCACAGAAACAGACCCTTCAGCAGAATTTGTCCATGCCAACAAGATGCTTTGTCTAAGCTAGTCAATCAATCAATCAATCAATCAATCAATCAATCAATCAATCAACCTTTATTGTCATCTTGCAAAGCAACAGTTGTACAATGCAAAATGAGAAGACGTTTCCCAGGGAATACCGGAGCATCGCACATGAAACTTAAAACATTTCACACATAATAACAATAAAAACAATCCAGTCCCTGATGAAACAGTATAAATAGTTAAAAGCAGGTAAAACAGCAACATTAAAATACAGTAAAACCAACCATTAAAATGTCCAGGGCAGCTGATTTGAGTGGCCAGTGCCAGAGTTATTAAAATGTCAGTGCAAAGCCACAGAATCAGGTGACTATGAGTACAGAGTGACTGTTTAGCAGCCTCACAGCCTGTGGCAGGAAGCTGTTTAGCAGTCTTGTAGTCCGGGCTTTGATGCTTCGATATCTCTTGCCTGATGGCAGGAGATCCAGGTGTATGTGGAGGGGGTGCAGTTTGTCCTTAGCTATTCTTAGAGCTTTTTTCAGACAGCGGCTCTGGAACAGTTCTTGTACCGAGGGTAGGGAGACGCCAATGATCCTCTCTGCTCCCTTCACTACCCTCTGCAGAGCTTTCCTGTCCGAGCAGTTGCAGGTGGAGTACCACGTATTTATGCAGTACGTGAGCACAGACTCCACCGTGCCCCTGTAGAAAGTCCTGAGGATGTTGGTAGAGAGTGAGGCCTGTTTGAGTTTCCACAGGAAGTGCAGTCGCTGATGGGCCCGTTTGACAATCCCAGTGTTGTTCCTGGACCAGGTGAGACTGTCTGTAATTTGCACTCCGAGGAACTTTATGCTCTCCACTCTTTCCACTGTGGTGCCATTGATGTTGAGGGGGGTGTGTTTTGGCTGCGCCCTCCTGAAGTCGATAACCATCTCCTTTGTTTTGTCGACATTTAATGCTAGATTGTTGTTGCCGCTCCAGTCCACTAGTTGTTTTACTTCCTCCCTGTACATTGATTCGTCATCTCCGCTGATGAATCCCACCACTGTTGTGTCATCCGTGAATTTTATGATCTTATTGTCCCTGAATCTGGCATCACAGTCATGTGTGAGTAGTTTGAACAACAGCAGGCTGAGCACACAGCCTTGAGGGGAGCCGGTGCTCAGCGTGATCGAGCCTGAAGTGTTCTTGCCAACACGGACTGACTGCGGTCTCTCTATCAGAAAGTCCAAGATCCAGTGACACAGGGTGGTGTTGAGGCCCAGCAGGGTTAGTTTCTCCACAAGTCTCCGTGGGATGATGGTATTAAAAGCTGAGCTGGTCAATGTACAAGATTCTGGCGTAGGTATTTTTGTTTTCCAGATGAGTGAGTACTTTGTGCAGCGTGGTAGAGATGGTCCCAGTTGCCCTTGTTTGCCCCCCTATCCCTCTAAACCACTCATATCCACATACCTGTCCAACTGTTTTGTGGATGGGCTTGGGACAGGCACTGACGTTGGGCTGCGGCATTGGTTTGGGGAAATATTTATCCTTTATTGGTTTGATGCCGAATACCTCAGGTTAAACATAAGTTGCAGCAGGAATAATTATTCCCTTGTAGGTAGGTTAAAGTAACAGAATGTTTTCTTCAGGCATTGAGAAGACTATACACCCCACCTCCCCCAACCCTGCACGTTCATTTCAAACTCATGTTTTTCCACCTAGGTTCTCTCTCCATTTGTTAACCTTTCTCTTCCACCCTCACCCCCTCCCCCTCCAACCTTGCGTAGATTCATCACCCTCCCCAGTCTGGTTCCTTCTCCCATTACCCACAGACCTATCCACCTGGGTTTCTTCTTCCTTAGCTTACTTTTCCTAACCTCTCCCACATCTTGTTCCATCTACCCATCATCCCTCCCTTATCTTGCACTCTACCTTCCCCCTATCTGCGTTCACCTGTCCCATTCTTTTTTCTTATCTGTCAACGTCAATGACTCACCAGGCCTTGCTCAAAATTCCCTCCTCCACCTCTCCCATCTGCCTCCATCCACTCATCAACTCCTCTTCATCTTGTTTCACCTATCGCTTATCACCTATTGGCCCCTGTCTAACCCATCTTTCTCACCTCTTCACACTTGATATCCACCCTCTAATGTAGGGTCTCAACCCCAATTGCTGACCATCCCTTTGCCCTACAGATGCTGCTTGAACCATTGTGTTCT
Organism: Amblyraja radiata; assembly: GCF_010909765.2. Taxonomy (NCBI): domain Eukaryota; kingdom Metazoa; phylum Chordata; class Chondrichthyes; order Rajiformes; family Rajidae; genus Amblyraja; species Amblyraja radiata. The sequence continues at coordinate 56,472,289 of NC_045960.1, forward strand.
TCCAAACGTTTGGTTCTGCGTCTTTAGTTTGATTATTAATATATGGCAGACAGTGCATTTCCTGCAAAAAATGTGCTTATACTTCGTACCCATGATTTAAGTGTGAAGGCAGTATGTTTTGATCAGGCATGGCTATTTCAAGAATATTATCTTTTGGCAAGATTATTTCGAAGAATATCTTCAATGAGATATTTTTAACTTTCAAATTAGATGACAATGTTTTGCAGAAAAAAACTGTTATGGCTTATTATCATGTTTTATTAGTGCACTACACTTTGAGTAGTCTTATTCAGCTAAAGAGGTGATGACATTTTCTTTGCAGGTGCTGGTTGTCTGCTTAATTGTTGTATCTCTTGGACTTGGACTAGGTTTGGGTCTGAAACGTAAGTCATCACCTGTGCAAGAGAAAGGTAATTTTAATTTATACATTTCCTACACAATTCATCGTTAAATTAGTGATTGACTAGATTTATTTAATGATTTGATTTGCAATATACTATTTGATGGCGTATTAAAAGGATGCTGCGTGAAGCACTCGTGCCTAATTTAGTTGCCCGTAACAAAAATAATTGCAGCAATTAGCACTGGGAAGAAAGTCAGCTCTCACTCTCTCCATAGCAAGCATAGGACAGCAGCATAAGAGCATGCCTTGGATGTGAGGAGGAAAGGTAAGGGGGTGGGGGAGAGGAGGGACACCAAGCTGCCCTGTGCTATTTTGGGCATACACCCACTCACTGGACTGGCCCAATTGAACCTTGTTCATCAAGAAAATCGGATGTTCTTGTTTGACTGGAACGATGTGCGACTCTTGACTTATAGCCATGTAGTTAACCCTTAAATGCCCTAAAAAATTATCAACCAAGCCATTCAGTTGCATCGACCCCTACTTTTAAATATGAGAAGAATAAAATGGGTCAGACCATCCAACATAGGACTAGGCACTGGATTTGAAGATGGTAAATTGACTCCCAACCCAGTCAATTTTGTTCAAACAACTGGGGAGCAGCATCTTAATTGAGAAAGTTAAACCATAAACTAGCCAAGAAATAGCATGACTCAATAAATCACATCCAATCAGTCAATGTCACGGTCTTCTCATTGTGATCCTGGTCCTGCTCACCAGAAATGAGAAGTTCTCCCAGTTGTCTTTAATTTTGATACTGGACATCTTGAAGTCTTACGGTATCAGGTCAAATACTTACCAGAGAACCTTCCTTTCCTGGCCACCCACCTTGATTGATGAATCAGAGCCTCTTCATAGAGAACAAGTTGTAAAGGACCTGCAACGAAAGAGAATGGATTCTTGATGTGAGAATTCATATTACTGAGTGTTTTGGCAGCAGCACCAATGACCAAGTTGGCCTGAGTCCTGAATGTTAAGGCTGTCAGGCTGTTACAGAATGTGGTAAGTAAACCAACATAAAGAATAAATCTACCAATCTCACCAATACAGTATATCCATTGCAGATGCATAATGACAGCATTGGTTGAAGTAGAAACAAGAAATTGCAGATGCCTGTTTACAAAAAAAGACATAAAGTGTTGGAGTAACTCAGCGGATCAAGAAGAACATGGATAGGTGATGTTTCAGATTGGGACCCTTCTTCAGACAGTTTGTGGGGTGGGAAGAAAATCTGGAGGATTAACCATGATAAGTAAAAGGGCAGATATAGTTGAGGGGAGTTTTTGATAAGCAGATAGTTGGGCAAAGGCAAGAGATGAAAAGACAGAAGGTGTGAGACAAAAGGATTCAAGAATTGTGATTTGTGAAGCTAGAGGAAGGATTATGTGGAGGGGTGGAGGAGGGGAGAAATAGGTGTGATTCCAGGTAGGGCACGGGGGGAAAAGGGGTGGGGGGGGGGGGGGAGAAAGGGTAGGGGAGAAGAATGAGAGTTGCAATTATCTAAAATCTGAGAATTTAGCATTCATACCTTTGGGTTGGAAGCTACGCATGTAGAATATGAGGTAGTCGTAACTAATTTACAACTGGATCCAATCAACTGACATCAGATTGGCCCACCTGCACCTCATCAGCATACTTCTTATACAAACCACGAGAAAGAGGAAGAAGAAAGAAAGAGAAAGAAAGAAAGAAGAAAGAGTGGAAGGGAGAGAAGGGAGCGGAAAGTGTTCCCCTGTCCTAAAGCGGCCTTTTCACGGGGCGACTTGACGCAAGAGTTAACCGGAGTTTAACATCGTGGGAACCTCGTGCGATAACAGTGCGGCATTCGTGGACCACCGTAGCGCTAACGGCAGGTCATCGTGTAACTTGGTCACTCGGGAGAAAATTCAAGAAAGTTTGAATTTCTCCAAGATTGACTTGTACACTTGTGGTTGAGTATTGCAACATTATATGAACGTAGTGGCCAGTGCGATATCCGTAATAACTCTTGCGGGTACCGTGGGAACTCCTGCGAACGGTGAACCCGGAAGCTGGACAGAGGGAACAGAAGGTGAGTAAAAATTATCTTATGTGGGATTGAATTTAAAAAATAAATAAAAATAAAGATTTGCATCCGCATATGGACATCAACTTATTCATGAGTTATGTTAATGAGATTCAAGAAAATAACTATAATCTTTAAAAGGGACTTTAAAAGGGACTTTACTGAAAGGTTACGCATTTTTATGGTCCGTGAGAAATTTTTCACATGTACTTCTTTGAGAGATACAGGTCGGAGTCCTCGGGTCCAGGGGTCCGGAACGCCACCAATCAATGTTGTACAGAGACCCGTGTAAGGAGTGAACTGTACATGCTGGTTTAAACCGAAGACAGACACAAAAAGCTGGAGTAACTCAGCGAGTCAAGCAGCATCTCTGGAGAAAAAAAGCTGATGTTTCGGGACGAGACACATCTTCAGACTCAATTCCGATTAGGCTGTCTGAAGAAGGGTTCCGGTGTTGGGGGAGTCCAGAACCAGGGTCCCAGTTTTACAGTCTACCGTGGGAACTCTTTAACTCAGTAAAGTAAAGTAGCCTTTATTGTCATATCAGCGCACAGGCAGCAGTTGACTGTTGCTCTATTCAATTTCCCAGGGGGTCGGGACGGGACTGGAGTTGGGAGAGAAAGGTGGGGGAGTCGAGGGAGAGGAGGGGGAGACAGATGGGGGTGTCTTCATTTACTGACGGCGGGTGTCTGTCACTGAAACAGGCAGGTGAGATTTCACATCCACCTTGTGTGTGCCTCTCTCTCTCTCTCCCTCCCTCTTACACAGGCTGAGAGACTCTGCCTCTGTGAGTGTACGTCTCTTTCTCCCCCTCTCCCACACACAGTAAGACCGAGGTACTGTGCTCAGTCCATCTGTGTCTCCCACATACACAGTAAAATATGTCTCCAAATGAGCCAATTCAACCAAGGGAGGATATATATAGTGTGTGAAAAAAAAAGTTACATCATTTGTGTCACGTGTAGTTCACGATGTTCATTCAAGATTTAACGGGAAAGCTCGGGAAACGGACAAGTCACTCGCACAAATAGCAGAAATGCCGAGTACCGTGGGAACTCTTTATCTACTGCCGTTATATCGTGCGAGACTCGTGCTGGACCACGACCACTTCACTCTGGTGACATCTTGCGTCAACTCGCCCCGTGAAAAGGCCGCTTAAGTTTAAGGAAGACTGAACAACTGGGACAAACCCGAGACAACCAGTGCCACCGTGTGGTCAAGATTGGGCTGCCTGGAAGATGCCCACGATAACTAGCACTACTACTGAAGCTAAGACTGAGCGGCCGGTGCAAGCCTGAGCTACCAGTGCTTCTTCCTGTCCACGGACAACGAGGGACTGCGCCCTCACAGAGAAACAAAGACTGAGCTTCCAAGATAAGCCAGAGACTGCCAGTTACTTCCTCTCAAGGTATGGGTAAACTGCGGGGAGAAGCCTGATATAGTCAGGCCCCCACCTATGATGCCAGGACTGAGCCGCCAGGACAAGCCCGAGATTGCCAGCAGCACCTTACATGCACCCTGACGCTGAGGGACAGCGTCCCCATGCAGTCCTGGAATTTCCTGTCACTGTAAATAAAACATATCACATGCATTTCATGTCAGTGTCAGTGAGGTCACTGCCGAACCTGGCGTTATCCCCGATGCCACACTGGTGGAGAATGCAGGCAAGACCACACTAACTACTCGCACGATAGAAAAAGAAATTCAAATGGAGGATTGCTACTGTTTCCAACGTTTTCTTGAAGTTGATTTGCCTCCTTTTTCTGGATGTGCCACTCCATAGGGCTGTCCCCATCTTGTAACTGGAGTGTCATTCAGAAGGACTCCTCTTGAAAAGGAAAACTGGATATCAAATGACCTTGAGACTAAATGATGCTGCAGTCTCTACTTTTGATTGACAATATTCCTTCTCACTTCCTCATGCAACAATAACCAATTTATGCCTAATTATCATCAATTAGCCAACTGCTGGAAGTACTCCCATTATCTTAACTTGAAGTTTTACACAATTTTGAAAACATCTCATAAATTCAAATACAGCTTTCGTTAATCACAAGAAAAACACTCAACCCTTTCATTTTAAATTCCCTTCTAAATTCCAGAGAATACAAGCCTCATTCTTTCATCATATGTCAGTCCTGCCATCCCGGGAATTAACCTGGTGAACCTACGATGCATTCCCACAATAGCAAGAATCGCCTTCCTCAAATTAGGAAACCAAAATTGCACACAATACTCCAGGTGTGGTCTCACCAGGGCCCTGTACAACTGCAGTAGGACCTCCTTGCTCCTAAACTCAAATCCTCTCACAATGAAGGCCAACATGCCATTAGCTTTCTTCACTGCCTGCTTTACCAGTATGCCTACTCTCCATACTAGGTGTCCATGTGCATGAAATCTAGCAGTCCATTGGCTTTCTACTTTCTATCGGGTTATCTATTGCAGAATACCGGGCACTGTTTTCCAGTATTTTCCTAAACTAACTGGAAAATTTTGTAATGTGCTGAGCTATGGATGTTCCATCACAGTGAAAAACATTCACTGACAAGCCACTAAGGTTGTTTGCAAATGACTGATTATTGCTGCACCATTTGTAAAATTTGCAACAAGGCTGTTTGTTATTTTCTGTTGAAACCAAAAAGACTTTCATCATTTAAAAAAAGTTGGTTGAAATCAAATTAAAAATTTGCCATCTTCGATGATTTTAATATTGTCTGCGAAAAGGGACTCTCCCAATATTCCAACAAATTTCTAATCAATGTACTACTTTGAAAACTAAAACATACAAACCATGATGTAGATACCATATCAAGCTAATTAGCCTGTGGACTTTACATTATTGTCTTCAAAGATTGAAAGTAGCATTGTAGATTTTTGAGTAATAGGGAGTGGTCAAATAAAAATATAAAGCATACGATCTTTGAAATGGAACTTCCCTCGTGTTCGTGTACTTAGATCAGATCCAGCTTCATGAACTTATGAACTTATGAGATTCCAGTTTATCGGCAGGCTGCGTACTCAAAAATAATTAGAGGTGATCATGGGTCAGTTGGTAGGAAACAAAGGAACAATGGAAATTGACAGAAAACATACGTGTTGATAGAATTTCTGTCATTCAAGGTTGTGTCGCATGACATAGAAACATAGAAACATAGAAAATAGGTGCAGGAGTAGGCCATTCGGCCCTTAGGGCCTGCACCGCCATTCAATATGATCATGGCTGATCATCCAACTCAGTATCCTCAGTATCCTGTACCTGCCTTCTCTCCATACCCCCTGATCCCTTTAGCCACAAAGGCCACATCTAACTCCCTCTTAAATATAGCCAATGAACTGGCCTCAACTACCTTCTGTGACGCAGAATTTTCAATCTGAAATATGCAGGGTTAACAGATAGAGCTACAGCTTGGAAACAGGCCCTTCGGACCACCGAGTCTGCGCTGACCCACGATCACTTGCAGTATACACTAGTTCTATCCTACACACTAGGGAGAATTTACAGAGGCCAATTAACCTACAAACTTGCACGTCTTTGAAATGTGGGAGGTAAATCCACCCGGTCGGTCACAGGTAAACTGAGTAGATACACGGCAGCACAACATTAGTCAGACCCTAGATGCTAAACAGTGCATGCACTAAAACAAAATATATCAGTGAAATGGGGGCCCATTCCCACATCTCATTTAGATCAGGCTAAAATATTGTCTTACCAGTGTACAAGAGTTTGTGTTAACTACAAATCATGCCCACAAGCAGATCAATCCAGATCAATAATTAATTAGAAGAGTAATGGTCCTGTGGAATTCTGCATAGTTACAATCACAGCAAACTATCATAGTGGAATCTCTGATTAAACCTCATCAATTGAATGTCAATTTATCGTTATTCCGAATGCAAATTGAAGTATAAATTTTATGTTCTTAGACACAAGATTCTGGTTGATTACAGCTATAATAACTGCACTTCTGAAATATAAAACATCTCACTTCATTGTACCTGATAGATGTAAGGTTGTTATTTCCCCTGAGTGGGGTGTCCGAATTCAAGAGTTTGAATAGAGAGCAGCTCTCCTGGACTAAGATAAGAAGAATATTTTTCACCCAGAATTCTCTATCTATGTGGACTATGATAGTTCAGTTACTGAACATATTAAGGACATAGGTTAAAATATGTTTTAAATATTAAGGGAAATAAATGCATGTAGGTCTTGTACAGGACTGTGGCTGCTGTGATCTTATTGTAGCTGACATGAAGCTTCTATTTCTTTTGTGCAAAGCATGAACTTTGTTTAATTTAATGAAAATGTGAAGTTTGATGTGAATGAGAACTCAAAATTTCAGATATCATTTCAATGATCTTACTTTGTGTGCAGTGGAAACATCCTGGTGGGACGATGAGTGCGAAGAAATCAATACTCCTGTGTGTCCTGCAGGGTAAGGGTATCTATAATTAAATAAATACATTAGCTCAGTGGCTCATGATTTAGAGAACGCAGGGAAAGGCAGCTGTGCTGAATTAGAAAAAGAACAAACGTTGTTCTGAAGTAATTAATATGAATTCCCAACATTTCCAAAGTGTATAAAATTATTTTGTAACTTAATTTAGTAAAAGCTTGATTCCGTTCAGGAACAGCCTGTGGGAAATGTCTGTATGATCCCATCAGCTTACCCTTAATTTAAACTAAACTAGATGGTTCCAATAACACAATGTTTCAATGGTTCAACTCGACTTCGAACCAAAATTAGTATTGTAGATGTAGTTGAGTGGGGGTAGTGGGGGGGGGGGGGATGCGAGTGTTAATGTTTAGGCAAGGCGAGAGGAAACATCTTTGGTTGGATGCCTGTTGCTTACGTCAGCTGAGGCTCAGTTCTATTCAGGCAGAACGTGGAACATCAAACATGGAAAAGTTCTATGTTCATTATGTCTAATAAAGTAACCCCATCTACTTGCACATGATCCACAATCTTCCATTCCCTGCATGTTCATGAGTCTGAATAAATGCCCCTTAAACATCACGATCATGTTTGGTTCCACCACCCCCACCCCCGGCAATGTGTTCCAGACATCTACCCTCCCTGTTTCAAAAAAAATTGCTCCCGACACTTTTCCTTTAAATTCCCTCTCACCTTAAACCTATGCCCTGTAATCTTTCAATTTCGACCTTGTTCCTTGTTACAGTTCTTCTTATTTGTTTTGTCCTCCCATCTCACCTTGGTTTTCACATTACTAAATGTTTCAAGGTCTCATGAAAGGTTATTGACTTGAATGCTGGAAACACTCAGCTGGCCAGGCTGCTTCAATGGAAATAAAAAGAGTTAATATTTCAGAAAGACCCTTCAGACAAACAAGGCCTGGATAGAGTGGAGAGGATGTTTGCACTAGTGGGAGAGTCTAGGACCACAGGGCATAGCCTCAGAATAAAAGGACATACCTTTAGAAAGGAGATGAGAAGGAATTTCTTTGGTCAGAGGGTGGTGAATCTGTGGAATTCATTGCCACAGTCGGCTGTGGAGGCCGTCAATGGATATATTTTGAAGGTGGAGATTAACAGATTCTTGATTAGTAAGGGTGTCAGGGGTTATGGGGCGAAGGCAGGAGAATGAGGTTGAGAGGGAAAGATAGATCAGCCATGATTGGATGGCAGAGTAGACTTCATGGGCCAAATGGCCTAATTCAACTCCTAGAACATAAACTTATCAATGTGAATTGCATGTAAATAAACAGAATGTTAAGAAAGTTGATATCTGTGATAACATTGATGCAAATTCAATAATTATAATTAAAATAACATGTTATCCTTGGATTTCAGATTTTCCCGTCCACCTTTGATACTGGTTTCACTAGATGGATTTCGTGCAGAGTATCTAGAGACGTGGGACATGTTCATCCCAGTTATTGAGAAACTCAGTAAGACACTAGAAATAAATACCAGCTAAATGCATACGGCCTGCCATAATATGTCTTTCCAACAAAAATCCAATAGATTAAAAGATCTGTTCAATGGTAGCATTCAAAGATTATACAGCCTTACAATATTCTCATATCTCTATGTTTTAATAAAAACAATAAATATATTGATTGGGAAGCTTTTAAAAACCAACAGAAGATAACTAATAAGGCAATACAGGGAGAAAAAATGAAGGTAACCTAGCCAACAATATAAAAGAGGATAGCAAAAGTTTATTCAGATATATAAAGAGCAAGAGAGGCAAGAGTGGACATTGGACCACTGGGAAATGATGCTGGAGAAGTGATAACGGGGAATAAGGAAAGGTCAGATGAATTGAATATATTTTTCGTGTCAGTCTTCGTAGCAGAAGACATCAGCAATGTGCCTGAAATTCAAGGGAGTCAAGGGACAGAAGTTACTGGTGTGGCTATTACTAAGGAGAAGGTGCTTGGGAAGCAGAAAGATCTGAAGGTGGATAAGTCACCTGAACCAAATGGACTACACACCAGGGTTCTGAAAGAGGTGGCTTTCGAGATTGTGGAGATCAAAGTGATGATCTTTGAAGAATCACTAAAGGCAGGAGTATTCCAGAGGATTAGAAAATTGTGAATGTTACTCCGATGTTGAAGAAGAGAGCGAAGCTAAAGACGGGAAAACTATTGGTAAGGTTTATAGGTCCACTATAAAGGATGAGGTTTCCGAGAACTTAGAAGCACCTGGTACAAAAATCTGGAAATGGTACATCTGGAAAAAGTCAGCCAAAGAAAAGTTAGTAGATATTGTTTATCTGGATTTTTAGAAGGTCTTTGATAAAGTGCCGCTTATGAGGCTGCTAATGAAGATGAGAGCCCATGGCATTAGAGTGAAGATACAAGCATGGATAGAAAGTTGGCTGGATGGCAAAATTCAAGAGTGGGAAAAAAGGGGGGCTTTTCTGGTTGGCTGCCAGTGACTAGTAGTGTTCCATTGGGGTTGGTGCTGGGCATAGATACGTGATAAGGGAATAACATTTTGTGAAAGGTAAAGCCAGCAAAGTCTGATCAAGGATAGTCAGAGGGTCATCAAAGAGGTAGATAGTAGTTCAGCCCTGTTCTCTGGTTGTGGTAGGATGATTCAGTTGCTTGATAACAGCTGGGAAGAAACTGTCCCTGAATCTGAATCTGAATGTGCGTTATCACACTTCTATACCTTTTACCTGATGGGAGAGGGGAGAAGTGGGAGTGGTCAGGGTGCGACTCATCCTTGATTATACTGTTGGTCTTTCCGAGGCAGCATGAAGTATAAATGGAGTCCATAAAAGGAGGTTGGTTTGTGTGATGGCCTGGGCTGCGACTACAATTCGCTGCAATTTCTTGTAGTCCTGGATGGAGCCATTCCCAAACCACTCTGCAGAAGGCTCGGACAGGTTGAGAGAGTGGGCAGAGAAGTGGCAGATGGAATACAGTGTAGCAACATGTGCGATTATGCATTTTGGTCGCAGGAATAAAGGCAGAGACTATTTTCTAAATGGGGAGATAATTCAGAAATCAAAGGGTCAAAGTGATTTTGGAGTGCTGGTGCAAGGTTCCTGAAAAGTTAATTTGCAATTTGAATTGGTGTTAAGGCAGGAAAATGCAATGTTAGCATTTTTTCCGATAAGACTAGAATATAAAAACAGAGATGTAATAATGAGGCTTTATACAGTACTCGCAGGCCACGTTTGGTATATCGTAAGCAGTTTTGGGCCCCAAATCTGAGGAAAGATATGCTGGCTTTGGGGAGGATCCAGAGGAGGTTTACCAGAATGATCCCAGGAATGAATGGGTTAACATCTGATGCACATTTGACGGTAGTGGGCCTGTACTCGCTGGAATTTAGAAGGATGAGGGGGTAGCTCAATGAAACTTACCAAATAGTGAAAGGCCTGGATAGAGTGGATGTGAGGAGGTTGTTTCCACTAGTCCGAGAATCGCTGACAAGAGGGCATAGCCGCAAAATAAAAAGACATACCTTTAGAAAGGAAATGAGGTGGAATTTATTTTTTAGTCAGAGGTTGGCAAATCTGTGGAATTCATTGCCACAGATGGCTATCGAGGCTGTCCTTGGACGTTTTTAAGGTGGAGATTGATTTGATTAGTAAGGGTATCAGGGGTTATGGGGTGAAGGCAGGAGAATGGGGTTGGGAGTGATAGCTAGATCAGCCATGGTTGAATGGTGCAGTACTCGATGGGCAGAATGGCCTAATTCTGCTCCCGTAACATGATACTTATATATGGATTCATATCTTTATCAGCATGGAAAGGTATTATGTAACCCATGCCATATGGTACGTTTTCTATCCATTTTCTTTTACAATTTAGTAATTTTTAAGTCTGAAACAAAATAACGTTGAATGTAAAGTGCCACAGTCCACCAAGCATATTTGAAACATAGAAACAGAGAAATTAGGTGCAGGAGTAGGCCATTCGGCCCTTCGAGCCAGCACCGCCATTCAATATGATCATGGCTGATCATCCAACTCAGTATCCCGTACCTGCCTTCTCTCCATACCCTCTGATCCCCTTAGCCACAAGGGCCACATCTAACTCCCTCTTAAATATAGCCAATGAACTGGCCTCGACTACCCTCTGTGGCAGGGAGTTCCAGAGATTCACCACTCTCTGTGTGAAAAAAGTTCTTCTCATCTCGGTTTTAAAGGATTTCCCCTTTATCCTTAAGCTGTGACCCCTTGTCCTGGACTTCCACAACATCGGGAGCAATCTTCCTGCATCTAGCCTGTCCAACCCCTTAAGAATTTTGTAAGTTTCTAGAAGAAACAGTGATTAAAAACAGCAATTAAATGTTCTCTTTAGATTACTGACTGATATTCTGACCGTAAAATTGTAAAACCAAAATTACACATTTTTGAGAACGCATTTAGATCAGTTTGAAACCATAACATTGCAACAATTTGTATACCTAACAGCAGGCGTCTCCAAAGTTCATTTCATGGATGTTGGTACAATTTTCCTATCTACCACCCTCCATAAACTCCAGTAGAACCAATACTTGAATACCCTCTTTCTCCTATTCCACTTCTAAAACTGAAATATCATCTTTTAACCACGATATTTCCAATACTGTCAAGTCTTCTAATGTTTTTGTGCAGATTCCCCGCTTGAAAGGGATCTGATTTATCCACCCCGAAATGATGAACTGGATTTCACTCAATGACCAAACACTTCTTTTCCATTTTTTCTTTTTTTCCCTTTTTTATTTTGGCAGATTCAGCAATTAATTTACAGTTCCACTTGATTTATTGCTTCAGCCATTACTTTGAAGGCATTTGGATGTTGTAGGTCTTAAGGTATTTAACAGTTTAGTCTTTTAGCAGGTTAAAAACCGGCTGCCAATCGGGTGCTGTAGATAATCAGTTCTGCATGCCTTTGCTGGCGATCGCGGCAGTTTTTAGGACAGTCTCTTAGATTATACTGTTCAAGTTTTAGCCGCAAGTCAACTTCTCTCGCAGGCCTGTCCGCTTTTCTGTTCACGGTCGGGCTGACTCTGATCCCGACCAGGCTTTCTCTGTTTTCTCCCCCCACCGGGTTGACTGTTCCCGGTTGGGCTGAAGACTCGGCCTCTGTCGGTGGCTCTCTGGACCTGTCCGTGGCCTACACGGTACTAGGCCCTCACCTGACGTCTGTGGCTGCTACTGGGGCTGGCCGTGGGCTACACGGTCCTCTTGTCGGTGGCTTCTCTGGACCTGTCCATGGCCTTCACGGTACTAGGCCCCCACCCGACGTCTGTGGCTGCTGCTTGGGCTTGGCTGTGGGCTGCACAGCCCTGGATACATTCCAGGTAAGCTGACACCGTGCTTGGTGACCCTTACTGCCCCTGCTTGTTTTCCTAGCTCTTCCCTGAGCTATTGCTTCCCGTTCCTACCTTTTTTCTTTTTGGCGCCAATTCAAAGCCATTTGGCTTGGTGCTGTTCCACTTGTTTCCAAATACTACTTCTATTTTTAACTTTTGTTTTCGATTCTTCTTGCTGGCCTTGTTCTTATCTTCGATCTTTTATCCTCGTCGCCAATTGTTGTGTATTCGGATGCTTTGAACAGTCTTGAATAAAGGCTCGGACACGGGAGGAATCATACAAGCTTCTTTACTGCAGGACGCCACCTCCAGTCTCCCCCTGCTCACTTGCCCAAGATATCACAAGACACCAATTACTTATCTTAATTATCCCATACCTAACACTCCTCCCCCTTTAACTCCATTTCACCTGTACGGTATATGCTCTTTTCCTACTATTGTGCGCTTGTGATTTTAATTTAGCATTAGTCCTTTCATTTCAGTTTGACTTGACAAATACCATACCTGTTCTTTTATTCCCTTTACAATAAAATGGCAAGTACATTGCTATTGTTATGTGTTTATTATTATTATTGGTTTAATATTGTTATAGGTTTTTATTGTCATGTGTTCTAAGATACAATGAGGAATTTTTTTTTGCATGCTATGCAGTCAAAACATACCATACACGAGTACATTCAAGGCATACACAAGTACAGCGAGTAGTTTTAGTTTAGTGATACAGTATGGATACAGGCCCTTCGGCTAACCAAGTCCACACCAATCATCGATCACCCGTTCACACTAGTCCTCTGTTATCCACTATCGCATCAACTTCCTACACATTAGCGGCTATTTATATGGGGAAATTAATCTGTAAACCCACATGTCTTTGGAATGTGGGTGGAAACTGGAACCCAAGAGGAAACCCAAATGATCACAGGGAAAACGTGCAAACTCCATACAGACAGAGCCCGAGATCTGGACTGAACCCTTTACGCAAAGAGAAAAATAACCAGAATGCAGGGTAGAGTGCTAGATTTTGGTTTATTATTGTCACATGTACTAACATTCATGTGAAAACCTTTGTTTCGCAAGCTATCCAAGCAGATCAGATATAACGTACATAAATGCAATCGTCAAACTCCAATACAATAGATAGATCAAAGGGAAAGATATAGTGTGCAGAATATAGTTCTCAGCATTGTAGTGCATTATAGTGCGTCAGTTCCAGAGACAAAATCTACTGTCTTCAATGGGGTAGAGGTGAATCAAACCATACCTTCGCTTATGGAAGGACCAGTCAAAAGCCTGGTAACTAGAGCCAGGATTTTGCTATAAATGCCATGTGCCTTTTCATGCCTTTTTTGGTGATTTCACCAAGATAATGCCTTTTTCACGATCGAGTGCCTAAATCAACCTTTAGTTGCCATTTTGCTAAAAGGTCGTGCTAATTTCTCTAATTGTACCGTGATTACAATGACTTTTTCTATGTTAACATGTTAATATTAAGTATGGTGTGGCGGCGCCTATTGGCAGTGGTTCGACTACAGTCCGTCTGTCTTTTATTAAATTTTTGTCTCGTTAAATGTATGTCTTGACTAGTTTTTATTATTTTTCTTTAGCTGTGTATATGTGGGGGGTGGGGTGGGGAAACCGTTAGTCTCTTCCCTGTACGGGGACCCGACTTTTTCCCTGTCCGGTCTCCGGTGTCGTTGGGCCTAACATCGTGGAGCCTGCGGCGGCCTCGGGCCGGGACCAACCTTAGGGCTCCAGTCGCGGAGCCTGCGGACCTGACATTGCGGAGATGCCCGTCTTTGGAGCGGGAAGAGCTGTGGTTGTTTTTCCGAGGCAGCATGAAAGCATGTAGTTAGGGTGCACCATCACCAGTCTCTCAAACCAGTTCATGAAGGGTGGATGTCAGTAGGGCACGCTACCTTACATTTATACAGTATAGTAATGATAGTGGTCTTTATGAAGCAGGTGGTGACCTCAGAATTGAGTAATGAGAGGTTAAAGATCTCTGTGAAAGTTGATCCACACAGGTGCTGAAGACATGGCAGATCCAGAAGATGCAGCCAGGGACTCCTTACTAGTTTATTTCTGCAAATTTACTCTCGGGAAAGCCGATCTTACGTCTGCCACAGTAAGACGAGGTTAAATCCTCCTGACAGATGGTCTGCCCAGTTCCTGAAGATGCAGCTGGCAACTCCATCCAGACCAGTCGCCTTTCATGGGTTCACTCTTAGGAAGGCCGATCTTGCATTTTCCACAATAACAATATATACAGGCTCACCCGAGGATGTTGTGCAAGATTATTTCATTCCACTGACCTTCTGTTCAAAGCGAGCATAGAATGCATTGTGTTTATCAGGAGGAGCTTTGTTGTTCTAGCAATATTGCCTGACTTCAGTTTGTTATCCTAGGATTCTAGCTTGGCTTGGAATTTCCTCGGCATCCTTTATGAGTTTGTGTTGGTCATATGTAGATTACCAATGCTGGATCGTTCGACTTGAATGCTGCAGGCTTGGCCTTCACCTGGGAATGGACCTCATGGTTCAGTTTTGGTCTCCAAATCTGAGGAAAGACATTCTTGCCATAGAGGGAGTACAGAGAAGGTTCACCAGACTGATTTCTGGGATGTCAGGTCTTTCATATGAAGAAAGACTAGATAGACTCGGCTTGTACTCGCTAGAATTTAGGAGATTGAGGGGTGATCTTATAGAAACGTACAAAATTCTTAAGGTGTTGGACAGGCTAGATGCAGGAAGATTGTTCCAGATGATGGGGAAATCCAGAACAAGGGGTCACAGTTTAAGGATAAGGGGGAAATCTTTTAGGACCGAGATAAGAAAAACATTTTTCACACAGAGAGTGGTGAATCTCTGGAATTCTCTGCCACAGAAGGTAGTTAAGGCCAGTTCATTGGCTATATTTAAGAGGGAGTTAGATGTGGCCCTTGTGGCTAAAGGGATCAGGGGGTATGGAGAGAAGGAAGGTACAGGATACTGAGTTGGATGATCAGCCATGATCATGTTGAATAGCTGGCTCGAAGGGCCGAATGGCCTACTCCTGCACCTATTTTCTATGTTTCTATCCATGGTTTCCAGTTGGGGAACACTCGTAATGTCTTCTTTGGCATGCAGTCCTCTAAACACTTACTGATGAGGTCTGTGCCAGCAGTGCATACTCATTCAGGATTGTCACAGTCCTCGAATATGGATCATTCCGTCGACTCAAGGGAGTCTCGAAGGATGTTATCTGTTTCCTCAAACTAACACTGTACAGAACCACTCTTGTTCATGTTAGGACCGAAAGAAATGACTTTCTTTTAATAAAGGCAAGATGTTCTGTAAATCAGAATATGGGAAGAGTGGATTTTTCTCCACTAAGATAGAGGAAGAAATTGCAGGTGTCTTTTGAAGTTTGGAATGGAAGTTCTGCTTTGTTTCTGTCTCATATACAACAAATAAATGCGAAGCAGATAGAGAGCTTCCCAACATTCTCAACAAAGTTCATCTCTTTACATTTTGCTGCATTTCTATTATTTTCTGTTGGACTTCACAACTGTTTCACAAAAGTAGTTCCTTATTATTTGCATTGATGCACTTAAATGTTTAGTTCAGTGAATTACAACATTATCTTTGATTTTATGGAGCCTCACTTTGTTTCAATCTGGATTATACACTGGATTGCAGTTGTGTGATGACTGGAGTTACAAAACAATTGCAATCCAAATATCCCAAGCTATATTTTATACATTCTGTTTTTGAACTATATTGACTAATTGTTACTCAAACTACAGCACTGTCAGTTCAAGAAGCTGCAAATGAACTGTTGTGAAATATTGTGACTGTTTAAAGATATAACTAAACTTGATGTAATTATTCCAGGATCCTGTGGAACACACGCCACGTATCTGAGACCTATGTATCCCACTAAAACGTTTCCCAATCATTACACAATTGTCACGGTAAGTTTTTCATTTAAGCCACAGTGACTTTCTGTCAAGTTTCCATTCTGCGTGTAACTTTGAAAATTAGATTATAAAAACTGCAGCGCAGGCACAGTAGTAAGCAAGTTAGTCAGTGGACATTATCTTAGTCATCCTCAGTGACTCAGCTTGCTGCCATGGATACACTAAATAATGGAAACATGGAAAAAATCTTGAAATTTCCTATTTCACTTTAATTTTAGGATATTGCCAATATTTAGGAATTTGTACCCCACCTAGGTTGGCTTTGGATGATAAAAAATTATACTGTGCAGGAGCTATAGAACTTCTGTGGGGCTATTGCAGTGTCACAGTGATTCTAGAAAATATCTATCTTCACAAAATCAGGAAAGCAGTTAAAAATCATAACTCGTGGCCTTTAGTTTATGCCCATTTTGATTGCATCCAAGTTATTTGAAATAATGCAAACAGCAAAATTAAAAAAAATATTGAATTGCAAATAAAACCACTAATGCTGGATATGTAAAACAGCTTGAAAGGTTGCTGGAATTTTGGATGGAGAAACAGAGTTCTGATGAAATAATGTTATTCTGAGAAATTGACTCTATTTCATGCCCCATAGAAATTAGCTCTAGTCTTCTCTGAATATTTGCAACATTCTCTACTTTTATTTCCATTTTATCTGTAAATAGATAAAATAGATATCCATCAAGGGACAGGTTTTGAAATATGCTCATTGCAGAATGCAGATTACTTACTTATTTTCCAAGGTCTCGCCTCCAAAGTACTCTCCCACCAGATTTAGAGTTTTAAGACACCAGTTCTGCAGGAAGTCCCTTGCATTAGAAGCAAACCTTTCCCCACAGGAAGAGTGACTGTTCTCATCTCCTCTGCAGCCTGGAGATCAACGTCTGGGGATCTAAGCATTCCCTATCATGTAACTATTCAAATGATTGATAATTGTACTTGCCTTCATCCTACCCGGGCAGCTCATCCTCGACATGCACCATACTCTGAGCGGAAAACTTGCCCCTCGAATCCCCTTTAATTCTTTCCATTCTCATCTTAAACCTAGGCCCTCTAATTTCGGACTTCCCATTCCTAGGAGAAAGACAGTGCCAACGTACCCGTCTATGTCCATCATAATTTAATGAATATCTATAATGTCACCCAAAAGCCTCCCTCACTCCAGAGAAAAGTTTCTGCCTATCCAAACTCTCCTTTAACTCAAGTCCTCCAGTCCAGGCGGCATCCTTGCGAATCTTTGCTGCACCATCACTAGCATAATCACATCATTCCTATAGCGTGTCATCACAAACTGCATACAATACCAGATCTGTGAGCAAAACTGCACAGGGAGTATGATCAATTTAATATTTTGTAAATTGTAATATGACACCGCAACTCTTGTACTCAATTTTACGGCCAATTAAGTCAAACATATTATTTGTGTTCTTCAACTTTTGAGGAATAATGTACTTGTATTCTAAGTTTTTTTTGTTCAAAACAACTTCCATTCACCACGTGTGACTTGGTCTTGTTTAATCTTCCAAAATGCATCACTTTGCATTTGTCTGAGTTAAATTCCATCTCCCATTCCTTGGTTCTCTTTCTAAGTTGATCAATGTTCTTCTGTAACCTTAGACGACCTTCTTCACTGACCATTAATTATAATATTAACATAAACGTTAGTGTCATCTGCAAGATCCTTAAACATGCTACCTACTTTTGAACCCAAAATCTAAATATATATGAACAACAGGGCACCCAGCACTGGTCGCTGTGGTGCACTCCTGTTTACATGCCTGTTCAATTTGAGAACAACCCTCTATTACTACCTTCTGCCTCCTTCCACTAGGTCAACTTTGTACCCTTTTGGTCAGCTCACCCATGTGTTTTTACCTTCCAGACTCACCTACCATAGAGTACCTTATCAAAGGTCTTACTAAACTCCATGTAGACAACATCTACTATAGTGTACTTATTAATCCTCTTGATCACCCCTTTAAAAAACTCAAACAAATATTTTGACTGAAAGTCAAACTATTGACTCCAGATTGCATCAGAAGCCATTCGCAATCATATATCTGGCAAAATCTAACAATATAATAATTCTCATTCCTTCCTGATCCCCCACCTTAACTTGCTTCCATATAATTGCCCTATGTTGAAATAATTATGAATTCAATTAATCTTAAGTCAATGTATTTTTATTTCAAGTTAATGCACTTTTTTTAGGGGCAGTATGCAGAGACACATGGCATAGTTGACAACAACATGTACGATTACAAATTAGACATGTCCTTCTCCCTCTCTGGTACTGAAAAGAGCAATCCAGTTTGGTGGGGGGGGCAGCCAGTAAGTATAATATTAATATTTCTGTATTACGTAATTAGAAATTGGTATGTTTCAAGCCCGTTCTGGATATCTAAGGTTAATGCATGTGGAATAATAAATGTTAGTGTCTCAATTGTGACTGACATGTCATTGTGTATTATCTATTGATGGTAAAAAGTTATAAAGTACAAACATTAGTAATAATATAGTAAATACTAGAAACGCAATGCAGGTCAGTCAGCATTTAAAAAAAGCTATCACATTTTTACTTATTAAACCGTGTTTTGTTTAAGATGCTGATTACCTTCCTGGTATTGTTATGATACTTATTTCAGATTTTCTAAATCGATTAATTTTGTTTTTCAATTTACTGAGAAAGTGAGGCTTTGTTTGTAGGTGAAGGGCTACATGTACTGGGTTAGCTAAAGATAAATTCTATTTTAAATTCTATTTAAAATACAATTTAAAACCTAATTTTCCTGTTAATCCAAAAATTTGTGAGTTATTTCTAAACTATACATAAATAAAATACATTAGATATACTGGGATGATTTACTGGCTTTTTAACTCTGGGGTCTCACAAGGAATGATTCACACTAATGAGATAGAAATTCCCAATTCTTGTGGTGTTCCATGCGACAGATATTTGAGCGAGCTTAATGTTTGTATTTGCTTAGCACTTTCAGGTCAATATGCTACACCTAAGATGGGGTACAATATCATTGATCTGTCATTTTCAGAATAATGGTTCCAATAGAGGGATTTTCAAAATGGGACCACATGTTTGGAAAGCTTACCATTGCATGCCTAATATAATGCTCACTGCACACACTATTTATTTACTCTGGTAAATAATGAAATTATCAATAACATCAGAACCTACTTCCATCAAAATGAATGAGTATTCTTGCATATATGAATATTCTTGCATATACAGTAAAGTTGTGTCTGCATAGAACTCACTGTCTAGCGCAATGGGGGATAGTCCGCATGAATATAATTGGAAGCTGTAAATACTAGCAGAAGAGGCTATGGATGATGGTCAAAATGATGCTTTTGCATCACCGAATGTTGTAATCAAGCATGTTTCCAGTTAGAACTCTCTCTGCTTTTCTGCCGCACATAATTAGGGATCTTCTGTGTGGGTAACAATGACGAGAATCAGTTTTCTCTATTGACATTCAATGCCTTTATCATGGCATATTAGAATTATTCAATGGGTCCAAAATTGTCACGTGCACTAACGTACAGTGAAATTCTTATATTGCATCCAGATCAGTAAGATTATTGCTGTACATAAGTACAATCCCCAGTTAAACACATAGAGTTGCCTACATTACAAAATGAAATGTACTTCAATTCTAACTTCAAGACAACCTATATTCTTCTTCTATCTATTACATAACTAAAACTCTGATCTTGTGCTCCTCCGGTTTACATGGTTTTTCAATTTGCGCACAAACGGTAAGCGATAGCGCTATGATTTCTCGTCACCTTACTCACCATTCTCTTGTGCTGCAAGTGCAACAAGTTTTGTTCCGATTTATGGTATATTTTTAAAGTTATTAAAGTTTTAAAAAATCTTAAAAATTTGTGCATGCACAGATTGGTCTCTTCTCCTGTCAGTCAGCGTGCGCAGATTGGTCTCCTTTCCTGTGTCAATGCCACGGCCGGAACAGCCCCTTCCTGCACCGCGGCCTCTCCCGCCTCACTCACAAACTCCTCTCTCCCCTTCTCACAGTAAATGTCTACGGTCTTCCCCACCACCGGCAGCGGCCGCAGTGGGGGTTCAGTGGAGGCCCTGGTCCAGTCTCTCTCTCCCTCACTCACTCACCCCTGTCCCCTACCTGCCCTCTGTGCAATGGTGGTCATGTTTACATGTCCCGCCGGGTGATTGGCTGCGACCATCAGTATCCTCCGCCAACGCTGCGGTAACTCACCCTCACGGCCATCTCGGTGGACATATTCTCCACCAGCTCACCGAAACACGTGGTGCCCACCGTGACGAACACCGACTCCAACCCCACCCTGTAGCCCAGCCCGGCCTGGCTTGGCGGCGACACCGAGCAGGCAGGCAGGTAGGCGGATGGGCAGGGCGGGGACGGGCGGGGACGGGCCGAGAGGTTTGTAGGTTAAATGTGTAGGAAGGAACTGCAGATGCTGGTTTAAACTGATGAGAGATACAAAAAGCTGGAGTAACTTTGTAGGTCGGACAGCATTGCTTCTTCTTCTGAAGGGTCTCAACCCAAAACGTCACCTATTCCTTTTCTCCAGAAATGCTGTCTGACCCGCTGAGTTATTCCAGCTTTTTGTGTCTATCCTAGGTTTGTAGGCTAATAGGCTTCGGTAAAATTGTAAAATTGTAAATTGTCCCTAGTTTGTGTACGTCGGTGTTAAGTGTGTGTTAAGCTGGTCAGCGCGGACTCAGTGTACCGAAGGGCCTATATATGTGCTGTATCTCTAAACTAAACTAAACTAAACTAAACTGGTGGAGGTATTTCAGAGAGGCAGTGTTGATCTTTATATAGTGCATCATCATGGCACCTACTACTCAGACAAAGCCAAGGACTACCTCAATCTGTGATGGGGCCAGTAAACTGCCAGCTCACCTGTCGTAATGTGTACCTGGACGTACCCCAATGTGGGCTTTTGGGAAAGTAAGATGAGTGCCCCTGTGACTGGGTCCTGGAATCTCTGCTGCCATAATAATTTTCATAGGAATCATTGATCACATAAGAGTGTACTAATTTTGCTTATGTTCTTCTCATAGTTGTGGCTGACAGCCATGTATCAGGGCCTGAAAGCAGGCACCTTCTTCTGGCCTGGATCGGATGTTAAAATTAATGGAACGTACCCAAACAAATATGTAAATTACAATTCGTAAGTATCACTACACAGGAAATAAAGCAGAGAGACTTGAAAATATGTTGGTAAATGACAAAACGAACATTGTAGTAAATCTTGTGGTAAGGCTTGTCCACATTTAGATCAAATCATTGATATTTTTTGTTAACATTTCAACATTTTCTGTTAATTGATTTTGCAATCAGAAAATGTCAATATTCACTGCAAGTCGGGGGTCAGTGTGCTCAGATCAATTGGAGCCAGGTGTTGATTCATTGAGAGGCAGTCTATTTTCTGCATGATGAATCACATTTTATAAATGTAGTGGTGTAGGGAGTGGTAGGTCTTTTTTTTAAATCAAGTTTTCATTTAACTTATGAAGACATTTATTTTTTAGGATTTAATTTCACCCTAACTTTGGACTGAATACCTAAGGTTTACATTTTCATTATTCTTCACTGAATGAAACTATAAACTCAGAAGGTTAAGAAATTCGAAGCCGAACACTGATGTTCACAGTGGGATTACATTGTAAAGTGGGAATGTGGAGTGTTGGTTTGTCAGTTTGTTTGTTGGTTTCTTATTTGCTCCCCATCTGTGGAGTTTGTAGAATACGACTGAAGACAAACTAGTGGATATCAGAACATTATTTTTTAATGTTTCTGAAGGCTTTGTGACAAAGGTATATTTAAAATTGCAAATTCACTGTCTACGCTACCCATGAATACATTCACCTCTCGCTTTGCTGGAATTAGAGGGCAGCAAATATTGTTGTTACAGTCTCATGTAGTTAATAAATGAATAATAAATATTAATTAATGTGGAGTGCATTTGAAACAGTTCTTTTTTAATTGAATACCTTTCTAATGACTGGTAAAACGCTGCTGAATGTCTAAAGCAAATCCCAAATCTCATAACAAATCACAATTGAAAGCAAGCTGCTGTGTATCACTTTGAATAGGATTACTTTGACCATTTTAAAATAGAAGTAAGTGGAAATACGTTTAAAAAATAATTACTATCATGGTGTTACCCGATTGTCTTTACGAAGAGAAACCAATGGCAGAAGATAAATCTTGACAAAGTGACATCCAATACAAACAGCAGAGTTTAATAAGAATTAAGTTTGGACAACTGTGTTTGCAAATGTAGAAAGATTTACCATGTTTTTCACAAGACAATGCCAAGACATTGTGTGCTGGCCGTGCCAGGTTTTTCAGCACATTGGGTATTGAGTTGGCCTTCACTGGAAACACTGGCCTTCAGTTGGAAACAGGCCCTTTGGCTCACTGAGTCCGTGCTGACCTGCAATCACCCCATACACTAGCATTATTCTCCACACTCTGGACAATTTACAATTTTACCGAAGCCAATTAACCTATAAACCTCCACGTCTTTGGAGACGAGTGTTCTCACCTAGCAAACAGCTAACAGTGGCCTGTTTCCTTAATCGTCATTACTTTGTGCATATCTTTCATTCATTTGTTCTATATCTCTATATCACGGTCTATATCTCTCATTTTCCTTTCCCCTGGCTCTAGTCTGAAAAAGGGTATCTCCAGGAATGCTGCCTGACCCGCTGAGTTACTCCAGCATTTTGTGTCTATCTTTTGTTTTATGGAGTCACATGTCCTTTTCTGAAGAGCTGTGCAAATAATTGAACGTAATTGAACATTGTGCAAAGTAAGCAAATATCCCACTTGTCTATAAAGCAACTGAAGATATTTAGGCCTTGAATACTGTCGTGAGGAACTCCTCTTGCAATATCCTAGGGCTGAGATTATTGATTTCCAGCAACCACAACCACCTTCATGTGCATGTAGATTAATTCTAACTGGTAGAATTAATTTTCCCTTAGACTCTCACTGGCCTGTGGAATGCTACTAAGGGAGATCACTCTCTCCTCCTCTCAGTAATTCAGTTATTTAATTCAGTTTGGACCAAATCTGTGATAACTTCTGGGGATGGGTGGTTCAGACATTTGAGAGTTTCAGACATATTAAAGTTTCTACCACAAGGGAAGCAGCTGTTCAGAAAGTTACTCACCAGTACCCTCGCAAGGATAAGAGATGGGCAATAAATGTTGGCTCTGCCAGCATAATCGACATTCTGTAAATGAATCAATTAGTATACAATGCGTGTTATTTGAAAAATGTTTGCCCTGTAAATAAGCCCTAAAGTGAGACATCACTGTTGCTGTTGGATGGACAATGGATTGATGATAATGAGGTGGAACCAAATATTGATGGGCAATCTTTACCAGGTCAGTCTGGTGTGGTATGTACCTACAACAGATGTTCTCTAGTACAAACTAATTTGTAGGCCCCTCGGTCCTACTAAGTAAGTTTTGGAGTGGCTAGTGGATAATTGTACTCAATGTATCATAACATCAACAATGTAAGCAAATGTTTATCTTGAATTTTTTTTGGTCTCATTTATTCACATAACTCTTTGTATTTTCAGATCAATTCCATTTGAAGATAGAGTGTTGACTATTTTGAAATGGTTAGGTTTACCTGAATCTGAGCGGTAATTTTTTTCTTTGACATTTAACTTTATTATTAATAATATATACTTGACCATGTTATGTTCCATTATTCATTCTGATCTCCTTGGCTTTAGTTCTTCCATTCACAAATAAATAGGCTTCACTGTCCTCCAAAACATACTCCTCAGCCTCTGTTTTCTTCTTTTTGTCTTTGCGTGTCAATTCTTGTAATGTGCTTCCTTTTTCACATGTTATGCCTGATGTCTACATTTATGTTTAAATTTTACTTTCTTTGCTGCTACACATCAGCCTTCCTGCTATATCATAGTCACAGAGTATCATAGTCACATAGCACATAAATAGGCCCGTAGGCCCACTTAGCTAGCATTGAACATCAATCCGACACTAAATTCATTTAAATCTTCCCAGATAGAAACATAGAAACATAGAAAATAGGTGCAGATGGAGGCCATTCGGCCCTTCGAGCCAGCACCGCCATTCATTGCGATCATGGCTGATCGTCCCCAATCAATTACCCGTGCCTGCCTTCTCCCCATATCCCTTGATTCCACTAGCCCCTAGAGCTCTATCTAACTCTCTCTTAAATCCATCCAGTGATTTGACCTCCACTGCCCTCTGTGGCAGGGAATTCCCCAAATTCAGAACTCTCTGGGTGAAAAAGTTTTTTCTCACCTCGTAAATGACCTCCCCTTTATTCTAAGACTGTGGCCCCTGGTTCTAGTCTCGCCCAACAATGGGAACATTTTTCCTGCATCTAGCTTGTCCAGTCCTTTTATAATTTTATATGTTTCTATCAGAAATCCCCTCATCCTTCTAAACTCCAGTGAATACAAGCCTAGTCTTTTCAATCTTTCCTCATATGACAGTCCCGCCATCCCAGGGATCAATCTCGTGAACCTACGCTGCACTGCCTCAATCACAAGGATGTCCTTCCTCAAATTAGGGGACCAAAACTGTACGCAATACTCCAGATGTGGTCTTACCAGAGCCCAATACAACTGCAGAAGAACCTCTCTACTCCTATACTGAAATCCTCTTGTTATGAAGGCCAACCATCCATTAGCTTTCTTCACTGCCTGCTGTACTTTCAGTGACCTGTGTGTACAAGGACACCCAGGTCTCGCTGTACCTCCCCCTTACCTAACCCCATTGAGATAATAATCTGCCCCCTTGTTTTTGCCACCAAAGTGGATAACCTCACATTTATCTATAATACCCTCAACGCCCTGGGTTCTGCCACTTACCAACACACTAGTGGTAATTTACAGAGGCCAATTAACGTATCAACCTGCACATCTTTGGGATGTGAAAGGCAACAGATCCCAGGGATCACATTTAAACTCCACTCAGACAGCTCTGGAGGTCAGGGGGTGACAGGAACTGTGAGACAGTGGCTCCACTAGCTGTGACACTGCACCAACATTTCCTATCCTGGATTCAGCCTGTCCCAGTCCTCCCCTGTCTATAGTTCCAGATATGCCATTCTTTCTCAGGACCCAATCTATACCAAATGAAGGGAAAAAGAGAAAGTGAAAATATAAACATACAGAGCATGTTGAAGGAAAAGATGAGGGCAAAAAGAAAGAACTAAAGACAAAGAAAGAAACATCATGAGTCTGGGAGATATATAAAAGAGAGGGGGTAAAAACACCAGGGAGCATCACAGATAGAGATAAGAATGAGAAGAAACATGTATGATTTAGAGAGGGAATGAGAGGGGGGCATACATTGACAGATATAGAACATTACAAGGAGAGTATATGAGATAAGTTGTATGATTGAGATGGGAAGAGAGATGCAACAAATACATTCCTGCGAGCAATGCCATAATTCTACCATTAAAATTAACAATACAATTTTGCTGAACATCTTACTCGTTGTTTACTAAGTCATTGATTTTGTTAAATTAGGCCAGATTTTTATACCCTTTATTTCCAAGAACCAGACCGTGCTGGACATCATTACGGACCTGTTAGTGGCGAGGTGAGTTTGGGGTTTTTAATTAAGTGTTTGAAATATATTTATTACCTATTTTGACAATGTTTACTTACCTTGCACACATCTTTCTTAGATCTATAATTGTAAACTCGCTTCTTGTACTACAGGATGATTCAATTATTTTTTACTTTGACCCCTCCCCTACTGTTACTGTATCGATTTTGTTTTTGAAATATAGCAATCCTTATAACCATATAACCATATAACAATTACAGCACGGAAACAGGCCATCTCGGCCCTACAAGTCCGTGCCGAACAACTTTTTTCCCTTAGTCCCACCTGCCTGCACTCATACCATAACCCTCCATTCCCTTCTCATCCATATGCCTATCCAATTTATTTTTAAATGATACCAACGAACCTGCCGCCACCACTTCCACTGGAAGCTCATTCCACACCGCTACCACTCTCTGAGTAAAGAAGTTCCCCCTCATGTTACCCCTAAACTTCTGTCCCTTAATTCTGAAGTCATGTCCTCTTGTTTGAATCTTCCCTATTCTCAAAGGGAGAAGCTTGATCACATCAACTCTGTCTATCCCTCTCATCATTTTAAAGACCTCTATCAAGTCCCCCCTTAACCTTCTGCGCTCCAGAGAATAAAGACCTAACTTATTCAACCTATCTCTGTAACTTAGTTGTTGAAACCCAGGCAACATTCTAGTAAATCTCCTCTGTACTCTCTCTATTTTGTTGACATCCTTCCTATAATTGGGCAACCAAAATTGTACACCATACTCCAGATTTGGTCTCACCAATGCCTTGTACAATTTTAACATTACATCCCAGCTTCTATACTCAATGCTCTGATTTATAAAGGCTAGCATACCAAAAGCTTTCTTTACCACCCTATCTATATGAGATTCCACCTTCAAGGAACTATGCACGGTTATTCCCAGATCCCTCTGTTCAACTGTATTCTTCAATTCCCTACCATTTATCATGTACGTCCTATTTTGATTTGTCCTGCCAAGGTGTATACTTATACTACTCCCACCATGGCATTTTCTTTGCCCATGCTTCTTCTCATTAAGTATTACATATGTCATCTTGACCAACATGTCATTCTGCAGCAGACCATTAGTAGTAATCCTGCCTTGATTTCTTGTCAAATCATCTTCTCTGATTTAACAGTTCCCTTGAATATAAAAAGCAGTCCTTTTTTCATATTCCACTGGACACATCAGGTTACCATTTTCTGGGAGGGTGGTTGGATTTACCACCATAATCCCTGAAATATAGAGTCATAGAGCTGTACAGCGCAGACAAGCCCAACTTGTCCATGCCTACCGTGGTGCTGGTCTACACTAATCCCATGTGTCTGCACTTGGGCCTGTAATCATCGACTCCTTTCCAAACCTAATACCTATCCAAATGTTGCATTGATTGCATTGATCTCTGTTGTCTCCTCTGGCAACCTGTTCCACATAACCATCACTCTTAGTGTGAAAAACCTGCCCCTCAGAACTTCTTTACATTTTATACCGCTCACCTTAAACCTGATAACTACCGTTTTAGACACCCTGCGAAAGAAACTCTGACTATCTTTTCTTTCTATGCCCCTCATTATCTTATAAACCTCAATAAGGTTATCCCTCAGCTTCCTGCGTTGCAATGAGAACAAACCCAGCCTATCCAATCTCTCCTTGTAATTCCCAGCAACATCACTTCCACACATTCTGTTGCCTGCACGTAATTTCTGTCGCACAGTGACCAGAAGGCTCTACACTATCTCAAGTGTTAACATCCTAACCAATGTTTTGTGTGACTGCAGCATGATATCCCAACTCTTATAATCATAGTCTCCTACCTTAAAAAAACATTATTAATGCCTTTTATATTTATAGCACAGCAATTTGTCTGCTAACTTAGCAATTATAATTTAGTGTGCTTGTTTTATTTATTTATTTATTTTATTATTTATTTTGAATAGAATAAAAGAATAAAAAGCAAGTGTGAAACAGCATACAAAAAACAAAACAAGAATATTTATAAAGTGTCATAAACAATATCTATAATTAAATGAAATCATATGTGTCCGAATACCTCAGATATCTTGTATTAATTGTCCCTTAGACAATTCGCTGAGAAACCAGCTGAAATGTGTAATACTTCACTATCATGCTATGAGTAGTTTTGCAACAGAGTTTTCACACTTGGTGATGTTAAACTGTGGTTATTTTCTGGTTTTGTAACAGAAGTGAGACAATCTCACTAAAAAATATATCACTTTTAGAGCAGCTAATTTTTAGTACTGTTTGGAAGAATTCAAGATATTATGTCTTGAATATTTAATTAAATCATTCTCTCTGAGTAATTTTGCCATTTTAAATTGAAAGTGACTGTTGCTCATTTTGCAGGTGGTTAAAGCTTTGCAGAGAGTTGATCAGGCCATAGGAATGTTGATGAATGGGCTCAAACAGAGGAATTTACATAACTGCGTTAACCTCATCATCTTAGCTGATCATGGTATGAGCATTGTTGTGTCAATTTTCATCAAAGCAAAATATATTGTTGGGAAAATGAGTAGCCAACAATCAACTTATTGAAAGGATATTATTGAAATGTTTTTTAAGAGATTAACATAGTGGAGATACCAAAACCTATTTACATCACAATGCACAGAACAAATTATTATTCTTAATTTAGTTTAGAGATACGGCGTGGAAACAGGCCCTTCGGCCCACTGAATCCATGTCGACCCGTACACTAGCTCTATCCTACACTAGGGACAATTTACAATTATACCAAGCCAATTAGTCTACAAACCTGTACATCTTTGGAGTGTGGGAGGAAACTTGAAATCCCAGAGAGAACTGGGTGACAGTGTGAACTGTGAGGAGGATGCTATGAAAATGCAGGGTGGCTTGGACAGTTTGGGTGAGTGGGCAGATGCATGGCAGATGCAGTTTAATGTGGATAAATGTGAGGTTATGTGGATAAATGTGAGGGCCCTAGTGAGACCACACCTGGAGTATTGTGTATAGTTTGGGTCCCCTAATTTGAGGATGGACATTCTTGCTATTGAAGGAGTGCCCCTAATTTGAGGATGGACATTCTTGCTCTCTGTGTGAACAGTTATCCAAGTGACTTAAATATAATAACATTAAAATTCACTTGAAGAGATTTGCACCAGAGCTAGAAAGGTGTAATATTGTGGTCCTCTACCAAATTAAATCAAGGTAATTCAATGTTAAGAGAATGAATCAGCTGGCTGATATACTGGCACCCACACAGCGATAGAAAAACTGCAGTCTGCTGACCTAAACAGACATCTGCTGAGCAAGGCTTCACTGCACAGTAAAAATTGTAAGAGTTATATCATTAATTGTTATGTATGATATTTATGAACCAAAGTGGACACAAAGGGAATAATAAAATTGAAGGACATGTTGAAGTTTAATTTCCGCACTCGATACAGATGTTACTGTTATCCAGTAATGTTATCCAGAACCAGGGGTCACAGTTTAAGAATAATGGGTAGTCCATTTAGGACTGAGACAAGGAAATACATCTTCACCCAGAGAGTTGTGAATCTGTGGAATTCTCTGCCACAGAAGGCAATGGAGGCCAATTCACTGGATGTTTTCAAGAGAGAGTTAGATATAGCTCTGTGAGCTAACGGAATCAAGCGATATGCGGAAAAAACAGGAATGGGATACTGATTTTGCACTATCAGCTATGATCATATTGAATGGCTCAAAGGGCCAAATGGCTTACTCCTGCATCTATTTTCTATGTCTATGTTTTACTTTTGGAAAAATTAACCCTTTCAATTGGAAGCATTAAACTTTAAAGATCTAGATTTTATTTCAATGAGATATTACAATGTTTCCTGTGATATTTTAAAAAATATTTCAGGAATGGAAAAAACTTCCTGTGACCGAGTTGAGTATATGACCAACTACTTTGACAGTGTGAAGGATATATTTGTTTATAGAGGCTCGGCTGCTCGCATCCGAGCCAAAAATGTTCCTGAGGACTATTTGTCATGTAAGTACTTATTCCCAAATTAAAACCAGGATTGGTTAAAGTAGCACAATTTTATGTACAACATAATCAATAGTAACAACATAAGATAACATAAGTAAGCCATTCAGTCCCTACTGTTCACTCTACCACTCAAAAAGATAATGGGCGATATTTTATCACCGCACCACCATCCTGTCTTATATCCATTGATCCCTTAAAATAGCAACATTGTTATTAATCTCTGCCTCAAATGTATACAGTCACTGAGCTGCCACAGCAACTTTGAGTAGAGAATTCCAATAATTCACCCACCTCTGGGTGAAGACATTTCTTCCCTGCTGTGTCTTGAATAGCTGGCTTCATATTTTGAAACTGGTTCTGGAAACACCAGCCATGGGAAACTTTATTCCAGCATTTACCTTGTGAAAGCCAGTAATAGATTTGTGTGCTTCTTCCTAATTATTTTAAGCCCCTGTCTACGTAATCTTCCTTCAAAGGGCAGAACCCCCTCACAGGAATCATGCTGGCAAATCTGTGCACATACCCTCTAGTGCAAGAATATCTTTCCTTAGATAGGGACACCAGACATGTGCACTATATACGCTTATGAGGCTCACCCTGGCCTCCATATAATTGGAGCAAAGTATTCACTCTGAGATACTGCCTGTCTCGCTGCGTTACTCCAGCACCTTGTGTCTATCTTTGGCTGGCTCAACCAGCATCTGTAGTTCTTTGTTTCTACGTTTTCACCCATTTGATCATATTTGGTCCAAATCCCTCTGAACCTTTCCTTTCCATGTACTTTTCAACAGTTTTTTAAATGCTATTACAGTACCTGCCTTAACCACCTCCTCTGGCAGCTTTTTCCATATACCCTATACCCTCCACCCTATGTGAAAAAGTTGCCCCTCAGGTTTGTATTAAATCTTTCCCCTTTCACCTATACTTATGTGCTCTGGTTCTTGATTCTCCTAACTTAGGGATAATAATTCACCCCATCTATTCCCATCATAATTTTATACACGTCTATAAAATCATCCCCCAGTCTTCTACACTCCACAAAATAAAGTCCTAGCCTGCCCAACCACTCCATTTAGCTCAGACCCTCAGGTCCTGGCAACTTCCTTGGAAATAATTTCCGTGCTCTTTCCAGCTCAATGACATCCTTGAGCTCAATGAAAACCGAACACTATACTCCAAATGTGGCCCCACTATCGTCTTAAATTGTAACTGTAATTTCTCCAACACTATTTTGTCCAGCTCTATATTCGTGCTGGACCTGTTCTCCAATATTTCTGAGAGGATTTCTGTACCTTTCATGATGGTAGACAGTAAAATATTTGTTTACTTTCTCTGCCATTTTGTTGTTCCCCATATTTTTCTCTCCTACCTCAGTCCATAAGTGAACCACGTTGACTTGTGCTATACTTTTCCCTTTATCCAAATCTATCAAACCTTTACAGTCTTCGGAATGATGTAAGTGAATGCTTTTGTATAACAGTTCAAAATACTGAGGGGAAAAAAGCATTTTAAATTATCAAATGCATTAATTTTGTTACTAGTTAATGGTTAATTGTGGGTTTATTTGCTAACTTATTTCCGACACCTTTGTTCTGGTTTAAATGTAATAAGCCCAAAGTTTTGCAGGAGATTTTTTAGTCTTCTCCCAGAACTTTGTCTCGCTTATGATGTTAGTTGAGGGTCACAAACTACAATGGAACTGCACACCGAGCATGTAATTTTACCCTCATTAGGCCTGGGGCAAGAGGGAATCAAAGTAGATCTAAATTACAACTCCTATAGATTTCTATGAATTTTTTACAATGATTTGTTTTTTTTCCAGTTGATCCAGAAGGAGTTGTTAAGAACATTTCTGTAAGTAATTAAAAATAATATCCATTTGCTGTAAAGATTCGACTGGATTTTGCAGCGAATTGCCAATGAGTTCAGGATTACTTGCAAGAATTGGAAAGTTTGCACTTGCTGGCTGTGGTTCACTTGCTATTTCCCAACTACATTGTGGACTGAACAGTCATGGATGCAAGAGTCGAGTGCAATGTTGCAACCATTGCCCTGTACTTACCTCAGGAATCCACATGAAGAACTTCTGCTATATATTCAATATGTGTAAGAAGGAGCTGCAGATGCTGGTGTAAATCAGGGTGAAAAGTTATAAACCAAAGATAGACACAAAAAGCTGGAGTAACTCAGCAGGACAGGCAACATCTCTGGAGAGAAGAAATGGGTGAGAAGGATCTCGAACCGAAATGCCACCCATTCCTTCTCTCCAGAGATCCTGCCCATCCCGCTGAGTTACTCCAGCTTTTTATGTCTATCTTATGATATATTTAACATGATTCCTAGAATTCTCTTCCACTGATGTCAATGGAAGTGAATTATAAGGGAATACAGTGGCTTGCAAAAGTATTCATACCCCTTAAACCTTTCCACATTTTGTCACGTTACAACCACAAATGTAAATGTATTTTATTGGGATTTTATGTGATAGACCAACACAAAGTGGCGCATAATTGTGAAGTGGAAGGAAAATGATACATGGTTTTCAAATTTTTTTACAAATAAAAAACTGAAAAATGTGGCGTGCAAAAGTTTTCAGCCCCCTTTACTCTGATACCCCTAAATAAAATCCAGTGCAACCAATTGCCTTCAGAAGTCACCTAATTAGTAAATAGTCCACTTGTGTGTAATCTAATCTCAGTATAAATACAGCTGTTCTGTGAAGGCCTCAGAGGTTTGTTAGAGAACATTAGTGAACAAACAGCATCATGAAGCCCAAGGAACACACCAGACAGGTCAGGGATAAAGTTGTGGAGAAGTTTAAAGCAGGGTTAGGTTATAAAAAAAATCCCAAGCTTTGAACATCTCACGGAGCACTGTTCAATCCATCATCCGAAAATGGAAAGAGTATGGCACAACTGCAAACCTACCAAGACATGGCCGTCCACCTAAACTGACAGGCCGGGCAAGGAGAGCATTGGTCAGAGAAGCAGCCAAGAGGCCCATGGTAACTCTGGAGGAGCTGCAGAAATCCACAACTCAGGTGGGAGAATCTGTCCACAGGACAACTATTAGTCGGGCCATAAATCGGGCCTTTATGGAAGAGTGGCAAGAAGTAGGCCATTGTTGAAAAAAAGCCATAAGAAGTCCTGTTTGCAGTTTACCACAAGCCATGTGGGGGACACAGCAAACATGTGGAGGAAGGTGCTCTGGTCAGATGAGACCAAAATTGAAGTTTTTGGCCTAAATGCAAAACGCTATGTGTGGCGGAAAACTAAGACTGCACATCACCCTGAACACACCATCCCCACTGTGAAACATGGTGGTGGCAGCATCATGCTGTGGGGATGCTTTTCTTCAGCAGGGACAGGGAAGCTGTCAGAGTTGATGGGAAGATGGATGGAGCCAAATACAGGGCAATTCTGGAAGAAAACCTGTTAGAGTCTGCAAAAGACTTGAGACTGAGGCGGAGGTTCACCTTCCAGCAGGACAACGACCCTAAACATACAGCCAGAGCTACAATGGAATGGTTTAGATCAAAGCATATTCATGTGTTAGAATGGCCCAGTCAAAGTCCAGACCTAAATCCAATTGAGAATCTCTGGCAAGACTTGAAAATTGCTGTTCATAGACACTCTCCATCCAATTTGACTGAGCTTGAGCTATTTTGCAAAGAAGAATGGGCAAAAATTTCAGTCTCTAGATGTGCAAAGCTGGTAGAGACATATCCCAAAAGACTTGCAGCTGTAATTGCAGCGAAAGGTGGTTCTACAAAGTATTGTCTCAGGGGGCTGAATACTTTTGCATGCCACACTTTTCAGTTTTTTATTTGTTAAAAAAATTTAAAAACCATGTATCATTTTCCTTCCACTTCACAATTATGCACCACTTTGTGTTGGTCTATCACATAAAATCCCAATAAAATACATTTACGTTTGTGGTTGTAACGTGACAAAATGTGGAAAAGTTCAAGGGGTATGAAAACATTTGCAAGCCACTGTAACAGTTTTAGCTTTTTTTTTTTAATGTTTTGCAATGTTCTTTATAATCTTAAGTATTTTTTAACAATCTGATTTATCTTTGTAGTTTGAAATGTTTTTGGATATGAGAAAATCTAGAAAATATTTTAAATAATTTATGTTTAGACAGCTGTTCAAGTTTGGGTGTGGGGTTTTACAACTCAGTCAGCTGTAAAAAGTTATTTCTGTATTTACACGTGCAGTGCATATTTAAGATTGGCGAGTTCATTCCATCGCTTCCTCCTGTTTACTATTCTTGATAGCACTCTCCTGGCATCTTTTCACCCAGTCAGCATCGGCCAATTTGTCAAATATCCCACACACTACTGCAAGTGTTCACATTCCCAATAATGATCATTATTTTGTTTCCTCTCCACAGATGCTACATTCCCTGAATGTTTACAACAATTGCAGTGTTCTATATCTCATATTGCCTTTCATCCCTTTCTCTCATCTTCTTCTGCTTGCTTCTTCTCCAGGCCGATCATTTGCGATCAACAAACATTCACTGCCCTCACTTGGCCTAATTGACGCTCATTCTTCTTGTTCTTTCTACCACTCTCATCTCTGCAACATAAAATATGCTGGTTTCCTAACTCTGCCGTTCATAGTCATACAGCATGGAAACAGGCCCTTCTGCCCAATTTGCCCATGCTGACCAAGATGCCCCATCTACACTATTCTCACCTGACCCTGCATCTGGCCCATATCCCTCTAAACCTTTCCTATCCACAGGTTCCTGGATCATTGAAATATTAATACATCTGCTCTCTGCAAAGCAGCTTAACCTGCTGAGTATTCCAGCATTCTCTGTTTTTATTTTAGAATTCATATTTTCAGTATTGGTAAGTATGTTAAGTATTTTCAGTATGGTAAGCATATTAGTAAGGTGGAACTAAAACACCTTAACTAAAACACATATGTAATCTATTATTTTTTCAGCAAATATCCCAATAAAGCAGCTTAAAAATTATAATTTAAAAATAATCTTTCACGCAGCAAACATTCTGCTCCCTTTTGAACCATTGGTCTTTCATAGTATAGAAAGATTTGGGTTTCATTACTGGAGCATAAAATTATAAAGTTATCACCTGTTTATTTCTAATACTTGTTTTATTACTCCTTAGTGCAAGAATCCAAACCAGCATTTTATACCATATGTGGCCTATGACCTGCCAAAGCGTTTCCACTATGCCAACAACGGTAGGATAGACAAGGAGGTCCTTCTGTACTTGGACAAACAATGGCTGGCTGGGCGGTATGTCATTTTATTCAGCTATGGTGCCTAATTTATAATCACCACGTTTCCTATAATAGATTATACTGAGATACCTAAACATTTCTGATATACATGACTTCTTACTGATATCCACTGTAGTTATCTTTAATGGAAACAAAAAAATATGCAATTATCTCCTGCTCTTTCCAGATTTTACCCATGTAGATATTGTTCTACAATATGTAGTATTTGTTCTATTACATCCCAGACACTGTGAAATAATATTTCATTGGGAATGCCATTCCACCTCTTCCTTTCCAGTCTCCCTCTCTGCCTTCCTAAATATGATTTTTTTTCCAACCTTATTTTTGCTCTACTTTCTAAATTTAGGCCATAAGCTGCCACAGCCAGACATAAAAACAGTTTTTTATCCACGAGTAGTTGCTGTGATGGCATTTCAGTCTCAGTCACAGAGGCCAACGTCAGGAAATCCTTCAGAGGGGTGAACCCCCGAAAAGCACCTGGACCTGATGGTATACCCGGTCGTGTTCTAAAAACCTGTGCGGACCAACTGGCTGGAGTTTTTATGGACATTTTCAACCTCTCACTTCTGAGGACTGAGGTTCCCACCTGCTTTAAAAGGGCATCAATTATACCCAAGAAGAGTAAGGTGACGTGCCTCAATGACTATTGACCAGTGGCACTAACGCCGGTGGTGATGAAGTGCTTTGAGAGGTTGATCATGGAGCAAATCAACACCTACCTCAACATAAACCTGGACCCACTGCAGTTCGCTTACCGCCACAACAGATTAACGGTGGATGCGATCTCGCTGGCCCTCCACTTCGCTCTGGACCACTTGGACAACAAAAACTCATGTGTCAGGCTGTTATTCATCGATTACAGCTTGGCAATTAACACAATCATCCCCTCCAAGCTGGTTACCAAACTCGCAGAACTGGGTCTCTGCGCATCCCTCTGCAATTGGATCCTCGACTTCCTCATTCACAGACCACAGTCTGTTCGTATTGGTGGAAATGTGTCAGCCTCGATAACAATCAGCACGGGAGCACCTCAAGGCTGCGTGCTCAGCCCCCTGCTGTACTCACTCTATACCCATGACTGCATAGCCAATCACAGTGCGAACTCCATCATCAAGTTCGCTGACGACACCACTGTTGTGGGGCGTATCACTGATGGGGATGAGTCAGAGTATAGAAGAGAGATTGAGCAACTGTCCATATGGTGCCAGCGCAATAACCTGGCCCTCAACACCAGCAAAACCAAGGAACTGATTGTGGACTTTGGAAGGAGTAGGAGGGGGACCCACAGCCCCATTTATATCAACGGGTCGATGGTTGAAAGAGCTTCAAATTCCTGGGCGTGCACATCTCTGAAGATCTTTCCTGGTCCGAGAACACTAATGCAATTATCAAGAAAGCTCATCAGCGCCTCTACTTCCTGAGAAGATTACGGAGAGTCGGTTTGTCAAGGAAGACTCTCTCTAACTTCTACAGGTGCACAGTAGAGAGCATGCTGACCGGTTGCATCGTGGCTTGGTTCGGCAATTTGAGCGCCCTGGAGAGGAAAAGACTACAAAAAGTAGTAAACACTGCCCAGTCCATCATCGGCTCTGACCTTCCTTCCATCGAGGGGATTTATCGCAGTCGCTGCCTCAAAAAGGCTGGCAGTATCATCAAAGACCAACACCATCCTGGCCACACACTCATCTCCCTGCTACCTTCAGGTAGAAGGTACAGGAGCCTGAAGACTGCAACAACCAGGTTCAGGAATAGCTACTTCCCCACAGCCATCAGGCTGTTAAACCTGGCTCGGACAAAACTCTGATTATTAATAACCCATTTTCTGTTATTTGCACTTTATCAGTTTATTTATTCATGTGTGTATATATTTATATCATGGTATATGGACACACTTATCTGTTTTGTAGTAAATGCCTACTATGTTCTGTGTGCTGAAGCAAAGCAAGAATTTCATTGTCCTGTTCAGGGACACATGACAATAAACTCACTTGAACTTGAACTACTCAACAGCCAAAAATCTGTAGCCTCCCTTTGATCTGGTATTTTGTTGGTTCACATGCTTGATCAATGGTGTTTCATCATAAATGTTTTATTATTATTAATGTTTAGTGTTTTCTCAGTCATTCGTAACTGTCACTGTATGTCATGTTGTTACTTGTGGGCGGAGCACCAAGGCAAATTCCTTGTATGTGAATACTTGACCAATAAAATTATCTACTTACTTACTTACTTACTTACTTAATGGTAGCTTCAATATCATTTCTCTCTACAGTTATGCCTTTTTCTTATTAGTTTTGATTAGAATGCATTTGATATTCATTTGCTCTACTCCAACTTCCTGGAACACTGAGATACCTAGTTCTCTAGTATTCTCATTCATTTAAAACAAAAATCTTTTTTAACTAAGTTTTCTATTTTTAATAACCTGCTTATTTCTCAGCATTTACCTCAGATAATCCTGTTGCTTCTATTTTAATAAGCTTATCAGAGTCACACAGAGAGTTTTACAGTAGAATTATGGGCCCTTTGTGGGGGGTGGGGGAAGGGGGGTTGTGGGGAAGGGGGGTTGTGGGGAAGGGGGGTTGTGGGGAAGGGGGGTTGTGGGGAAGGGGGGGTGTGTGGAGAAGGGAGGGGGTGTGGGGGTGGTGGGGAGGGGGAAGGGGGTGTGTGGAGAAGGGAGGGGGTGTGGGGGTGGTGGGGAGGGGGAAGGGGGTGTGTGGAGAAGGGAAGGGGTGTGGGGTGGTGGGGGAGGGGGTGTGGGGGTGGTGGGGAGGGGGAAGGGGGTGTGTGGGAAGGGGGGTTGTGGGGAAGGGGGGTTGTGGGGAAGGGGGGTTGTGGGGAAGGGGAGTTGTGGGGAAGGGAGGGGGTGTGGGGGTGGTGGGGAGTTGTGGGGAAGGGGAGTTGTGGGGAAGGGAGGGGGTGTGGGGGTGGTGGGGAGTTGTGGGGAAGGGGAGTTGTGGGGAAGGGGGGTGTGTGGAGAAGGGAGGGGGTGTGGGGGTGGTGGGGAGGGGGAAGGGGGTGTGTGGGAAGGTGGGTGCGTTTGCAGCAGACACAGCTCGCACTCTGCTCACCCTGCACCTTCAGCTTTCGGCCTCACGCAGCTGCTCCTGGTCCCAGACCGACTTCACTCAGAGGCTTCCGGTTCAACTTAACCATTCCCAGCTCACGCTGCTCTCTGCCCGCACGCTGCTCACGGACTCAGCCCCGTCTCCGGGGTTTTATTCTCCGCGGGTGCCGGAAGGGGCGTTACCTTCATGGTGACTGACAGGCGAGAAGACCAATCTGCTGATCTCACGATTTTTTAAACCTTCATAACTTTTCTAATATTTCATGGATCGGAACAAAACTTGGAGCAGAGGAGAACGGTGAGTAAGGTGGCAAAACATCCCAACAATATAGGTTTACAAATTTTGCGCAAATTTAAAAAAAGCACAAACCGTATGTGGTCAAGATGAGAGTTTTAGTAATAGTATAGATAGATATCTCAGCAGTGGGGATATGTTTCCTAATGTCTGGATCTATCATAATCGGCGATATGTTAATCACATTCCCACCTCAGTCTCCTCTACTCCAAAGAAAACAAACCCAGCCTATCCAGCCTTCGGACGATAGCTAAAATAAAACAATTCCTCCAGTTTGATGACCTCGAAAAGATCATCCACACATTTATCTCCTCCCGCCTAGATTACTGCAACTCCCTCTACATCAGCCAATCTTCCCTGTCCCGCCTGCAACTAGTCCAAAATGCCGCAGCGAGACTCCTGACGGGCACCCGAAAAAGGGCCACATCACCCCGATCCTGGCCTCTCTCCACTGGCTCCCTGTGCGGTTCCGAATAAATTTCAAGGTCCTCCTTTATGACTACAAAGCCCTTAATGGGCTTGCCCTCACCTACATCAATAGTCTGCTTACCCACCGCACCACCTCCTGGTCCCTCAGATCGGCCGACTTGGGGTTACTGAACATCCCGCGGTCTAGGCATAAGCTCAGGGGCGACCGCGCCTTTGCGGTTGCAGCTTCTAGACTGTGGAACAGCATCCCTCTTCCCATCAGAACTGCCCCCTCCATCGACTCCTTTAAGTCGAGATTTAAAACTCATCTTTACTCTCAAGCCTTTCTTGACATCCTCTGAGTGAGGGCTAAATGTATGTATTTATGTATGTACTTAATCTATGAACCACTGTTGTATAACATTAGTACCTCCACCAATGTAAAGCACTTTGGCCAACGAGAGTTGTTTTTTAAATGTGCTATAGAAATAATTAGTGACTTGACTTGACTTGACAGTCTCTCTTCATAACTGAAATACTTAATACCAGACAACTTCATAGTGAATCTTTGCAATCACATATTTCTAATAGTGCTGCACATAATAGTCCACCTGTGGCCTTGCTAATGTTTTATATTAATACATCAATCCGATTCTCACCATGTGGGCATAAACATAGGCACTTCTCATCCCGCACTAGATTTTCAACTTATTTTCCCTGCAAAGACATTGCATTAGCAAGATGCATTCTTTATGATAGCTCTTATGTTAGTTATCACTTCAGTGCCCCAGTGACGTGATCCTTATTTCATGCACCAAACATGAATCACTTGTTAATCTTTCTTACTTGGCTCTCCTTAACCTGTTAAAGTCCAGCAGACAGAAATTTTAACTGGAAATCAATACCGTAAAGTTTCATTTTTCAATGTAATGCCTAACTCTGCAATTCATTTTTCAATACCTCTAACATATTCATGCATTGCATCTAAACTAGACCACAACCTCTGCTCCTTTTTCATCCAAGTTCAGAGAAGCAGCATATCCTTTGAAATTGATTGATACTTTATTGTCACGTGTACTTGGTACAGTGAGAATCTTTGTTTGCATACTGTGCAAGGATGCAAGAGTCCTTGCACAGATGTAAAGGCTGCTGACAAAGTTACAAAAGGATTCAATATAGTCCCTCTTCCTTCTTCCCCAACTGCCCCCCCCCCCCCAGTCCCTCTTTGTTCTCGGTTCTCCCTCCTCCCCCACACCGGGTCCCTCTTTGTTCTCAGTGGTACCCCATGTCGGGTTCCTCTTTGTATAATAATAATAATAATAATAATAATAATAATAATAATAATAACTTTATTTATAAAGCACTTTAAACAACTGCAGTTGCCACAAAGTGCTGTACATGAGAACTCATGAACAAAAAGCTATTACAAACAATTAAAAACCATTAAAAACCGTAAAACGAAGGACTATAAAAAACACACTAAAAATTAAAAGACATTAAAAGCACTA
The DNA here is from genome assembly GCF_010909765.2 of Amblyraja radiata. NCBI lineage: Eukaryota > Metazoa > Chordata > Chondrichthyes > Rajiformes > Rajidae > Amblyraja > Amblyraja radiata. The sequence goes on from NC_045960.1 coordinate 56,512,683, forward strand.
AAAACAGGAGCAATGCCTCAGCCAGTGTCGAAAGCCAAAGAATAAACATGTGTTTTTAGGGAGGATTTGAAGATGGGCAGTGAGGGGGCCTGTCTGATGTGCAGCGGCAAGGTGTTCCAGAGTGCCGGAGCAGCAACAGAAAAGGCTCTATCCCCTCTGAGCTTCCGCTTAGACCTTGGTACCTCAAGGAGCAGCTGATCAGCTGACCTGAGGCACCGGGCAGGAGCATATAGGTGGAGCAGCTCAGAGAGGTAAGGCGGGGCGAGCCCATTCAACGATTTAAAAACAAATAAAATAATTTTGAAATGAACTCGAAAGTGCACTGGGAGCCAGTGAAGGGAGGCCAAAATTGGTGTAATGTGCTCCCTCTTTCGAGTTCCGGTCAAAAGGCGAGCGGCAGCATTTTGAACAAGCTGGAGATGAGCCAATGAAGCTCGTGCGACTCCAGAGTAGAGAGCGTTACAGTAATCCAGCCTAGATGTAATAAAGGCATGGATTACTGTTTCAAAATGCTGCCGCTCGAGAATGGGCTTCACCTTTGCCAGCTTCCTTAGGTGAAAGAAGCTGGACTTAACCACCGCGCCTATTTGTTTATCTACTTTAAAATCACCGTCCATCCTAAAACCCAGGTTCAAAACGGTTGGCTTTACAGACAATGCCAGTGGACCCAAGTCAACAAAGGGAGGTTCATGGCAGCCATTGGGGCCAAACAAAATCACCTCTGTCTTCTCTTCATTAAGTCCCAGAAAGTTTAAGGCCATCCAGGACTTAATGTCCTCAAGACAAGACAGAAGTGATTTTAGAGAATAGTCGTCTTCTTTCCTGAGTGGCATATATAACTGGCTATCATCTGCATAAAAGTGAAAGGAGATGCCATGCCTTCTTAAAATTGAGCCCAGAGGAAGTAGGTATAAAGAGAAGAGCAGGGGCCCTAAAATTGAGCCCTGTGGAACCCCATATACCAAGGGAGTGGAGGAGGATTCAAAGCCAGCAAGGCTTACACGCATGGTTCTGTCTGCCAGATAGGACCTGAACCATCCCAGGGCACTGCCACAAATGCCCACTTGGTGCTGTAATCGGGAAATTAAAATTCCATGGTCCATTGTATCGAAGGCGGCAGATAGGTCCAGCAAGACAAGAACCACATAATTACCAGAGTCGTTTGCCAGGAGGATGTCGTTGAAGACCCTTAGCAGAGCCGACTCTGTGCTATGCATAGCCTTGAATCCAGACTGGAAAACCTCCCGAATATTGTGCTCATCCAGGAAGAGTTTCAGCTGAGCATAAACTACCTTCTCCATGATCTTAGTGATAAAAGGCAACTTGGAGATCGGCCTAAAATTGGCCAGATCAGTTTGATCCAGGCCTGGTTTCTTAAGTAGTGGTTGCACTACAGCATGTTTAAAATTTATGGGGACAACCCCAGAACACAAGCTACTGTTTATGATGGCGAGAACCGACTGCCCTATACTCGGGAAAACCTCTTTAAAAAGAAGAGGAGGGACAGCATCACAGGGGGAACCCGACGGCTTAATATGCCTAACCACATCCTCTAGACCCGACAATGTCAGAGGCACAAACTTATCAAATGCCACCAGGCATGGGGCCGGAACAGAGGGGTCAGAGGCAGGAGCTGAGATGAGAGCCCTTATAGAAACAACCTTATTGATAAAGAAGTGCAGGAAGTCATTGCACAATTCGGACGATGCTTCCAAGCAAACAGGCTGTGGGGCATTTAAAACAGAATCAATAGTTTTGAATAATACACGTGGGTCGTGACGCTTAGACACTATTATATTAGACAGGTAATATCTTTTTGCCTCTTTAACAGTATTTTGGTAGTTTCGCCAGCTGTCCTTTAGGATTTGCGATGAAACCTGCAGCAATAATGTTTCAGGTCAATGATTATTTCCAGTAATATCTGTCCATCGGACCATCAATTTGCCCAGAGCATAACATCAGTTTTATTGGTAGCTCCTGAAAAATTAAACTTCCTGACAGAATTTCTGCTGGATTGCTTCATAATTTCAGTGTGAGTTGGTGGGATGTCTCTGATTCTGGTATGGATATGCCAACTTTCAACCTACATTAAAGGTGCAGCCTAGGTGCACACAATGAAAGGCCAGTGATGTGGAGGAAGGGACCTAAGATTCCCCAATCCATGTGAAACATGTATCTCACAGAATTTTTGCCTCCATTCAAATTGGGCATCTACAGCTATAACCTGCATTCTCCAGCAAGTGTGATACGTAAGGATACCTGTATTTTTTCTTTTACATTGTCTTACTGTTTTATCATTTCCATTCTTTGCAATTGATATCCTGATTTAACCTTTTTTTTCAGAGATAAGGATACATTCAGGTTCTGCAATGGTGGAACTCATGGCTATGATAATGAATATAAAAGCATGCATGTAAGTAACTAAATATATTTAACTGTGTTATATCTAAGGAGTTGACATTTGGGCAGTACTATGTGTAGTTGAAATTCTTTCTTTATCGAATTGCTCTGAACTTAGTATTCATCACTATTCAACATCAATTTTGACACCAATTGACATATTTAGTCTGCTTTCCAGTTTCTGCATTCTGGTACAGAATGTCATCTACCATAACCAAATGTTAGAAAATGGCTTAGCTCATCTTGAAAATTATAACAGCACAATGATTTTCCATTAGCTTTCAAATTGCCATGACAAATCACAAAAATAGATAATGTGACAAGGAAGATACTGTTTCCTTGGTGCTATGACTCAGTACATGCTTTGGACTGGATCGTGGAATGCATCTGGAAGTTATCAGTTGCCATTAGTGTGGTATATGTGAAAACAACAGAGAGGTAATTTTATGAACCAGTTTTCCAATGGGGTCATTTACAGTAATTGGTGTGCATTATGACTGTAAACTGGTATTGCTATAATACCAGGTATATGATAGCAATGAGATTGTAATGGAACAATAAGTAACATACTTGCAAAGTTCCAATCAGATATTTTTAATCAGTGAAATTTTACACCAGTAGCATTGACTTCTAAAATCATCCTCCCGGTGGAAAATTGACTTTTTTAACTTAAGTAGTAAATAGTAAAATATAATATAATATTTTACTAGGGCTAGTGGAGTCAAGGGATGTGGGGAGAAGGCAGGCACGGGGTTATTGATAGGGGACGATCAGCCATGATCACAATGAATGGTGGTGCTGGATCGATGGGCCGCATGGCCTCCTCCTGCACCTATTTTCTATGTTTCTATGTTTCTATAATTCAATTGCCAACAGAGTTTTCTTGCAAAATGTAAAAGAAAATAGATGTAAATTTGCAAGGTTGAAAATGATAACGCTGATGAAGTTTCTCATTATAATTGTAATTAAAGACGTAAGCCCTGTTTCTTGGAGAATGTTTATTTTGAAAGAATTAAGGCATATAATTTAATTTAAATTGTCGATTTGAACACTTTTTAAACTAAATTGTCCAAACTGTATTTGCAATTTTGTGTTAACTGCCTTTTGCCTTGATGGACAATTCCAGACTATCTTCATAGCTAATGGACCTGGCTTCAAATTCAAGACAGAGGTCAATTCATTCGACAATATTGAACTCTACAATATGATGTGTGGTAGGTGGTTTTAATATTGGAATAAAGTCTACAATTCAAAGGAATTATAATGCTGGAACTTCCCTGGCTCATGAAGGTCTTTTCTTGCCAACAATATTCTCCATAGTGAAGATATAACAGGGCACATTAAGTTTATTCTTGGACGAAAATTACTGGCAGTTAATTCTTGCAACTTGCAGTGTTGCAATTTTAGTGCAACCTCTTGACTGCTTCCATCCTGAAATGGTATCACTCTTCTTCCTGCCTGTTGACCACATGCAATCAACAAAGCAGAGAAGTAGTCATAATACAAACTGTTAGACTTAGCTCAAACTGAGGCCACATATTTGGAGGTCGGGTAAATGGCGCGCAAATGACGGCCAAGTGGAACAGGCCCTTTACTTGCCATACCAGTGCTACAATTCCAGCACCTGTACTCTCTTGTATCTCCATCCCTTTGTATCGAGTTGAAGGTAAAGATGAAAGCATAAAGTTGAAGGTACAGTCGAAAGTAACAAAATGAAGTGCATCCGACCTTCTTTTCAGAACACTTTGCTGATGCTGAGTCAGCGACAGGATGGGAGTCCAGATATTTTGGAATCCAATTTTCAGTTTGCCTCAGGCCTGTGCAATCATGGAAGTTGGACACAAGTCAAAGCCTGAGCAACAGAAACCTTCGGCCCTCTAGGGAACTACATGCTAATGTACAATCCAGTTATTTTGTTTATGAGTCATGTATCTTTTTTGTTGTTTTACTTAGTCATTAAACTATTCCTTCAGATGTGCATTAAAACATCCAAACATCTCAGTGTGAAAGTGTTTGTGCCACACTTAAAATTACCTTACTCTGTATCCAAAGTCCATTTTTACTGGTACCTACTCCGAGACTATCAGAAATTCAAGGTCAATTTCTGAGGTGCAGAAATCTGACATGATTACTTTGTGGTGTTTCTGTTAGATCTATTGGATATCACACCTGCACCTAATAATGGAACTCATGGCAGCTTAAATCATCTGCTGAAGAAACCGCGCAAGAATCCTACTCATCCTCCCGAGGCATCTAGTTTATCGCCCTGTCGCTTCGCCACACTGAATCCAACTGACAATCTAGGATGTTCATGTGAAATTCAAGTAAGTAGAGGACTGACATTTAATGAATTGTTGTAAACTTAGGATGGACTCAAAATGCTGGAGTAACTCAGCTGGTCAGCAGCATCTCTGGAGAAAAGGAATGGGTGACGTTTCAGGTCGAAACCCTTCTTCAGACTGAGAGTCAGTGGGGAGGGAAACTAGAGGTTTGAAACAGTTCAGAACACGGTGGCGCAGCAGTAGAGTTGCTGCCTCCCGGCGACACAAGTTCGATCCCGACTACGGGTGCTGTCTGTACGGAGTTTGTACATTCTCCCCGTGACCGCGTGGGTTTTCACCGAGATTTTCGTTTTGCTCCCACAGTCCAAAGACATACAGGCTTGTAGGTTAATTGGCTTGGTGTATGTGTAAATTGTCCCCAGTGTGTGTAGCAGGCATGTGCCGTGAGTAATTACTCAGGGTAGGCAGTCAGTCGTCTTAAAAAAAATCTTAAACCGCGCATGCGCAGATTGTTCTCCTCTCCGTAAAAATAATGAATAAAAATAAAGACAGTAACAAGTCAATTTGCCCAAGGGTTCCAAATCTCCTTCATTCACAATTTTACTGAATGTGTGGGGGGTGGAGGGTGACGGCAGGTGGAGAGATGGTGGGAAAAACGGGAGCACGCCGGGACAAGTTGAATCAGTTGTGATCGTATTGAATGACAATACTAGTTTCAAGGGACCAATTGGGGGGGAGAGTTCCTTTCACAGCGTGTGGGGAGTCTGGCCAGGGGTAAAGTTGCGGGGAGGGCAGGAGCGTTGAGAAGGAGGGGGTCAATAGACAATAGGTGCAGGAGTAGGCCATTCGGCCCTTCGAGCCAGCATCGCCATTCAATGTGATCATGGCTGATCATCCCCAATTAGTACCCCGTTCCTGCCTCCTCCCCATATTCCCTGACTTCGCTATTTTAAGACTCCGATCTAGCTCTCTCTTGAAAGCATCCAGAGAGCCTGCCTCCACCACCCTCTGAGGCAGAGAATTCCACAGACTCACCACTCTCTGTGAGAAAAAGTGTTTCCTCGTCTCCGTTCTAAATGGCTTACTCCTTATTCTTAAACTGTGGTCCCTGGTTCTGGACTCCCCCAACATCGGGAACATGTTTCCTGCCTCTAGCGTGTCCAAACCCTTAACAATCTAATATGTTTCAATGATATCCTCTCATCCTTCTAAACTCCAGAGTGTACAAGCCCAGCTGCTCCATTCTCTCAGCATATGACAGTCCCGCCATTCCTAGAATTAACCTTGTAAACCTACACTGCACTCACTCAATAGCAAGAATGTCCTTCCACAAATTAGGGGACCAAAACTGCACACAATACTCCAGGTGTGGTCTCACTAGGACTCTATACAACTGCAGAAGGACCTCTTTGCTCCTATATTTGATTCCTCTTGTTATAAAGACCAACGTGCCATTCGCTTTCTTCACTGCCTGCTTTACCTGCATGCTTACTTTCATAGACTGATGTCCAGTACATGTACCGCTAGATCCCGTTGTACTTCCCCTTTTCCCAACTTGAGGTCATTTAGATAGTAATCTGCCTTCCTGTTTTTGCTACCAAAGTGGATAACCTCACATTTATCCGCATTAAACTTCATCTGCCATGCATCTGCCCACTCCCCCAACCTGTCCAAGTCACCCTGCATTCTCATAGAATCCTCCTCACAGTTCACACTGCCACCCAGCCTTGTGTCATCTGCAAATTTGCTTATGTTACTTTGAATCCCTTCATCCAAATCATTATTGTATATTGTAAATAGCTGTGGTCCCAGCACCGAGCCTTGCGGTACCCCACTAGTCACTGCCTGCCATTCTGAAAGCGGCCCGTTAATCCCTACTCTTTGTTTCCTGTCTGCCAACCACTTCTCTATCCAAGGTACACAAAAATGCTGAAGAAACTGAGCGGGTGCAGCAGCATCTATGGAGCGAAGGAAATAGACAACGTTTCGGGCCGAAACCCTTCTTCAGACTGATGGGATGTGGGGGGAAGCGGGGAGAAGAAAGGAAAAAGGAGGAGGAGCCCGAGGGCTGAGGGAGAGCTAGGAAGGGGAGGAGACAGCAAGGGCTAACAGAATTGTGAGAATTCAATGTTCATAATCTCTCTTCTCTATCCATGTCAGCACTCTACCCCCAATACCATGCGCCCTAATTTTGCCCACTAACCTCCTATGTGGGACCTTATCAAATGCTTTCTGAAAGTCCAGGTACACTACATCCACTGGCTCTCCCTTGGCTATTTTTGTAGTTACATCTTCGAACAATTCCAGAAGATTAGTCAAGCATGATTTCCCCTTTGTAAATCCATGCTGACTCGGACCGATCCTGTTACTACTATCCAAATGTTCGGCTATCTCATCTTTTATAATTGACTCCAGCATCTTCCCCACCACCGATGTCTGGCTAACTGGTCTATAATTCCCTGTTTTCTCTCTCCCGCCTTTCTTAAAAAGTGGGATAACATTAGCTACCCTCCAATCCACAGGAACATATCCTGAGTTTAAAGAACACTGGAAAATTATCACCAATGCATCCACGATTTCTAGAGCCACTTCCTTAAGTACCCTGGGATGCAGACCATCAGGCCCTGGGGATTTATCAGCCTTCAGTCCCATCAGTCTATCCAACACCATTTCCTGCCTAATGTGGATTTCCTTCAGTTCCACTGTCACCCCAGATCCTCTGGCCACTACTATATCGGGAAGATGGAATCAGAGCAGGTACTAATGGCCATGGAAAGATGGAGCCCACCAGGGTCCATTGTTGGCTGTGTAAGAGGTGGTAACAAAGGGATATATGGATGCGAACAGTGGAACTGTCCGGATGATTAGTTTTGGGGAGAGGCAGCGAGAGAAGGAATGCGGAGGAAATGACCTCTGCAGAAAGCGGAAGGGGAGGAGATGGGAAGATGTGGCTAGTGTTGGGATCCCGTTAGAGGTGGCGAAAATGTCAGACTATTAGGTGCTGTAAGTGACGACTGATGGGGTGAAATATGAGGACTTGGGGAACTTGGGTCCCTGATACGACTGGGGAGCGGGGGAAGAATCGCAGAGCTACTGGATACCGAGGAGAAAACGCATCTGAGTTTTATAATGGGAGCTCTGGAAGAACATTTAAACTCTTAACGTCATCAGAATGTACTTATGCCCCTTAGACTCTTTCAGTTGAGGAAATGAATAACAGAATCAACCTAACTGCTGATCAAGGTAGGATACTGTAATGGTTTTATGAGTGTTTAACTGTGAAAGCTGTTTAGCAGTTCTGCAAATATGCAAAATAGAATGTATTAAGTAGCGGCATCAAGATGCAGCCACATTAACTACATTATGACTAAATTATAGCAGCTAATCAACTACTGTAAAAAAAAAACACTCAGCAGATATTAATTAATATGAACATGTTTGAAAGATACAAGGGTAGGCATGAGTGAACATGAGTGAAGTCATTATTAAAAGAACATCAAATTTTCCAAGAAAGTATTCTGATGAATGGAATGTACAGGCCATCCTTGGGCAAAGAGAGATTGACTTAGGGATACTGGTACCTGTACATACCCATAACATTATTCAATTCAGAATCAGACATATGGGTATACGTTCGTTCGTACAACTATAGTGTCTCCTATCATTATAGTGCTGTCTGCCTTCACCCTACGCCACTGTGCCTCAGAGCCAGAACTGGTGCAAACAACTGGCTACAGCTGCTTTCCCTGTCGTCCCCCCCCCCCCACCCCCCCCCCCCCCCCCCCCCCCCCCCGCCCCCTAACATTATTCAAAAGGGTATACATGTTTTTGAGGGGAATGGCCACACTCTCCTCCTGCACACTCTGCCTACTCCCTTTACCCTTCCTGCGATCATCCATCTACTTTCTGCTTGCACCTTCGGTGTGACCACCTCACTATCACTCCTATTTATGACCCTCTCATTCTCCTGGGCAATCCTGAGGTGTTTCAGCTGCAGCTCCAGTTTCCTCACTGATTCAGCCAGGAGCTGCAGCTGGGTGGACATCCCACAGGTGTAGACCTCGGGGACACTGGAAGTTTCTCTATTATCCCACATCCTGCAGGAAGTTTCTCCGTTCTCCCACATCCTGCAGGAGGAGCATACCCCACTTACCCTTAGACTAAAAAAGAAAATCACAAAAACAAGACCTAACCATGTCTTACAGTCAGCCTCTGCTCAGCCTTCTCACCAAAGCCTCTTGAGTCTGTACCATTTGACCTTGTTCAATATATATACATATTACATTAGCCCCCATCAAGTAGAAAGAAATTAAATTAGTTTACCAGCAAAAATTTAGAGAAATCACCCATAACAACTTTCAGATTAGTCTTTTATTATATTTCTATTATGTCATTTTGGGTCCGCATCAAACCACGTCTATACATGCCTGGTCGTTGGTTATCTAAATTGAGTCCTTTGTAGGAAACTGGATGAGTGCAGGGAAGGTGGATTGTTTTGCACATTCTGTACTAACCGGGGGATTGTGTTATTGTATGATGAAAGTCTTGCTGATCTGTATGCAAAACAAAGTATTTCACTGGACCTTGGTACCTTTGATAATAAAGAGATCATTGAACCATTGAGGTTTATTCATTTTCAGGGGAGGTCAACACAAATACCTGTTTTCTCCACTTATCGATGAAATGCTTTTACTTGCATAAAATTCACACTAGAATCACTGTCATAGAAAAAAATAGCACAGAAATTGGCCCTTCAGCCCACTGAGTTTGCACTAGTTATTAACTACCACAAATTAATCTAGCTTTAAATGTATAATGTTAATCTTGTGTGTCTTTTTAGTTAAAACAGCTGAAGCTAAAAACATGCCTTATGGAAGACCACGAGTTTTACAGCACAACAGCGAATATTGTCTCTTGACTCAAACATTTTACACAACTGGATATAGCTCTGATATTTTAATGCCTCTGTGGAGTGCATATACTGTTAACAAATCGGTAAGTGTGTTGCGTTCATTAACTTTCTCCCGTCACTAAGTAGGTACACCGCACTAAAGAAATCACAACAAAACGAATCCAGTCCTGGCTTACAATAGGAGTAAAATCAATGCAAAATAAGTACTTTACAGAGGATGCGATGGTTAAGATGAGTAGCAAAACTGGATTTTTGAAGATAGTGTTTATGGAAAGGCATGCAAAAAAATCATTAAACTAAAAATCATTAAAAAAATTGAGAGCTTTCACAGTAATTGTCAAGGTTATGGATAAGGCAGAGAATACGCTGGCTTTCAAAACATGATGGTTACGTTTCAGTGCAAATCCTCAGATTCTCACTTTGCCTTTGACACCAGGAGGCTTTCAATATTATTTGCAATACCAAGGACTTCGATTAATTAGTAGCAGGCAATGTACATCATGTAAAGTAACCTTCCATTGACAACAAACATAAAATACAACCTGTCAACATGTTTTCGGCAATACTGGTTGAGAGATTATTGTTCGTGGCATTGGGAGAATTCCCTTTCCTTATTTAATGCTGGTACAAGAACTCTTATTTGCAGGACAAGTAGGCATGGTCTCATTTTAACATCTCATGTAAACTAACTGCTATTCTGTACATTCTCCCCTTGACTCTTCGGCCCACTGAGTCCGTGCCGACCAGAGATCCCCACACACTAACAGTATCTTACACACACTAGGGACAATATACAATTATACCAAAGCCAATTAATCTACAACCCTTACGTCGTAGGAGTATGGGAGGAAACCGGAGAAAACCCACCCAGGTCACAGGGAGAATGTACAAACAGCGCCTGTAATCAGGATTGAACCCGGGTCTCTGGCGCTGTAAGGCAGCTACTCCACCGCTGCGCCACCATCCAACCTCTAGTTGCAAAATATGTATAGAATACAAAGGAAGTTAATTATCAGAACAAAGCAAAAAAGCATAACTTATTTTATGGTAAATTCACAACATTTGAATAATCTTGTAGAAGAATGAAACTGCACAACTGTCAGAGTAGCTTTTCAGAGCCAGCAATGTCAGTCTGCCACTAAGGACACAATTATCCTGGCTGAATGTTTCTTGTTGTTTTCTTTTGCACTGAGAATCAAATATAAGTTGTTTAACTTCATAACAACAGCACTTCCTGTGAAGATGGTGGAGACTTAACAATTTCTGCATTTGAGTGCAGACATCGGATGCCAGAAGTTGGTCTGAGTTTTGCACGGTAACAGTGCCAAGTATTTTCATGTATTTTCATTGAAACAATGTAATTTCTGGGCCTAGAATTGTCAGGAAGAAACAGGAACAGAAAGACTAAGTAAGAGAGGAAAGAAAACAAGAGTAGAGGAAAGTGAGTAATGGGAGGTGGGTAAGGAACTGAAATGCAACTGAAACAACTGGAAAGCAAAACAGGAGAAATCGTGTGGTGCAGAGAGATCAAGAGAGGAAATAAATAGAAGTGAAAACTGATGTTCTGATAATGAGGAAATAATAGACAAAATGCAAAGAATATGAAATTAGAGAAAATTAAGGCATCAACAACTATCAATAACAAAGAAGTCCAAGTAAAACTCACTGGAATGTTAGAGCATGGGGGAGATGTGGAAGTGGTTGTGGTTTGGTGACCAATAATGGTGTGTTTGTGCTGTGGGAGTGAAAGCCGTGAATCATTAAAATAATCCGAACAGAACAAAAACCCATGGAAAGAAAACAAATTTTCCACATCCTTAGTGAGATTCCAACTCTAATACTAACCCAAGCCACATTATGACATAACTTTGCGCAGTATATGTTTCATGTGACAATTAGCAGTTTTGTTTTCTATACTTAAGTTCACAAGCTAAATAACAGAGCTTTTACAGCAGGTCTACTGGAGATCTGCATTCTTCTTCTTAAGCCACAGGAAGGTGTATGATAATAGACAATACGTGCAGGAGTAGGCCATTCGGCTGATAATCATGGCTGATCATCCAAAATTAGTACCCGGTTCCTGCCTTCTCCCCATAGCCCCTGACTCCGCTATTTTTAAGAGCCCTATCTAGTTCTCTCTTGAAAGCATCCAGAAAACCTGCCTCCACCGCCCTCTGAGGCAGAGAATTCCACAGACTCACCACTCTCTGTGTGAAAAAGTGTTTCCTCGTCTCCGTTCTAAATGGCTTACTCCTTATTCTTAAACTGTGGCCCCTGGTTCTGGACTTCCCCAACATCGGGGACGTTTCCTGCCTCTAGCGTGTCCAAACCCTTAACAATCTTATATGTTTCAATGAGATAACCTCTCATCCTTCTAAACTCCAGAGTGTACAAGCCCAGCTGCTCCATTCTCTCAGCATATGACAGTCCTGCCATCCCGGGAATTAACCTTGTAAACCTACTCCCTCTATAACACGAATGTCCTTCCTCAAATTAGGGGGCCAAAACTGCACATAATACTCCAGGTATGATCTCACAAGGCCTCTGTACAACTGCAGAAGGACCTCTTTGCTCCTATATTCAATTCTTCTTGTTATAAATGCCAACATGCCATTCTCTTTCTTCACTGTCTGCTGTATCTGCATGATTACTTTCATAGACTGATGTACAAGGACCCCCAGATCCCATTGTACTTCCCCTTTTCCCACTTGACACCATTTATATAGTAATCTGCCTTCCTGTTTTTGCTACCAAAGTGGATAACCTCAAATTTATCCGCTTTAAACTTCATCTGCCATGCATCTGCCCACTCCCCCAAGTCACCCTGCATTCTCATAGCATCGTCCTCACTATTCACACTGCCACCTAGCTTTGTGTCATCAGCAAATTTGCTAATGTTACTTTGAATCCCTTAATCCAAATCATTGATATATATTGTAAATAGCTGCGGTCCCAGCACCGAGCCTTGCAGTACCCCACTAGTCACTGTCTGCCATTCTGAAAGGGACCCATTAATCCCTACTCTTTGTTTCCTGTATGCCAACCACTTCTCCATCCAAACCAGCACTCTACCACGAATACCATGTGCCCTTATTTCGACCACTAATCTCCTATGTGGGATCTTATCAAATGCTTTCTGAAAGTCCAGGTACACTACATCCACTGTCTCTCCCATGTCAATTTTCCTAGTTACATCTTCAAAAAATTCCAGATTAGTCAAGCATGATTTCCCCTTTGTAAATCCATGCTGACTTGGACCAATCCTGTGGCTGCTATTGGGCCCTGGGGATTTATCAGCATTCAGTCCCATCAGTTTATCCAACACCATTTCCTGCCTAATGTGGATTTCCTTCAGTTCCTCCGCCACCCCAGATCCTCTGGCCATTACTATATCAGGAAGATTGTTTGTGTCCTCTTTAGTGAAGACGGATCCAAAGTTCAACTCGTCCGCTGTTCCCCATAATAAATTCACTTTTTTCGGTCTTCAAGGGTCCAACTTTGGTCTTAACTAATTTTTTCCTCTTCACATACCTAAAGAAGCTTTTACTATCCTGCTTTATATTCTTGGCTAGCTTACCTTCGTACCTCATCTTTTCTTCCTGTATTGTCTTTTTGGTAATCTTCTGTTGTTCTTTAAACATTATCCAATCCTCTTGCTTCCCGCTCATCTTTGCTACCTTGTACTTCTTCACTTTAATTTTTATACTGTCCCTGACGTCCCTTGTCAGCCATGGTCGTCCCTTTCTCCCCTTGGAATCTTTCTTCCTCCTAGGAATGAACTGATCCTGCACCTTCTGTATTATTCCTAGAAATACCTGCCATTTTTGTTCCACTCTCATCCCTGGTAGTGTATCTTTTCAGTCAACTTTGGCCAGCTCCTCTATCATGGCCCCATAGTCCCCTTTATTCAACTGCAACACTGACACCTCCGATCCACCCTTCTCCCTCTCCAATTGTATATTAAACCTGACCATGTTATGGTCACTGCCTCCTAATGGCTCATTAACCTCGAGGTCCTTTATCACATCCAGTTCATTACCTAACACTAAATCCAGAATTGCCTTCTCCCTGGTAGGCTCTAATACAAGCCGTTCTAAGAATCCATCACAAAAGCACTCGACAAAGTCACTTTCTTGGGGTCCAGTACCAACCTGGTTTTCCCAGTCTACCTGCATGTTTAAATCTCCCATAACAACCACAGCATTACTTTTACTACATGCCAATTTTAACTCCCGATTCAACTTGCGCCCTGTCCAGGCTACTGTTTGGGGGCCTGTAGATTAGTCCCATTAGGGTCATTTTACCCCTACAATTACTTAGTTCTATCCATACTGACTCCCCTACAATTCCTTAGTTCTATCCATACTGACTCCACATCTCCTGTTTCAATGTCACCCCTTGCAAGGGACTGAATTTCATTCCTCGCCAACAGGGCAACCCCACCCCCTCTGCCCACCTGTCTGTCTTTTCGATAGGAGGTATATCCTTGAATATTCAGTTCCCAGCCCTGGCCCTCTTGCAGCCATGTCTCAGTAATTCCCACAATATCATACTTGCCAGTTTCTAACTGAGCCTCAAGCTCATCCACTTTATTCTTCATACTTCGCGCATTCATATACAACACTTTAACCTCCGTATTCACTTCCCCCCTTGCACCGCTGGCAATTGGCCTTGACCTTACTCTGTTGTCCATTCTCGAGCTTTCCTTCCCATTAATTCGAGAATCTTTTGTAATTTTTCCATGATGGGGACATAAGCCATGTGAGGAACATGAGCTAAATTGAAACTATCAGTAGGTACTGCTGATTCTTTGGTGGGCTGAAGGTGACTCATTTCCACTCCAGGTGTGTGCATTCAGAGATGGTTTGCAAGGCCAATGTGGGAGCCACAGTTTCTGTCATGTGTGGGGTAGGAGTTTGATGGGGGGAAGCAGGTGGGTAGTTATGGAGGTGGTTTGCTTTATTCTGGGCTTCTGTCACATGGACTTGAGGTTCTCATTGCCATTCTTCATGCTCCTCCATTTTGAGTAGTCATGTGCCAGTGAAAATGTTACATGTTGTCTGGAGTCATTTCCTATCTCCATTGGCTGTCATTTGTGTTACGGGGCTTGGTGTTACAGTCTGTGTTTGTGAATTTGTTGTTGAAATTGACATGGTCTTTATGTTTAACCTTTTCTTGTATTTCACCAGCCGGGAGTTCCACCTCTGCCTCCAGTCATTCAGAACTGCCTACGGCCTGATCCTCGAATCGTTGCAAATAATAGCCAGCAGTGTTCAAATCTTAACGCCACATTGAACATGACCTTTGACTTTCTTTATCCTCCAAGTAAGTGAATTTGGTATAGCTTGATATTGACAAGAGGCACTGAATGTGTTAAGGAATCTCAGTTAAACACCATTAGCCACTGGTTGTGGTACAATCCCACTACATTCAAAACTGGTTATCCTGGTGGTCATCATTCCGAGTTGTAACTCTCAAACTGGAAAACTTTTCCATCCGAGAGGTCCAACTGGAGCATATGTTGGAATATGGATTTCTAGAACAGGATTTCACTTTGAAAATGTCAATGAAGGACTGTGGAAGTGTGATTGAATATTGTGCAAAGGTTAATGGCAAACTTCATTTTCTGAAAGTCAACTGGCCAAAGGCATATGCTATTCAAATCTTGTGAGACTATGATTTATTTGATTGATCTGTAGAGTTGGGGGAGGGGGGAGCGGTTGATGAAGGGATTTGGATTTAAATTAAATTAGTTCAGACCAGAATATTAGTTCCATTTAATAATATGTGATGGTATTTTTGCAGATCTCAGAAACGACCCTGAGCAATTTGATGCATTAATTACCAGCAACCTTGTGCCTATGTATGAAGCTTTCAAAAGTAAGTGTGATAAATATGTGTTTGTGGTGGAGATTAGGGTTAAACATGAGCTAATGTTTGGTTTGCTGTTTAATTACTTGGCATACAGCCACTTGTTGTGTAAGGCACGGTTTATATGATTGGATCACTGGAATAAGCTCTGGAAGCCAATATTATCCCAAATCATACAGAAATTAATCTATATTTCGGGCAAAATAGAGTTGGGGTAACAGAGGTGAAGGTGCGGCTTTAGTAATCAGGGAGAATGTTAAGATGGTACACAGAGGAGACATACTGGAGTGTGAAGCATTATGTCTCGTGAAGCATTATGGATTGAGCTCAAAAATAAGAAAGAAGCAACTACTCTAATGGGATTATATTATAAACCACCCAGTAGCCAGCAGAAGATAGAGGATCAGATATGTAGACAGATTTCGGAAGGATGCAAGAAAGTACAAGTTGTTGTAGTGGGTGACGTTAACTTCCCCAAAATGGACCGGGATTTACTCAGGGCAAAATTAGTTAGGTATATCAAAGAAGGTTTCCTTAAACAATATACAGATAGTCTGACTCGAGGAAGGACCACACTGGACCTTGTCTTGGGAAATGAGCCGTGCCAGATGACTGTTGTTGCAGTGGAAGAAGAATTTGGAGACAGTGCTCACAAAGATCCTAGAGTGGAGCAAGATAGACCACACCTGCTAAATGCAATGGACTGACGTGTAGTACGCAACGGAACGGAACGTTGGCCTTTTTTTCATCCATTTCGGTAACCCGACCCGACTCGCAGTGTAATCAACGTTGCAGGGGAACAGTTGGTGTTAATAAATTATAATTCTGAAAATGAGGAGAAAATTTTTACCAAAGAACTTTTATTTTTACGAGGATGTTTCCATAACCAGCTTCCATCTCCGCACTAGTATCTTTGCTCCGCTATGGGATCTTTGGTGTGGACACGGAAGCCGGTTATGGAAATGGGGCCGAAAATTACCCATGAATCGTCCCATGACCGTACTACATCTTTTTCGTCGAGTGGACTATCTTGCTAGCTATAGGATCTTTGCTCACAACCATAGATTTTCAGATTATTTTGAATAGGGACAGATTTAGATGTTGGGGGAAGGTACTTAATTGGGGCAAGGCAGATTACAATGTTTTTAGGCAGGAGCTAAGGAGGGTAAATTTGAGCAGTTGTTCTTGGGTTTGTCTACAGATGACATGAGGGAGGTTGTTTAAAGGTCAGTAGATCAAAGTGCAGGATCAGCATATTCCAGTAAGGAGGATGCTGTCAGAACTAGAAAGACTAGTAAAACAACCGTGGATGACCAAGAAGGTTATACATTTGGTCAGGAAGAAAAATGGCCAGGAAGGAGACATATGTCAGGTTTAAGAAGGTGGCATCAGACAGGGCTTATGAGGAATATAAAGCGAGTAGGAAGGATATCGTGGGCGATTAGAAGGGCCAAAAGGGACCCTGGAATATAATTGGCAAGTCAGATTAAGGATAATTCCAAGGCTTTTTATACATACGTTAAATATAAAGGGGTGACTGGGGAGAAGGTAGCACAGCTCAAAGATAAAGGAGGGAATCTATGCTTGAAGTTGGAGGATGTCAGAGAGGTACCAAACGAGTTCTTTGCATCTGTATTCACAGAGGGGAAGAACAACGAGATCAGTGTGGAGCATACAAATATGCTCGGGCAGTTTGTGATCGGGATGAAGGAGGTACTGTGGCTCATTTGAAGAACTAGGGCCCTGATGTGATCTATCCCAGGTTGTTGAGCGAGGCAAGATAGTTGATTATGGGGGCCTTGACGAGGATCTTTGTTTCTTCGCTAGCCACTGCGAGGTCTCAGAACTCTGAAGGGTGGGCAATGTTGTTCCTTCGTGCAAGATAGGAGGTAGAGAGAACCCAGGAAATTATTGGTTAGTGAGCCTCACATCAGTGGTAGGGAAACTGTTGGGGGAGAATTCTTCAAGATAGGATTTACTCCCATTTGGAAGAGAATGGGCTAATTAGGGATAGCCAACATGGCTATGTACATGGCATGTCATAACTCACTAACTTGATTGAATTTTTGATGAGGTGACAAAGGGGATTGATGAGGTAGGGTGGTGTTGATACATGGATTTTAGTAATGCTTTCAATAAGGTCCCTCATTATAAGCTGATCCGGAAGATTAAGATGTATGAGATTCACAATGACTTGGTTGTGTGGATTCAGAACTGGCTTATTCATAGAAGGCAGAGGGTTGTGGCTGAAGGTAAATATTCTGGCTGGAGGCCAGTGACCAGTGAAGTTCCACAGGGTTCTCTGCTAGGACGCCTGCTGTTTGTGATATATATATATAAATGTTCGAGATAGAAATATAGATGGGTTGGTGAGTAAGACTGCTGATGACACCAAAATTGGAGGTGATGCATTGAGGGATACTGTTAGAAGATACAGTGGAATATAGATCAGCTGCAGAAATGGGCAGAGAAATGGAAGATGGAAGTGAGAGGTATTGCACTTTGGGAGGTTGAATGTAAGGAGAGTATACAGTTAATGGCAAGATCCATAACAGCACTGATATGCAGAGGGATCTTGGAGTCTTAAGTTCACAGCTCATTAAAGGTGGCAGAACAAGTAGATATGGTGGTAAAACAGCTGTATGATATGCATGCTAGGGGCATTAAATATGTCAGGAGGTTATGATGCAGCTCTATATGATGCAAATCGTGTACAGACAGCTGAGATCAATTTAATTAGGAATCATGTTTGGCACAAGCATCGTGGGCCGAAGGATCTGTTCCTGTGCTGTACTCTTCTATGTACTAAAAAACACACATTCATAGCAGAGAGAACAATGCGAGAGTATAAACTAGCATAATTCAAGAGAGAATTAGAGCTCTTAAAGATAGCGGAGTCAAGGGGTATGGGGAGAAGGCAGCAACGGGTTACTGATTGTGGATGATCCGCCATGATCACATTGAATGGCTCGAAGGGCCGAATGGCCTACTCCTGCACCTATTGTCTATTGTCTATAATGGGGGTAGTGATAAATAAAAATCAACAAGCAGACAAGATAATTGAACCTTTTGATGAGGGCATTGAAAGATGGCAATTTAGAATGGGTATAATACATACAATACAATTTATTGTCATTAAGTAAAGAGGGAGGTTCTGGCAAGATAAATCATAGTGTGGCTATTAGTGACAAGACCTACAATGTGTGGAAACAAGGTGAGGATAGCACATTTAAAAAAATATCGATTTGTAGGTATGATGTTCTTGGAATGTACAAGAAAATGTGACTTAAACACCGATTACCACTGTGTTACCTCTGCTTTAAAAACCTAGTATTGTTCAGAATTCCCAGCAATATAATTATATGTACTGCAATATCTATATAAGGATAACTTCAGACTAAAGAAATCTTGAAAAATAAATCAAGGATGGACAATATCTAACTACATTTCTCCAAAAGATAAAGCATGACATTTGGAAAGATATTTCTTGCAATGAATCAGCTACAGATAAAAAGTATGAAAGCTTAAAATAAATTGTTCTTTTTAGAAGCCTGTTACCATGTCATGGAAAATAAAGGGAATTCTATGGAAATGTCTATGAATGGGGTATTAAACAGATCTTTTCATTTATTACATTTCAAAATAACCAAGTTCTTATTAATTTGTAGCGATTTGGCATTACTTTCACATGGTTATGCTGCCAGACATGGCTGTGCTGAAAAATGGAGTCAATGTATTGAGTGGACCAGTATTTGACTATAATTACGATGGACACTTTGATACACCTAACCAAATAAAAAAGTAAGGAATATGTTTTTTGTACTTTATATTGTTTGATACAAAATGTAAACTTTGACTACCATTGGGTGAGAGCATAATTAAGAAACATTGAAAGAGTAAAGGGCCTGTCCCACTTTCACGACCTAATTCACGACCTCTGTCGAGTTTGCCCTTGACTCATACTCGCAGCATAGTCGTCAAGAGGTCGTAGGAGGTCGTAAGTAGGTCGTGATGCTAGTCGTAGGTAGGTCGTGATGCTAGTCGTAGGTACTCGTGGCATCAAGTAGGTCGGGGCATTTTTCTAGCATGATGATCAAGGGCCATGAGTAAAAAAGGTCGTGAATTAGGTCGTGAAAGTGGGACAGGCCCTTAAACCAGCTTAGGATAACCAACCTATTTAAAATTCCTGAAGTGATTTATTAACCAAATGTGATGCAGAAATTGCTAAAAATGTGTTATTATAGCTCATTTTGTTTTGTTTAGTCTGGACGTGTAAAGCCACAAAGTCTAGAAAACTACCAGTTGCTTTAATGATTACAAGGCATTTATATAACAGGATATGCAAGGTGTAACACATTTATGGGTAGTTCAGGCATTCCCACTTTTGAGTTAGAAGTTTGCTGATTCAAGATTTACTCCAATGACCTGAGTATCTATGACCAGCTGTCGTTCCATTGTTGTACTAAAGCAGTTGCCATATTTATGACTAGATGTTAAATTGAGATCCTGTCTGTTTTCGTCTGTGGATGGAAAAGATCTTTTAGTTTGAATACTTGTCAATCCCACATTGAATATATTAAATGGCATGTTCCAGTGCTATCCTGTCCCATGTTCCATGGCTCTGCCCCTGCAGCTCTGGGGAGGTGAACTGCAGAAAGTCATTTTGTACGGCACCATTCTGTGGTGTCCTTCCATTTATTTGATTGATTAAAGGATACAGCATGGAAACAGAGCTTTCGTCCCACTGAGTCCATGCCAACCTTTGATCACATGTTCACATTAGCTCTATGTTATCCCACTTCCCACAGCCTGGGGTCAATTTGCAGAGGCCGATTGACCTACAAGCCTGTATGTCTTTGGGATATGGGAAGAAACCGGAGCTCCCGGTGGAGAGCCATGTGGTCATACAAACTCCACACAGGCAGCACCTGAGGTCAGGATTGAATTTAGGTCTCTGGCCCTGTGGGGTAGCAGCTTTAACAGGTGCGCCACTGTGCCACATAATCATGTTTTTTTTCATTCTTCCTTCCTTCTGAGAGCAGAAATTCCTCATCTCGGTTTTAAATTGGAGATAGTGATCATGAATAAAAAGATATTTCCAAGGAAAGTGCAATATTTTATTTCAAGACATCAAGTCTCTTAAAAAGTAAATTCAATTCAATTCCACAACTACACCTCAACTCTTTAGTCCATGTTCTCACTCTCTTTCGCGCATTGACCAGATGGCCTTGTTTACAGCTTTTCCCCATGTTCACCCCGATTCTAACCTATCACCCTCCCCATCCCACGTGCAGTTTAATAAAATCTGCCTTTGCCTCCTCCCCAGTTCTGACTAAACGACTTGTATCTGAAATGTTAGTTCTGTTTATTTTTACATATGTAACCTGCCCTGATGAGTATTACTAGCATTTTATGTTTTCATTTGGCATCCAATTTGAATCTGGTTAAACAAATCACCAACATGAACCATCGCATGTTCTCATATCAGACTAGCTCACCAGTAGGCTACTGCATAAATGTTGCTAATTGGCCTCACTCCAAATATTGGCCTGAGCTTTGCTCAGTTTTGGTGGCAGATCCAGGGAAAACAGCAGGCCTTTCTCAACATTAATCTTGGGTGCTGTCTGTATGGAGTTTGCATGTTCTCCCTGTGACTGTGAGAGTTTCCTCCAGGTGCTCCTGTCTCCTCCCACATCCCAACAACGTGTGGACTTGTAGGTTCATTTGCCTCTGTGATATAGGCCTCAATGTGTAGGGTATGGGTGAGATAACATGGAGCTAGTATGAATGTGTGATCAATGGTCAGTGTGAACTACAAGGGTTGAAGGGCCTATTTCAATGTTGTAACTCTTAAAAAATAAATGTTTCTGAAGGGAGGTTTTGGGCATGGCCAGATTCACTGCCATTCACTGGCCAATTCACTGCCACTGCTCAGGGCCTCGTCATTCAGCTTCCAGACTGTGTGGGGAAAACGAGAATGAATGTGTAGATCTGATGAAGGAGAATTCAGGCAAGTGTGGCTGTGGGATTCATTCAAAGAATCCAATTCAATGACATTATAAAATACTGGCACTGACACTGATAAAATGTTGACATTTTTTGAATGACTTCTCATGTTATTTCTCCAGGTATGTTAATAATACAAAGGTCCCCATTCCTACGCATTTTTATGTAATCCTTACCAGCTGTAATAACACTGTTCAGACTCCCCTGACTTGTGAAGGCCCACTGGATGTAATGTCATTCATTCTACCACATCGAGTGGATAACAGTGAAAGTTGCCCGGTAAGTACAGCCGACAGACTTTCAGTTCTTAACATATACTGATTTATTTTCACAAGGCCCCAGCTTTGTACTGATCTTGATGCATTTCCAACCTGCTTTCTTCTGGACTAACCACCTCCCAAATAGTTCTTGATCCTGTTTTGGGTCTTTAGCAACCACATCTGCTAAGATTCCTGAAGCAGCCAGTGAATACTCTGGAGATACCCAGCTGCCAAGATATAACTTCAGCAAGGATGTGGGGGTGAATCAGGGACACAGGAGAAACATTCTGCTCCTCTTCACTATTCCCTGTTTAAATCAGAATAAAGAAATAACAGCAAATCTTTACCTTAAAACACTGCACGTCGGTTTATCAATGTTATATTGTTAACTTCATGGACAAGCAGAAACAGCGTCTGAAACAAGTATTCATGAAGAGCGCATCTTTATGTGCAAGAATCTTTAAAACACTGTGGAGTTTGCATGTTCTCTCGATGACCATGTATGTTTCCCCCGGGTCCTCCTGCATCCCAAAGATGTTCGTTCTGCTTGGCTGGTTGATAAATTGGCAGCTGTATGTTGTCACAAGTGTAGGTGGGTAGTAGGAGGATCTGGGGTGTTGATGGCATGTGGGAAGAATGTTATGGGGAAACTAAGTAGGGGAGAAGGATTATACTAAGTGCCACTTTAGAGTTAATGGACAGAATGGCCTCCTCTATAGGGAGAGAAAATGGGAAATAATTGATAGGAGCAGGAGCTTCTCCGTTCCTTGATCTTTTACCACAACCATCTTTCTCCAATGTCTCCACACTTTTTTATCACATGAAAATCCAAAAATCTGTTTTATGAACAAATTCGACAAATAAGCATCCACTGTCCTCTCAGGTAAAGAATGCAAATGGTTCGCCATGCTTTATCTGAAGAACCTTCTCTATTTCAGTTATAGATAGTTGATCTCATGTTTTGAGAATCTGATCTCTCGTTGTAATCTTCTCAGCTTGAAGAACCATACTTCCTGGATACACTCTCAAGCCCCATGAAAATATTAGATTTCAAGTAAATCATCCTTTGTTCATCTAAACTGAAGTAATGAACCTAATCTAAATCTTCAGTAGATTTAAATTGCCTTCCTTCAAGTGGCAATATATCAGCTCTTAGACATCGAGACCAAAATTAACATAGAATTCCAGGTACAGTCCCACCAGTCCTACATTAATATAGTAAGGCTTCCTTTAATCCCTTTGCAATAAAGACAAACACCATTTCTTCACCTGCATATTAGCTTCCTGCAATTGCTTGCAATTAGACCCAGATCCTCCAACACCAACATTTCACAAATGTGAAAAAAATCCTGCAATTTATTTTCTTACTTAAGTGCACTCATTTAACCTATACATATTCATGAAACATTTTTTGTATATTTCATGCACTCATACAGAAGGACTTTATGAAAAAGCAAATTGTTGAGTGTCTAGCAAGTACAATTGATGGAGAAAAATTGAAGGTGATAGGATTTTTTAAGGATTTATGTCAAGATCAAGCCATTCATAGAGAATATCATGGCTGCATGCTGTAGGCCAACTATTCTATCTATTAGATTTAATTAAGGCACATGCACTGCATGACCCCCCCCCCAACCTACCCCCAATCTGAAGAAAAAATGGAAACAGCAGGTTAACATTTCAGGTTTGAGGTCTCTGGTGAGAAGTGCAAAAAAGAAATATCAAAAGTGCTGTATCATCGATAAATATTTTAGCTTGTCCCATTCAGGACACATCACTAATCACATAAATAAACCACCTAAAGGCATATGATTGAAAATTACATGATCCAGCAACATTTTCCAACCTGCATGCAGCAAATGTCTTAATTTTATTTGACTGTTTAATAGATTTACTGTTTCTGTATCTTTTTTCGCAGGATGGCAAACCGGAATCCCAGTGGGTTAAAGAACGAATCTGGGCCCATGCAGCCCGTGTACGGGATGTGGAGTTGATCACTGGGCTTGATTTTTATCAGGATAGAAAGCAGCCAGTTCCAGAGATTTTACAGCTCAAAACATTTATTTGGGACTGAGATGTTTATTTGGGACTGAGATGTAAAATGCCAGATGTTTAAAATGAATTGACTATTGTGGGATACAGTTATAATGATGAATCTGATCCTTTGTTCACGGTGGATTTGGAATATCAATAGGAAACAAACCGGACAAAAAGAAATTGGCCTTCGTTTAGGGTTATTTTTCCACTTGGCTGTTTGGTAAGCCTAGATGTGTCATCACAGGAGAGTTCAAGTTTTTTTTACCAATGTCACTGAGTACATAGTGGTTAGAAGGCATGTCTGTCAGCTGATGACTACCGGCTGATCTCATCTCCTCCCAGATGCTCCTGGAAACAAACCAAGATAAATAAATAAATCACTGCAATAAAATAGATAAATAAAATCATAATTTCTTCTTTGTGCATTATATTAATTAAAACCATCACCACAACAGATCATGTTAGATGCCTTAGCATCTGGCAAGCTTTACTGGGATTCTCAAGGTATAACATAATCCTGGACAAAGTGTTTCAGTTGATTGTCTTCCACCATTTGAAATACCTGTTCTCTCTGCCTTGCATATTGTGGCCGGTAGTGTAAACGATCTGCGGATTGCTTATTGTTTAAAATGCCTTAGTTGTTTTTTCATTTATACACGGAGATGTAGATTGGTTATTGCATGTTAGCCAATCAGAATGCTTAGTAATTATAACTCCGCCTAATGCATGCTTTATAGTGTAAGAACTCATCTGCTGTCTTCAGTAGCTGCAGTAGAGTGAACGTATGATTTACTGCCTAGATGATGATGAACTGAACAATAAAGATGCTTGTGCTTCAACCTGTGTGAAACTAAGGTATTTACACTATCTTTAAAGGGCCTTGCAACAATTTGATCAGGCAAATCACTCAAACCTGCCGCTTCTTGCACATAACATATATGGGCAGCAGGACTACAAAGCCATCACCTCAAAGTCACACCCCTATGTTTGTGCATATGTTGTCTTTTGTTCACTGATATTCCATGAATTGCCCACTCAATGTTATTGTAGAAGTACATTTGCCCTACTATTCGCAACAGCCAAGAAAAGGCAACATAAACTATTTCTACAAAGGGATTAAAGACAGGCAATTTTACTTCGGAGTCACATGAGTGACTACGTGAAGAACCCGTCCAGCACGCATGCGCGCCATGAGCGTTCACGCAGTGCAACAGCAACTAACGGGAGTACGGGCGCTCCCGCTACAAGCTTGAAGGAATGGACCGTTAGGTAAGTACTTACCCACAGGTTCAAACTCACAACTTTGCTCCTCTTTGTGCACCAGGGGAAACTGGAGCAAAGCAGCACAGAGGGAAACGGCCCCTGTTCAACTCCAGGGAAGGAGCGTTTCCCCAAAATTGCATTTACTCAAAGTGCCTACCATTATTGGGGGTACATTGAGCAGGGCATTTAAAAACCCAAATATCTTAAATTGCATTTGATACCCCTGACGTCGGCTATCATTTTTGCATGCTCATTCCAGAGGGGCAGGGTAGTATGGCAAAACACCTGACCTTACTGTTCAACACAGTATGCGACCGCAACCTCTGGAAGGAAGTCATAAAACCTGCCCTCAACCTAAAAAATTCACAGGACTGTGAGAACGCCGACCTCACAACCACAGATCCTGCTATCTGGTAAATTTACCAAACAAGTCTAAAAATTGGACGAAGTATCCAAGATATTCGGCATCATGAGGGCAGGGCCTGGAATGAGCAAATCACACAAAACCAGACAGCAGTACCTCCACGCGTCCACCAGTAGGCGTCTACTTAATGGTACTGGTGAAAGCTCGGGGCCCGCATGCCAGTGCCCGTAAGCCTTTTCAGGCCAGGGCCCAGAGCGGGCCCCATGGAAAATGCGCCACCTCCCAACAACACCATCCCGACAGATAAAGAACCAGAAACCGAAGAAATGAACACACCACTAAACAACAGTGAAGGCAGATGAGTATGGTTCCTACCATCACATAAAAGGTGAAGGGTTTGTACTAAAGGGGGGAGGGGGGGGAGGGGGGGTGGAAATCACACCTGGGTTTGGAAGCATGAAGAACTATCACACTTGGTAGTTATATACCAAAAGTATTCAAGGATAAAAATTGAATTAAGAAACTTGCCACCAGTTCAGCATGCACCCCAAAGGGGTTTACCCTCCCACTAAAAAAAGAACATGAGAGACTAACTAACAGGAGAAGATATACAAAGGGGTCATAAAGAAGTCTAATATGAACCTTTGGTACCAAAAAACCCAAAGATGGTGAATGTCGCACCATCATTGACTTAACCACTTGAATATTTTCACCAGGTATACACACTTTAATGGAAACTTGTAACTGCTAACCGTGGATTTCCTAGGATACTTTGTGGTAGACATCGACTTAAAAGATGCATACTATTCAGTACCCATTCATAAAAGATCTTCGGAGATACCACAATTTACCTGGATGGAGGTAAATATGGCAGTATAAATTATTGACAATGGCTAAATACGAGCCAAAACTGTTTTCCAAGATATTCAAACCAGCCCTGACACTATTAAGGAACATATCATCATGGCATGTCTCTATGATATTAACGACAGACAAAACCATGGAAATAGCTACATCAGCAGCATTAGCTACTAAAACTTATTTAGCCTGGGCTCTGTCATACAATCCAGATAAATCTACGTTGACACCATCCACAACTATGGACTATCTGGTATTCAATTAACTCTATCCACTTGTCTATAACATTGCCAAAAGGAGAGTCAGCGTATGGCACAACCTGCAACAAATTAATGGTAACAATCAACCAACCATTCAACAAAGTGGCAAGAGTAATTGGGAATTAGTAGCAGCATTACCAGCTACTTAACTTGAACCTTTCCATTAGAGCTAAGGTGCTAGTGTTTAAACAAAATAACCCATACCCAGAACAGGTGGTAAATGGACTAATCTGGAGTCGTCATCACTACAGACACTGGGCATAAAATCTAGTTGGAAATATTGAGTGCGTTCTAGGGGTAAAAGCATTTTGTTCAATAGTGCACCATTTTGCATGTTTGTTTATAAATTAACAACATCACAGTGGTGGCATATACCAAACCACATGGGCGGAATAAAATCGATATCATGTGACAATTTATTTAACAATTGGTAACCGTATGTCGTCAAACATGTTTGACCATCAGCAACTTACCTACCAGGTGAGCTAAATACTGTAAACAGACATATTAAACCAAAGTATTTGCTGAAATTACAAAGCAATATGGAACACCAGATATCGATTTCCTTGTATTCCAATTGAATCACCACGTACCGATATATGTCGCATGAAACCAGACCTTGAGGCAGCGGCAATGGATACATTCCCGCTGAACTGGGGGGGGGGGGAATCTAATCTATGTTCTCCCCTTTTCTACCTCATCAGTCAGGTACTACGGCCTCATCAGTCGGGTACTACGCAAAATACAGATGGACTCTGCTTCAGGTATTTTGATAGTACCCGACTAACCTGGTTCCCAGTGGTCCTCGACATGGTCATTAAAACCCCAATGACTTTTCCCAGTAGCCCAGACTTATTAATTCACCCAGTATCAGGCATAAGCCACCCATGCCACGATAAATTAAACTACTGGGTTGCAGATTTGAAAAGACCACTGCTGGGCCTGGGTTGCAGAATTGGAAAGACCACTGCTGGGCCTGGATTTGTCAGACAGCACTATCGACATGATGACAGCATCCCATCGCATATCCACAAGGGAACTATACTTGGCGAACATCAAGAAGTGGGAAGATACTGTTCAAATACAGGAACTACATATTCAACTACAACAAAACCTGTACTGGAGTTCCTGGCAGGTCTTCACCACAATGAAGGACTCAGCTACAGCGCCATTAATACAGCCAGAAGTGCTCTGTCAGCCTACTTAACTCAGGCTCCAGGACAACAGGCCATAGGGTACCACCCACTAGTGATCAAACTCGGGAGAGGCATATTCAACTCTAATCCCCCAGACCTAGGTACACCCAAATCTGGGATGTCAGTGTGGTCCTGACGTACCTTAGGGGATGGTCACCAGCCAGGTCCCTCACCCTGGAACAGCCTACCCTGAAGACGGCCATGCTGATGGCCTTGTCTCAGCACAAAGAGTTCAGTTCCTCCATCTACTACGATTGGACAATATGGTTATAACACCAGACCGTGTCACATTTACCATTCAGGGGCTGGTCAAACCAGCAGACCAGGAACATCAGGTCCAGTCATGGAATTCCAGGCATAACCACCTGAACCATGGTTATGTGTCATGACCCACTTATTGAATTACATTGACACAATAAGAAATCCCCGAGGGAGAGAAAAAGCCTTATGGGTCAGCCACAAGAAACCTCATGGTCAGGTGATGAGCCAAACTATCTCAAGTGGCTCAAGCAGATACTGGGAGTTGATGGAGTAAATACTAACGTGTATAAATCTTACTCCAGCAGGGCAGCATCCACATCGGTGGCTAAGAGGATGGACGTGCCTATGGACCACATCCTGGCTACATCGGGGTGGTCTAGGGAGTATATGTTCCAAACTTTTTATAACAAGCCGCTGGCAGAACCTGTATCGTTTGCAGAAAAAGTATTAGAATCTGCAAATATATAATTTAAACACGGGGGAGCATTTTGGTCTTGTTATTGTTAATAACACCATTATTGTTTTACAAACAGATTAATGGTTGATTACGATAACATACTTCCTCCCTCGAATGACTTTGGCAGCGAGTGAAGTATGAACTGTTACACGGTTTGAAATCACAGAGCTTTAAAATCTTCACGTAGTCACTCACGTGACTCCGAAGTAAAATAGTAAGATTAAACGAGAACTTACCAGTTCAAAGTTTGATCTGTATTTTATGAGGAGTTACGATGAGGGATTACGTGCCCTCCGCTCCCACCCTCAATTGTAGAGATCATCTGGTATTTAAGTTCTCCTTTTCTTTACTATGTTTATTTCAATTATTGTGTCTTCTGTGATTCCACACCGCTGTTTTGAAGTATGTCGCGCATGCGTGCTGGACGGGTTCTTCACGTAATTCTTCATCGTAACTCCTCATAAAATACAGATCAAACTTCGAACTGCTAAGTTCTCGTTTAATCTTACTATTAATGCTGGCCTTGCAAGTGATACCCACATCCACGAATTTAACAAAAAAGATAGGATTACAGTGGATTGCTCATGAAATGCAAATTCAATTGTAAAAAGCAGCCTCTCATATAATCTTTCTTGGGTAGAAACACACCTCTCTTGCATGCCTTTCTAAGTACTCCAAGAATATTAATATAATGTCTCCTTAGGAATGAACATTAACATCAGAAAACAAGAGAAAGCTTACAGCCACATTACAATTGCAATGTGGAGCATTGCCAACATGTTGAATTCATCTCAAAATTCCACAATAGAACAAGACTTCATTCTATTTGAACTACACAATAAAGAAAGCAAATCAGATTTGTAATAAAGGGCTCTGTTTGTACTGAGAAATGGTGAGATATTCATGTCTTAATGCTTGGAAGAAGATGCATGTGGTTGATTCTAGCACATCAGGAGCGCAGGCAGTTCCCAGGTTATGTAAGGATACCCTTCCTGAGAACTTCCGAATTCTCCTCAAGTTAAAAACCACTCAGAGTTGGAAATTTATAGCCATTTCTTCTTCACAACTGGATAAAAAATCCCTACTATGACTGTATTGTGGAAGTACACTCATGGTATTTCATGATGGCATTGGTATCCAACTGGAAACCTTACTCGTCTTTCCTACTACAGATGCTGCTGACCTGCTGAGTGTTTCCAGGATTTAGCTTTTAGTTCAAATTTGCAACATCTGCAGTTTTTAAAAATATTTATAAACTATGGCCTTGTCAAGTGACCCATACACTGAGAATGAACTGAAAATAAAGACATACGCTGAGACAGAAGTATATCTCAATGGATAATTGGAGGAGACTTTAATTGTGTTCTGGATCAATATCTGGATAAATCCTCACAAGAAAGGAGATATAATACAAAATCAAAATCTAGCGAACTCCTAAACACGTATATAAAAAATACAAATATAACCGACGTATGGAGGATTGCGAATCCATCCGGAAGAGAATATTCCTTCTATTCAGCCGTGCACAAACGTATACACGTATTGATTACTTTCTGGTGGACACTAAACTGATACCTTTTACAACAAATCCCAAATATCATAATAATATTATTTCCGATCATTCTCCTCTAACTTTCTCCCTAAAACTAGAAGGAATGTACAATTAAAAAAACATTCTGGAGATTTAATCCTCAAATATTAACTGACCCAGCTTGCTGTAAATATCTGAAGCAACAGATGGAATTGTTTTATGAGACAAATGAAACACCAGGTATTTCGGCTTAGTTATTATGGGAATCTTTTAAGGCCTTTATTAGAGGTTCTATTATCTCATATCAAGCATATCAAAATAAAAAGAATAGGACGGAACCACTGGAATTAGAAGAACAGATCAGACAGCTGGATTCAGAAAATGCTATAGATCCTTCTATGGATAAACATAATAATATAGCAGTATTAAAATTCAAGTTAAATCAAATTCTCTCTGCAAGAGTTATCAGGCTATTTCAAATTACTAAACAGAAAAACTTTGAATTCGGCGACAAACCGCATAAACCTCCGGCACGCCAGTTGAGAAAAATGGAAAAAGATCATACTATTCAAAAAATTAGATCAGAAAAAGGTGAGTTGTTTACACTCCCTAAAGATATCAACGAAAGATTTTTGCAGTTCTATCAAAATTTATACACATATAAAACTTCATTAGAAACAATAGAAATTAAAAACTTC
Organism: Amblyraja radiata; assembly: GCF_010909765.2. Lineage (NCBI taxonomy): Eukaryota > Metazoa > Chordata > Chondrichthyes > Rajiformes > Rajidae > Amblyraja > Amblyraja radiata. Next base: position 56,543,339 of record NC_045960.1, read on the forward strand.
CTCGACAATTGCAATTTTCCGTCACTTAACGCGGCGGAACGTGAAGAAGTAGGAGCGCAGATCACAATAAAAGAAATTGAAGAGACTATTAAATCACTGAATAATGGTAAAACGCCAGGCCCAGACGGGTTTAGTAATGAATTTTATTTTAAAAATGATGATTTAATCTCCCCGCATTTACAAGCCCTTTATATACACGCATTTAAAGAACATAAGCTACCACAAACTTTAGCCGAATCAACAATTACACTGATACCGAAAAAAAATAAAGATCTCGAAGAGCCGGGATCATATAGAGCAATAGCTCTGCTAAATACAGATCAGAAACTATTAGCTAAAACCCTGGCAAGAAGACTAAGCAAATACGTTAGTAAATTAATACATTCTGATCAACACATTCAACAACTTGAGACGCCTATTTAATATAATGCACTCACATAGAACGATAAAAGAAGACATCAATTATTTCATTAGATTTTGTCTGTAAAGATGTGGATTACAAACATGTCCGAGACACTACATTTGGAAAATATTAGGCTTGTCTTGGCAGAAAACCCAGATCAATTTTTCAAGACATGGACACCCTTTACCGAATTCTAACACAAATTTGGATTTAAATCTGATTCTGGGTTGGGTGAGGTGGGGGGGGGGGGGGGGGGGTGGGGGGGGGGGGGGGACACGAGGGGCAGGTATATCTTTTTTTCTCTTTTTCTTTTGCCTCTCATATCTTTATTCACTCTTTAGCCACACTATTTTGGTAGTCTAGGGGTCCTATCTTTTCACTTTTCACTTTTTCCCTCTCTTGTTCTTTCTCTCTTCTTTTCCCTCATTTCCAGGTTAAAAGGTTAAAATTGAAGCTGTACAATAACTGTATAATTTTACATGCCGAATGTTTTATTCTTGTACAATTGCTTCTAATAAAAAAATAACTAATGGTAGATAAATAAATAAAATATCTCCATCTCCATGTATATCTCCATGGATATAAATCAGTTCAACAACAATCTAGTTTATGACAACTCAATCAAGTTAAGTTGTCCAGTTTATTGTTGTATTTATGTTATTGTCAAGCATCACAGGAACAGACTGGGACATCACAGAAAATATAAATGACACATAAATTGTACAAGAGTGAAAAGAAAAAATATTGTATATGAAACAAAACATTAGTCCTAACACGATTAGAACACAAGTCCATGGTGTTAGACGAAGTGGTCTGCAGTGTGTTGTTACTGAGATAGGATTAGGGCTGTGCAGGTTGGTTCAATAACCTGATGTTTGCAGGAAATGGGCTTCATTCACACACCACCATTCAGGAATAGCTTATTCCCCTCTGTTATTAGACTTCTAATCAGTTCTGGTCCTCGATTCCCCTACTCTGAGCAAAATATACCTCTGTAAAATCTCCCCTCATCCTCCTGCGCTCCATGGAATAGAGACCCAGCCTACTCAACCTCGCTCTATAGCTCACACCGTCTAGTCCTGGCAACATCCTCTGAATCATTTCTGAACCCTTTCAAGCTAGACAATATCTTTCCTATAACATGGTGCCCAGAACTGAACACAATATTCCAAATGCGGTCTCACCAACGTCTTATACAACTGCAACATGACCTCCTAACTTCTACAGTCAATACTCTGACTGATGAAGGCCAAAGTGCCAAAAGCATTTTTGACCATCCTATCTATCTGCGACTTGACCTTCACCAGGCCAATCGATCCAGATCCTGCTGGAATCTTTCACAACCATCTTCACTATCTGCAAAACCACTAACTTTTGTAACTTCAGCAAACTCGCTAATCTTGCCCTGTATGTTCTCATCCAAATCATTGTTCCCTGATGTAATTAATCTTCACTACTCACAATCTGCTCTCCAGATCAATTTCTCCACAGTCCTTATAACAGTAGGAGATTGCAACGCAACCTTGACTGAATACTCCTTCAGGCGGGGATACAAGTTGATTATCGGTAGCCCTCCTACAGCATAGCAATGTTTGCCAGAGGCCAAATATGGATTGGGCATAATTTAGCTCCCTCTCGCCCAAATTTCAGTATTCATCTATGAAGTTTACTATCTCCTGACAGAAGAGAAATCCTACCAGTTGAGCCACATGTGAGTTTCTTTTTGGCTATTTAAAAAAAAAATTGGTTGTTGGTGATGATAAAGGGAGCCATGTGAATGCATATTGTTATTGTACAGTATTAATTGGTTGTTTCCTGTGAACTTGAATTATCAGGAAGAGCAGGACAGAATTAACGGAAAGAAGGAAGGCATTAGGAACATTAAACCCATCTCTGGATATGAAAACATTACTGCAACTAGTTCATATTATATTTTCACTGTTGAAAATCTTAAATTTAAGGCTCCGTTTAGTGGAAAACACCATGCAATGATCAAATGTTAACAACCAAATGGAAAGGGTGACCCTCGTGCATATTTGCTCGCTTTCCCTATCATTTAAACTGTTTTTTTGTCGGGTTAAAAGTCCGTAAATCACATGGAATAAACATGCAGCGAACTGTCGCAAACAACAGTTTACTTGCAACAGTTGCAGTGAGACGTCCTTGATCCTTGTGTACATTGTGGGTGAGCTCACCTGCACTCAGAGCCGCGCTGCCCTGGGTCTGGGAGCGCCTCCTCCCCTCTCCTCTTCCCGCCCCGCATGGCTTGGGATTTGCTTGGCCACCCCAGGAGGGGTGGACCGTCGCAACGCCTTCCCCCCTTCACCCTCTCGTCTGCTGAGATTGTTTTGTTCGCTGTGCAACAGACGACTAAATTGGATACGGCATGGATCTGGGGCGAGATAAACAAGGCTGCGAAGCGCACTACTCCAACGAGGAGCAGCGGGCGTCCATGCTACCCGGCGCCGGGGAGCCGCCAGCGAGGAGCCGCTGGCAGAGCCGCCGATGCCGGCTGCTCACTGGGGTGAGTGCTGTGGAAAAACTCTACACAAACTCACTTCATACAACTCGCCGTTTCAGTTTCCCGCAGCTCAGTGTCAAGTTGTTACAATTAACCACCCTGTTACTGCAGATTACCGGTCAATTTCTGACCGATTTACTTTTTGCTTACTTTTTACTCAAAGTTTGGAGTGTTAATGCGAATATTGTGCAAGTTACACAAAATATTTGCTTTTGTATCTGGAGTCTTATATTCATTTAAAAGGTGGCACAATTATAGGTGTAAATTACGCGCTATATCACCGCACACAGCTGACAGTTCTATGCCCACTACAAATTTTCTGACACATTGTAGTCGAACTTCCACCACTGGGTTAGAATTTCTACCTCAGAAACTTGAGGAACTCGAAGAAGTGGGGAAAAATACTGGAATTGCTAGAAATCTGAAACCAAATAGAAAATAGTGGAAACACTCAGCAAGTTGGACAGCATCTGTGGAGAGAAAGAGAGATATGTCTTGTGTAGGAAGGAACCACAGGTGCTGGTTTAAAGATAGACACAAAATGCTGGAGTAACTCAGCAGCACAGGCAGCATCTCCAGAGAGAATGAGTGGGCGATGTTTCGGGTCGAGAACCTTCAGATTTCTGAAGACAGGTTATCGACCAGAAACGTATCCCGTTCCTTATCTCCAGAGATGCTGCCTGTCCTGCTGAGTTACTCCAGCATTGTGTGTCTATTTTCAGAGAGATATCTTAATGTATAAAGTCTAATTCCAGTCTAGTTAGTACATTCTGACCAAAGATCCTGGACATGAAACGTGAACATTGAATGTTTTCAGCATATTAAGGGGGTAAATTAAATGGATTAAAGGCCGATAAATCCCCAGGGCCAGATAGGCTGCATCCCAGAGTACTTAAGGAAGTAGCTCCAGAAATAGTGGATGCATTAGTAATAATCTTTCAAAACTCTTTAGATTCTGGAGTAGTTCCTGAGGATTGGCGGGTAGCAAACGTAACCCCACTTTTTAAGAAGGGAGGGAGAGAGAAAACGGGGAATTACAGACCAGTTAGTCTAACATCGGTAGTGGGGAAACTGCTAGAGTCAGTTATTAAAGATGGGATAGCAGCACATTTGGAAAGTGGTGAAATCATTGGACAAAGTCAGCATGGATTTACAAAAGGTAAATCATGTCTGACGAATCTTATAGAATTTTTCGAGGATGTAACTAGTAGCGTGGATAGGGGAGAACCAGTGGATGTGGTGTATCTGGACTTCCAGAAGGCTTTCGACAAGGTCCCACATAAGAGATTAGTTTACAAACTTAAAGCACACGGCATTGGGGGTTCAGTATTGATGTGGATAGAGAACTGGCTGGCAAACAGGAAGCAAAGAGTAGGAGTAAACGGGTCCTTTTCACAATGGCAGGCAGTGACTAGTGGGGTACCGCAAGGCTCAGTGCTGGGACCCCAGCTATTTACAATATATATTAATGATCTGGATGAGGGAATTGAAGGCAATATCTCCAAGTTTGCGGATGACACTAAGCTGGGGGGCAGTGTTAGCTGTGAGGAGGATGCTAGGAGACTGCAAGGTGACTTGGATAGGCTGGGTGAGTGGGCAAATGTTTGGCAGATGCAGTATAATGTGGATAAATGTGAGGTTATCCATTTTGGTGGCAAAAACATGAAAGCAGACTATTATCTAAATGGTGGCCGACTAGGAAAAGGGGAGATGCAGCGAGACCTGGGTGTCATGGTACACCAGTCATTGAAAGTGGGCATGCAGGTGCAGCAGGCAGTGAAGAAAGCGAATGGTATGTTAGCTTTCATAGCAAAAGGATTTGAGTATAGGAGCAGGGAGGTTCTACTGCAGTTGTACAGGGTCTTGGTGAGACCACACCTGGAGTATTGCGTACAGTTTTGGTCTCCAAATCTGAGGAAGGACATTATTGCCATAGAGGGAGTGCAGAGAAGGTTCACCAGACTGATTCCTGGGATGTCAGGACTGTCTTATGAAGAAAGACTGGATAGACTTGGTTTATACTCTCTAGAATTTAGG